>NC_141685.1:1965788955-1966101455 GCF_964263255.1 Lissotriton vulgaris | reverse complement strand
ACCTTTCTGGGGAGCGTGAAACCCCTCCATATCCGATCCAGGGAAAGAGGGTGCGTGCTTCCTGGATGCCAGGCCCCTGCTCTGTCAGGGGCCTCACCTTCCGCAGTAACACCCTTTGATGCTCCAGCGTTATTCTTCCGACCACGACCTCAGATCAGACGTAGCGACCCACTGAATTTAAGCATATTACTAAGTGGAGGAAAATAAACTAACCAGGATTCCCCCAGTAACGGCAAGTGAAGAGGGAAGAGCCCAGAGCTGAATCCCTGCCAGGCGGCGTGCGCAGGAAGTATGGCATACAGAAGACCGACTCTCCGGCGTCGCTCAGGGGGCCCAAGTCCTTCTGGTCAAGGCTCACCCCGTGGACGGTGTTAAGCCAGTAGGGGCCCCTGGCACGCCGGAATCGGGTCTTCTCGGAGTCTGGTTGCTTGGGAATACAGCCCAAAGCGGGTGGTAAACTCCATCTAAGGCTAAATACGGCCCGAGACCGATATCCAATAAGTACCGTAAGGGAAATTTGAAAAGAACTTTGAAAAGAGAGTTCAAGAGGATGTGCAACCATCGAGAGGCAAACGGGTGGGGTCCGTGCAGTCTGCCCAAAGGATTCAACACGGCAGGAAGGTCGGTGGCCCGGGAGATCCGGAACCCCTCCGCGGGACAGGCCCCCGGGCCCTACCCGGCCCTCGCAGGGTGAATTTCCTCTGTGACGGTGTGCTGCGACCGGCTCCGGGTCAGCTGGGAAGGCTTTGGGGTGGCAGGTGGCCCTCCGCTCCGGCAGAGGGTGTTACAGCCCCGTGGCAGCAGCTTCGCAGTGTCTGCAGGGCCAAGGGAGATTTTACCACCTCCGTGCCCTACTCTGGGCACCAGTCCCCGGCCGCCTCTCAGGGTGTACTAGGGTGATTGAAGGGGAGACAGGCCCCCTGCTCCCGGCATGACTGTCGACTGGGGTAGACTGTTCTCAGTGCACCCGACTGCGTTGCACCGATGGGCTGGGAGGAGCATACCAGGCGCCAGAGGTCTGCGATGATGTCAGCTACCCAACCGACCCAACTTGAAACAAGGACCAAGGAGTCTAACACATGCGCAAGTTGGAGGGCCGAGCGAAACCCTGTGGTGCAATTAAGGTGAGGGCCAGCATGCGCCGGTTGAGGTAGGATCCCGCTGGGATTCCAGCGGGGGTGCACCACCGGCCCGCCTCACCCGCTCTGTCGGGAGGTGGAGCATAAGCATGCGTGATAGGCCCCGAAAGATGACAAACTATGCCTGGGTAGGGCGAAGCCAGAGGAAACTCTGGTGGTGGTCCGTAGTGGTCCTGACGTGCAAATCGGTCATCCGACCTGGTTATAGGGGCGAAAGACTAATCAAACCATCTAGTAGCTGGTTCCCTCTGAAGTTTCCCTCAGGGTAGCTGGCACTCGGAGAACCCAGTTTTATCTGGTAAAGCGAATGATTAGAGGTCTTGGGGCGGAAACTATCTCAACCTATTCTCAAACTTTAAATGGGTAAGAAGCCCGGCTCGCTGGTGTGGAGCCGGGCATGGAATGCGAGTGCCTAATGGGCCACTTTTGGTAAGCAGAATTGGAGCTGCGGGATGAACCGAATGCCGGTTAAGGCGCCCGATGCCAATGCTCATCAGTCCCCAGAAACGGTGTTAGTTGATATAGACAGCAGGACGATGGCCATGAAATTCGGAATCCGCTAAGGAGTGTATAACAACTCACCTGCCGAATCAACTAGCCCTGAAAATGGATGGCGGATACCCGGTCTTTGCTGGCACTGAGAGCCACGGTGGCTAAGCCATGATGAGTAGGAGTTCCGGTGTGGTGAGCACGGAAGCCCGACAGGAGCCACCGCAGGTGCAGATCTTGGTGGTAGTAGCAACTATTCAAATGAAAACTATGAAGGCCTAAGGCTCTCGCTGGTCTTTGAAAATCTGGGGGAGATGGTGTAAATCTTAGGCCGGGCCGTACCCATATCCGCAGCATTGTTGGACTTAGCCCTTTCTCCTGAATTTTTTCGCTTTATCTCCCCCATTAGAAGATATCTCCCCGATGGTAGAGAAATGTATAGGCCATGTGTGGTGTGAGATGCCATGGTAAATGTGATGCAATGGTGTGCGCACCGGTAATTCCCCCATTGCCAGAATGCACCTTGGTGAAATGTCGCTTTCAAAACGGATGCCATGGCTGTGTGTGGTGCCACCTAACTGTGGTGGGTTAGCAGTATAGTTGTTCGGTTCCCAGCCATCCCAGTTTTTGGAGAGAAAGCCTGGCACCCAGGGTGCTCTACTCCTCCTCCTGAGCCAGTTAGATCCAGTTTCCCCAGATGCTTCTAGATGCTTCTGGCACTGTCTGGTAGGTGGGGTGAGGGGCGTATAAATAAGGGGGCTGTGCCACCGTGTGCTCAGTCAGAGCCTGGACATGAACATGAGGGGACCTGCTGCCAGGAGGTATCGCCACATGAGCCTGTGTGCTGGCCCCTGAGCCCATCTGTACCCTTCCACTGGCATTGTGGGCAGTGGTAGCGGAGCGGGAGTCTACCCCACGTGATTGCCACCTCTGTGCTGTTATTGGAAACGTGGGTGCCCACCCCGTGTATTGCCACCCTTTTTTGCCTATTTAAAACTGACGGGCACCTACCTCACGTTTGTACACTCTGCCATGGGTGCCCACCCTGCGTTTGCCTTCATCAGTGAGCGAGTGCCCACCTCGCATGGTGTTTCCACATCGGAGGGAGCCTATCCCTCGTTGCCGTATAAAGGATCACCGCTGACGGCCCGGGAGTCACGGAGGGCCAAGCTGGTTTCTCAGCTGACGTCAGGGGAGCCGCATTGAGATTGGCGCCGGCCGGAGCGTCACCAGGATGTCCCGCCCTGCCCCGAAGGAAGTCAGGCATCCTGGAGCCTGATTGTGGTCAGAAGCAGGAAGTGCGGGGAGTTTTGGAGCCGGAGGGCTCCACACATAAGTCCTCGGGGCCTGGGTGAAGCCGAGGAAGGTGCTGTCGTCGGCAGGGCTCCCCATGAGTGGAGGAGAGCCCTGCATGAGTAGAGAATCTGCCAGAGCCCTCCAATGAAGCCTGGAAGGGCGCCTATGTTGGCAGGGCTCTCATGAGTAAAGGAGAGCCCCGTGTACTGGATCCTGCAGCCCGGAGTCCAGATCAGCTCCCTCAAAATCTGGTGAGTGACTCGCTGGACCCCCAGGAGGAAGGGAGAGCCCTGCGGCTGCAGCGGAGTGTCTTTGTGCAGCCTGTCAGCTGACCAGGAGTCCCTGCCTGAGGAGACGGCCGAAGCCTGCATTGGGACTCAGTTGCATGGTGGTTGGGGGGTGTGTCGGGGCACAGCCGGTGCCCACCCCCGGTGTCAGCATTCCTTGGAGGGCTGCTCAAACCGGTGACCAGGACTGGGTCATTTCCCATAGTGGCCCTCTGGACAGTGGCCGCCGCAATGTTCTGGGAGTCCTGGGATTGGGCTCCTGAGACTCTCTAGGTGCCGTGACTGGTTTGGATCCAACTGCCCCGCTGGACAGTGGGCAGTTGCCCCGGTTAGGAGATTTTTAATTCAAGGGCCCCAGGAGAGGGGCTCCTTAGGAGCAGTGGTACCCGAGATTAATCTGAGGCAACTTTAGGCATGGAGTCTAGGTATTACCATGTGTGCCCAACTGATGTCAGGTGTGCTTCTCTATTGTTGATGTTCTTTACACCTAATGATTTTGCCCTATGATTCAGGTTCAGGTCTAATGTTTTCCTGCCTATGGACATGCCAACTGCTACTACGGGTAGGCCCTTTGCGAATGTGATTGGGGCCTAATGCAGGATGAGATTCATGCTACCTAATGCTAATACTGATTGCTAATGCCATGCTTAGGGTTTAGGTCCCCTATGTTCAAGCACTTACGCCAGGGAGGGTTGTTCGCCTAATGTGATGTCTCATGGTTCATGCATATTGAGACACCTCCTGCAAGTTACCTCATGTCATGTGAGTAGGCCCAATGCTAAGGTGTGTGCTTAAGGTGATGAGACATTTTATTAGTATGCCTAATATTTCCCCCCTAAAGTGAACGCTGCGGAGATGTGGAGAAGGCTGTCCTGTTCATGGGGTTGAGCCCCTGACTAATGTGTTATGCCACATGTGATTTATGCCACAGGTTCCTAGGCCGAATACTACTGTCATGCATTGATGTTTCCGTTGCAGGTGTTCCGGCCTAATGCTTAATTTCATGCCCTGGTGTTTTTGTTGCAGGATTGTGACTGATGGACTTACCTTTTTTTCTTTTTCTTTGTCCTTCGCAATGGTTCGGGCAGCGGCCCAATAGGCCCTGCCATGTAAATAACCCCCCTGTACATATTGACTTGGCACCAGTTATTGCAGTGTAAAGATTACTGCACTTATTATCCTGTGTTTTATACAAGACAAAAGTTATCCTTACACAACCTTGTGTAGCGTCTCTTTTTGGAGTGTGCCTTGTGTGTCGCCTGTGCGTACTGCGTGGATGCTTTACACATGTCCTCTGGAGTTTGGCCTGCCCACTCCACACCAAGCTACCCCATTTCTAAAAGGCCTGTTAAAAAACAATGTAGGTAAGGGAAGTCGGCAAGTCAGATCGGTAACTTCGGAATAAGGATTGGCTCTAAGGACTGGGTCGGTCGGGCTGAGGCACGAAGCGGGGATGGGGCATGTCACGGCTGGACAAGGCGCCTTCCTCTGGGGCAGCGGCGACTCTGGACACGAGCCCGGCCCTTCCTGTGGATCGCCCAAGCTGAGGTGGTTGCCTCTCCCCGTGCCCCCTCCCCAGGAGCACGGGCCTCGATCTGTCTCAGCCGGCGCCTAGCAGCTGACTTAGAACAGGGAAGGCCAGGCCAGGGAAATCCAGCTATTTAATTAAAACAAAGCATTGCGAAGGCCCGGAGCGGGTGTTGACGTGATGTGATTTCTGCCCAGTGCTCTGAATGTCAAAGGTAAAAAATTCAATGAAGCACGCTTCCAACAATGCAACAAGCAACAACAATTCAGGTCACGATATATAGGCCCTTGTTCACCCTCCGTAGCAGAAGAAGACACAAGAGTAGACCTTAGCAAATCCATTGAGTTTGTGGCCTCCTCAGCCAAGAATGACATTGGTACAACACACTTTGAAAATCTTCCTGATGTGTATGAGGTCAGCAAAGATGTAATAACAAAGAAAAGTGACTTATTGGAAATACCCAAACGAAAAGTATAAGCGGGACTTGTGTGGAGACATATTGGGAACTTTTATAGAACTGAGAAAACATGTCTCCAACAAGCACAAAGGCTTCTATCTTAAAAAGTACTGCTCAAAATGTGACAAAGAAGCAGAATACCACAGTATTGCATGCCATTATGCCAAATGTAAAGGAAGACCTCAACATGGAGAGCTACCATTCCTGTGCAGCTTCTGTGACCTCAGATTTGGAACAAAGATTGGTGTTTCTCAAGATGCTCGGCATGCGCATCCAAGAGTGCAAAATGAGGCTAGACTAGCATCTCTAGCAAGCAGCAAACAGTCAAAAGTATGGTCACAGGAAGATATACTGCTACTAGCAGAATTGGAAAAAGTATATGAAAACAAGAGGAATATTAATGTGCTGATAGTTTCACATTTTGACAATTAAAACATAAAACAAATTTCAGGAAAAAGAAGAGATAGAAGAGATAAAAGCAAAAAATCTGCAAAAGATGTACTGCAAGAATCAAATGTTTCTGAAAATGACTCTTGCGATGAACCAGAGGTTACAGTGGAAGTAACAACAGAAAAACGCAAAGACTTTATCAATCGCAAACATGTGCAAAGAATCAGGAACTTTGATGAGCTGGAAGAGAGAATCTGCTATGGATCTGATGGATGAGGTTGTGACTTATATATCACCACCACTGATGTAAGTCCTGCACCAGCAAGTGTACCAACAAATGAACCAGCAAGTGAACTCAATAAGGAGCCTATGAACTCTGCTCAAGATGAGCATCAAAATGCCTCAGAAGAGAACAAGATAACAAAAAAAGACAAGAAAAACGGAAGGCTTAATCAGATAAAGAAGAACATTATGCCGAAGCAAAGGGCAGCTATAAAGAATACCAGGCAATGTTTAAAAAAGATAAAAAGAAAATTGCCAGGATTATCACTGATGGGGCAGAAGATGCCACTTGCCAAATCAGTGCTGATGACATTTTTCAATACTACAAAAACATAATTGAGAAAGAAAACAAGAAAAACCCTAAATTCCTGCTGATTGATCAGATACCAGAGGATTACGAAATTAGAAATTTATATAAAGAAATAACACTACTCGAAAAAACATGCCTTTGAGGACTCATAAGATTGGTCTGAATGACTTGTATAAAGTGCACAGCAGGCAACCAAGACTGCTGCCCAGAACTTTATCGTCTTGGTTGTTGATGAGAAGAGTACAGGAAAATATCAAAAAGAACCGATCAATTTTGATACCCAAGAATGTACCGATAATTGAATTTAAAAAAATCAGTAACTGGCGTCCAATTACCTTCGGTACTGCATTCATGAAGTTATTCACAAAAATACTAACTAAAAGACTTTCATTTTTTGTTGAATTGAATACAAGACAAAAAGGCTTCATGAAGGTGAGAGGTTGTCTCGAGAATCTGACTCTCCGGCAAAATATCATAAAAGCGGCACGAAAAAACAGTCACTCATTAGCAGTAATGTTCATAGATATCTCAAAAGCCTTAGAATCTGTCAGCCATGGTCACATCATACACAGTCTCACAAGGCAGAGAGTTCCATCATACATCAGAGACATAATAAAAGACTTGTACACTGACTCAACAACATTTTTCAAGGGAATGAACAATGAAGCAACTCCTGAAATAACAATGAAATCTGGGGTTAAACAAGGTGACTCTTTATCTCTAATACTATTTAACATTGCCATGGATCCTCTGATCTGTGATCTTCAGAAAAACGGCAAGGGCTTCACATTTGGATCAGATAGTCTTATTGAGCAAATCACCGCTCTCGCCTTTGCCGATGGCATCGCAGTACTCAGCAGCACCTGGGAAGGAATAAGTACAAATCTGAAAATCATTGAAAAGTTCAGTAAAACAACATGATTAACACTTAATGTGAAAAAGATACATGGATTTTATATCAGTCACCATAAAAATAAAATCCTTATTAACAACTGTAAACCATGGCAGTTTGAAAAAGAAAATATTGAAAACATTCATCCAGGAGAAAGTGATAGATACCTTGGATTGAACTTTGATCCACACACTGGCCATACAAGCAACCACAAAATTATTGAGGTTGTTGTCAACTGGGCTCAAAAACTTGATAACCTACCACTTAAGCCCACGCAGAAAATAGAAATTTTGTGTCAGTACTTGGTCCCTAAAATATCATTCAAATTGGAAATGACAGGAACAAAAGGAAAAACTTTAAATGTTCTAGATCAAACAAAAAAAAGTATGTCAAACATTTTCTACACATTCCTGCATACACAGTTGATGGTCTCCTTTATTCGAAAAGATAATTTGGGGGCCTCAGTATACTGTGACACGAATTGCGATTCTCGTATTAACATGACCAGAGAATCTGGATTTCATTAAAAACACATAGGCTAACATTATGCATTAATCCTTTAATGCTGTCTCACAAGCAGCCGCTTACATCATAGAAAGAAAGAACTAGAATGCAGTGACAACAGTACAAGAATATATGACATGAGCAACAACAGAGCTGCCTCTTTCAAATGCAATGAAGCAAAAGGAGAGAGTTGGTAAGTTAGAGATGCAACTTGGATTCTAGAGAGCGATGAAGAAGGAGAATTCTGAAGAAGGAAACAAAGAGAAATCCAGGAGATGATCCGTTAGGTTGAGTGATCTGAAAAGAAGAATGAAAAATTAAAAGGTTGAAAGAACCTTGCATCAAAGATAAAATGCATATTGTAAACTTGAACAAGACCAAGAATCAACAGCATATGAATGCAAATAGTAAACAACATAACAATAGATACTCCGTTCAAGGGAGGGACGGGTAGGATAATGTTAGCCTCCGTGTCTTTAATGAAATCCAGATTCTCTGGTCATGTTAATAGGAGAATCGCAATTTCATTACAAGACAGGAGGCTACATTATGCATTTTGGTAGCCTTGTAAAACAACATCGGATATGTGTTCAATAGGTTTACAATAATGACAAGCAAAGTGGAGGCATTGGACCAATTAGCAGCTTTAAGGATGTCATCTAACTTACCACAGGACCAAAAGGACTTGCTAGCCATAGCACCTCTGAGAGAGTGGGCTTGAAATTTAGAAAGGTCAACACCTGCAAAGCTCATAGCCAACTTGACCCATCTGGTGATAGAGCAGGAAGAGATTGGTTTAAAAGGTTTAACAAAAGAAGTGAGAAGTTGATTGGCATCCTGAGGGCGAAGGTCTTTTATCCTGGAATTGTATTCTTTCATACAATCAACAACACAAAGTGTTTGGCAGTGGTCAAAATGAGGGTAAAAGATAGAATCTGACATGGTTTTAGTTCTCCTAAGGATTTCAAACTTAACACCATTCATGTCATAACATCTATTAGAAATATCTAGAGATTTAACATCAGATACCCTACCCTACGACAAGAAATCAAACATAAGAGAGTAGAAAGTTTAATGGAAAGACATTTCCTGGTAAGAAGAAAATTATCAGGCCAAGAGAAAAAAAGGTCAAGGATAAGTTTTGTTTAGTTTCAGAACTTTATTCGATTATTGCATAATAATCATAAAAGCATACAAAAAAGATATACAATATACATTCTTCTCAATACGTTCTGATACAAATTTACTACCAATTTTAGGTTAAAAACAATGAATAAAACAATACTAAGAACAGATACTAAGAACAGGGGCTAAGAACAGGTGCCGCTCATGTTGATTAAAAAAAAAATCACTAACTGGCAGATGCATCAACGAAAATACCTCCCGGTAAAACTGCGAATCGGTAAAACAGGCCGATACTGAACGCAAAACCAGAAAATGCTATGCATCAAACAATTAATCGCTAAAAAATAAAGAATCGCTAATAACCCCCCGCGGTAAAATACCGAATCGCAAAACAGACAATCGGAATTACCGACCCCCAAAGCGGCCATCGGAAATACCGAATCGGTAATAACGAATCGCAATGGTATGCATGAATAATCGCTAATACCGAAAAACCCTAAAATCGCTAATTAGCCTGAGCAAATTAAGGGGAATCACAATCAGGAGGTAAAGTAAACGGAAGGACAGAAAAAAAAATTACAACCCCCTACTGCAGGTGCACACAATCAGTAACCCTTCAAAAAAGCCCTGGGAAACCCCACATGTCTTCCAAATCGGCTGCCCTGTACGTGCTTGCTAGGAGGAGGAGGATCAACGCCCAGGGCCAGCGCAGGAGGATGATCCAGGAAAGGATCTTCAGGGTGCGCATCACTTTGCTGGGGCAGACCGAGGAACAGGTCTACGACAAGTATAGACTGAACCGTGCCATGATAATGCGCCTAATAGCAGACCTGGTACCATTACTGCAGCACGAGACCCGTAGGACCCACACCATACCAGCCCATGTGCAGGTCCGATGCTGCCTGCACCTGCTTGCGTCTGGAAGCTTCCAGGGTGTAATAGCTGAGACTGGAGGCGTGTCGCAAAGCGCTTTATCACGCTTCTTCCACCGGTTCCTAGAGGCCATGCTGACATTAATTAATCGCCACATCACCTTCCCCACAACCCCCCAGCAGCTGACCCGCACCAAACGGGAATTCTACCAGGTGGCACAATTCCCCCATGTCATAGGGTGTGTTGACTGCACTCATGTCCCCATCTGTCCTCCATCAGCCACCGAATACATTTTCCGCAACCGGAAGTCATATCACTCTCTAAATGTGCAGGTGGTTTGCAATGCCAAGTACATAATTACGGACCTTGTTGCCCAATTCCCCGGGAGCACCCACAACGCTTATATATTTCGTCACTGTGGCCTCCACAGGCACCTGATCAACGATGAATTTGGAGAGGGACACCTACTAGGTACATATTGATGCATCATCGTACTCTCCACCCACTCCATCCCCACATGTACATGTTCAATCATGCTGATGTCCATTCTCTCCCCATCCTGCAGGTGACAGCGCATACGCATTGCGTGAATATCTACTCACTCCCTACCTGAACCCAGCGACACCACAAGAGCAGCGCTACAACAGAGCACACATCAGCACAAGGAATGTGGTTGAGCGAACATTCGGCATCCTCAAGAGCCGCTTCTGTATACTGCACAAGACTGGAGGTGCCTTGCAGTACGACCCAGTGACCTGCTGCCAGATCATTGCTGTGTGTGCCATCCTGCACAACATCGCCACACGCAGGGGGATACCCATAGAGGTGGACGGAGAGGATGAACTGCGTGCACACCAACCACCCCCCCAACACTGACAGGCGCATGTGCCCAACACAGCTGAAGGGCAACGGAGGCGGACATACATCACACAGAATCATTTCTGAGACAGGTAAGAGAGAGACTTGACAACAGGGCTCGATTTGCAAGGGTTTAATGGGCATGGACACCTGAGTGGTGCAAAGAAACAAAACTAAAACATGCTGCTGCTGCAGTAAAAGTCAAACTCAAATAGCACGTCCTCAGTACGGGTGATGCGTGCGGCACTTAGGTCTGGCCATGGTTACGTCACCAAGGACAGTGTAACTCAGTCACATGTTCACTTGCGTTTGCCGCGTACCCCCATTCTCTTTTCCTGTGACTCCTCGGCTTCTACTCGATGGGAGTCTGTGGCAGTTGCATTGCGGCCACTGCGCCTCCTCCCGCTGGTGGAAGATAGGGAGACGCTGCTGACACTGGAGGCTGCCTCACTCCCCTCTTCCGCCCCCAGCATGCTGACACTGGCTGACCCAGGCTGCATTAGCTCCACTGCGGTGGTCACCCTCTCAAGGGCCTTTGCCACATCCCCACAGTAATGACCTAGGTCCACTTGCAGGGACACGGACCTGCGGGACAGCACAGCCGTGCTGTTGCAGAGCTTTTCGATGGCCTTGTTGGTTGAAGTCACTGCCAGCATGATCTGCCTGTGGCGACGCCGCTCACTCTGTTGGCCTGCCACTACGGCAGGTGTGAGTTCTAGCAGGCACAGCTTTATGTCATTGTTGCCGGCAGCTATGGCAGTGGTGTGCTCACGCATAGCATCTGTCATCTTGCTAAGTTTGTTGCATAGCTTGGTCATGGAGAGTTTCATGGCACCCATGTGTCTCCCCTGCAGGCGCTGGACACGCAGCATCCGGGCCTCCACAACTCCGTACCCTCCGGACGGATCGACTGGTCTTGCAGCACCACGAGCCGGGGTCACAGCCCTCTGCCTGATGCGCTGTTGTGATGATGTTTGGCTGGTTGGAGTAACGACAGCCTGGCGTGGAACATTTGGGGGTGCTGAACTGTGATCAGATTCCATCAGGGGCAGGGAGGGAACTACAGCTCTGCGGCTCTGCGGAGTGGCCCGCACTGGTGGTGGTTGTGTTGGTGGTGGTGGTGTCTTGGACTGCGAGGTTGGTGGTGGTGGTGGTGTCTTGGACTGCGAGGTTGGTGGTGGTGGTGTCTTGGACTGCAAGGTTGGTGCTGGTGGTGGTGGTGGTGCCTTGGACTGCAGGGATGGTGGAGGTGTCGACCGCCATGGTGGTGAAGGGGAGGACATGTCTTCAGCTCTATGTGAGCACTCGGCTTCTGACAACACTGGCGTCTCTGAGATGACGAGGCGGGCACTGTCGTCTGAACCGTAGGGGGATGCATCTGTGTGTGAAACAGTGCATAGTTATAATCATGGTCTATTATGTGGAAATAGCAGTGGCATATCACAATAAATTACATTTTCAGTCTGACAATTGGCCCTTAGCTGCTGTATTAATCTCCGTGCTCTGGCATGCACTCATTCATGTATGTACTACAACTCCCATGGTGCAACACTTTGGTGAGGGTATGTGTTTAGGGCAACACTACATGGGCACTGGGTCTGGCATGGGGGATTGGGCAGGGACTTACTACACACTGCATTGTTACGCTGCCATGCTTCTTACCTTGTCCTCCTTCTGCAGCACCAGAGGTGTCCAGACGTGTGACCCCCACAACAGCTTCACGTTCTATGGTGGACTCCACTAGATCCTCCAGGACAGTGTTTGGCGTCACGTTGGATGTGCCCCCTCCTGTGCCATCAGCATCCTTGACCCTCTGTGCAATCTTCTCCTTGGCCCTCTTCCTTAGGTCATACCACTGTTTTTTTAGGTCGTCGATGCTGCGGTGGGTGACTCCGCAGGCATTTACCTTGTCCTTGATGCGCAGCCACATCTTGCGCTTTTCAGCCTCTGGCACCTTCAGGGACAATTTGCCAAACAGTCTGTCATTGTTGCTGGTTACACACTCGATGAGGATTTCCAGCTCCTTATCAGAGAACTTCCTTTTGCGCTTTTGGTGTGTGTCCTTTCCCTGCTGGGGGGCCTCCTTCTCCATCTTCTCCTGCTTGCCTTGTCCTGCTTGCTACAGGTTCACTCTTGGTCCTCAGCTCCTGTGCTTTGCCTCCTCCTCAGTGCAACTCTGAACACAGAATGCAGCGTGGCTGTCCTACTTCCTGGTTGTGATGTCATCGGGCCGCATCCGATGCGTCGCGTAAATTGCCCGTTTTCGCTATTACCGAAATCGCTATTACCGGATTCAGTAATACGGAATCGGTATTAGCTAACTCGGTATTTGCTACCCAAGCGGGTGAACTTTCGCAATTTATCGGTAAATTTTACAGATTTGTTTGATGCATCGCGGTTTGCATGTCCTTAATAGCGATTCGTTATTTTTCGCTATTACCAACGTGTATTACCGAATGTTGATGCATATGCCAGTTAATTAGGTAATTAAAAGACCATACTTTTCCTAGCGGCCATTGACTTTAAGATAAACATAGCTGTAAAAAACCAAATATCAGGGTCCTCTAGGGAGAATAACAGACTCATTGCAGATTTTATCGTTATAACAGCCTTTTTAAATAAGGGTTTCAAATACGCGTCGCGGAAGGGTAAAAAAAGGTCACAGATCAGTAAAAAATGAGTGGTACTCTGCTTGGTAACTCCGTCACAAGGGCAAGGTGCGGAGGGATGATATTTCATGCGTGGAAAGGCTACCAAATGGTGGACAATTCCCAATCGTAATCTGGTTAGGACAAACCGATGGGATGGCCTAGTAACTATTCTCAGGTAATTTTGAGAACTGGACATAGGTATGTTGGAATAATAAAATTGTGCGGTCGTTAGCAACATATTACCATTTCTCTGCGCTTGTACTTTCTTATCCATGTAACAACTCTTTAGCTCTTTCTTGGGGAAGTCAGATAGGCATTCAGGGTCTACCTGGACATCTAAATTAAATGCATCCTTAGCTGTTTTCATTACATAGTCAATCCAAGGTATCCTTAAACATTTATCTAGGCGGAGACAATCGCTGATAATGCTCCTAGTGAAGCCAGTTTCTTCTTTAGACCAAATTGTTCTCCACACCAACAGGGTTTTTAAACTTATCAGGTCAGATAAATACTCCAGCCCCAATTCCATGTGCGTTATCTCAGTTGAGGCCGATTTTGGCAGGCATAACAATTTTTTAATAAAACAATTCTCTTCTATCTGTAGGTCCACATGGCGACAATGCCCCCAAACAACGGATCCATATATGCAGCATATCAAGGATACGGGGATCCCCACGTTTAGTTGCAAATTTAAAAACATCATGGATACTCCTGGACATTCTAGCTTTAACATTAGTTACCTCTTGAGACCACATACCATTACAGTTAAACGTTATACCCAAATAACAGAAATTTTTCACTATTTCAATTTCCTTATCATCTATATAAAAGGGTTTCGTCTTCGTCATTTTCTTCCCACACTGCATAATAAAAGTTTTTGTAGTGTCAATTTTCAGTTTCCTGCCCTTAATAAATCCCCAAAATTTGTCCATTAGCCTCTGCAAGCCGAGGGAGGTTCTGGATATAAGCACCGAATCATCGGGATATAGCAGAACGGGAGTAGCCAGGCCATCTACTTGTGGGGCATCAGAGTTAACCTCCTTAAGTTCAGTATCGATAGCATTATTAAAGAGAGAAAAAAGGAGTGGAGCGAGAACGCACCGTTGTCTAATACCAAGGTTTACCTTAATTCTGTCTGTGCATTCTCCTTCTTGTTCATATCTTATACAGGCAGATAACTTTATACATAATCTTGCCAGGAAATAAATAATCCCAACTGGGGCGCCTTGTTCCAATAGGGTTGACCATAGCAGCGCGTAGTCGACGAGATCAAACGCGCTGCTGAGATCCGCAAAGCAGAGAAAAAGGGTGAACAACCTTTACAACAAAACTTTTACAACGCACTACCATTACAACGCGGTCATTACAACGCAAACCATTACAACGCATTGCGCTGGGGGGCGCTCTAGGATAGGGAATACGTTTAATTTTCTATCCAACACCTTCCCTAGTGTCCACAGGGACTGGAGTTGGAATAGAAAATTTAACTTTTCACTATCCAGCACCTCTAAGCGCTATGCGTTGTAAAGGTATGCAATGTAAAAACCGCTATGTAAAGGCAGGCGTTGTAATAGCCTGCGTTGTAACATCATACATCCGAGAAAAAGTGATCCCTGCTTTGCGCGGGTATACTTCCCTATTAAGAGATCTAAATGTATACACTGTTCTATTGTTCCTAAACCTTTGCGGAACCCAAATTGGGATTGCGCAAGGATGCCACAACCCTAGACCCATTCCTCCAACCTTACCAACATTACTCGACTCATGGTTTTAAGTGATGAGTCTAAAAGAGAGTTAGGTCGGTAGTTCTTCGCCTCCGACCTATCTCCCTTTTTATATATTGGTATAATTATTGATTCCCCCCAAGTGGGTGGGGCACTCTCAACAATTGCCGCGTTGAAAACCTTAGTCAAGACAGGGCCCCATAATTTTGTGTCGACCTTATACAGGTCGATGGGTACCCCATCAGGGCCCGGTGCTTTCCCTCCCTTACTAAGTTTAATGGCATGCTCTACCTCGGGAACAGTGATGTTGAATGGAACAAAAGGCCAATAATTGGACGCGGGCGGCGCCAAAACACCCTCCTCCTCCGGATCAAAAATGCTAGTAAAGTGCGATACCCAGTAATCTCCACTGACCTAGGCAGTGAGGGCAGGGATATTATCACACTTGAGGAAGGGGCTATTGACAGTATCCCAAAACAGTTTACTGTCGAAAAGTTCAACAGCCTTGGTCAGCTTGTCCCATGCTTCCTCCTGCAATTCATTTTTCCTGCGTTTTAATTGCTCTTCATAAGTAACCCTAAGGTTCTTGATAAACAACCTATCCCTGGGCCTACTCGCTAGGGCCTTCTTCAACTTCCGTAATGCCACGAAACATGCGGTATCAAACCAACCAGACCTCGGTTTCTTACAACTGGACCTGGGGGCAGTCATAACATTTCTAATTATGGTGTTAATCTCGATAAAACCAATCAAAATGCTCCTCGAGTCTGCGTTCTCATCCAAGCAACAATACAGATTAGGCAGACAAGCCACCACAATTTTTACCAGCAGATTTTCGGCATTGTCTCCCCTCCATTTAATCCTAAAACCATTTGGTCAGCATGGGACAATATCAGTGACAATAGATTTAGCTACCGGTGCTTTGTTACCCGAGATAGTTAAATCTAATGTAATACAGTTGTGGTCGCTGATCGCAAGATCCAACACGACGGGACATTACAAAACCCACTAATATTATATGAGATCAACAGAGGGTCGATAACCGTAGCAGCATTCCTACCACTGAAAGTGGGAACAATATTGCCCTCACTATCCAATGCGGTTTGCAGGGCTACCAAGTCATATTTTCCTAGAACTGAGTTCAATGACTCTCTCTACATATTATGAATAAAATGTACACACCCATCACCTCTGTCGTCATTGAACCCACATGCCTTAGTTAACGATAGGGGAAACTAGGAAAGGCTTGGGTCCTGTCACTGGCCGGCGTGGACCACTATTGTGTAAGAAACAAAACAAGGGCCGGGCAGTTTCGAGTTTGTATCACGGTGCACAGCCTAGTCTAACAAATCACTAGGTTGGACAACCATTTGTATTGATTTACTTCGTGTTTTTATAAAATGTTTTCAAACAAGTTTTTGGCATCAAGAGATACAACACAACATTTATCACAGAATACGAATATACATTCAGTGAAATGAGAAGGAAACATCAAAACATAAATGTGTAAACAAAGGAATTGTCATACATAAATAACATAGACAACTATCAAAAAAGGCCTCAAGTTAATCAGTCATTGAGGCTCCAATCCTGATTATGCAAACAACAAGGGGACTTGGCAGTGAGCGAGGTTGCCGCTGGGCAGGGAGATGGTGCCGGACGTGACCATTTATTCAATACATAAATCTGAAATCTTATCGGCGGGGAAAATTTGTTAACAATGCGCGAATGTTGAAGCGGCAGCCGCCGCGCTGGCAGGCGTGTTCTCGGCGTTGGATCCGAGGCGTTACAGTCCGGCACACTACAGGTTCTGTGAGAGAGCTTGTGAGCTGCCAAGGGAGTGACTTGAACATTCCACGATTAAGTGACAATGAACCCCCAATCCATGTCCTGAGGAGACCCCGTGCAATAGTATTGGGTTCGAAACGCGTCGACGTTTTCACCTCCAAGATGCCGAATTTCTAGGGCACGCTAGGAATTAACTCAAACACACTTTGGAATTGCTGATATGTTCCTATGTTATTCCTAGCTTCGGCACCTAACTGTTGATCTATTGTGTATCTTGTGAGGGTTGTAACAAGGAGGTTTTTTCTTAACATAACAGTCCCCTTGTTGTTTGCATAATCAGGATTGGAGCCTCTATGACTGATTAACTTGAGGCCTTTTTTGATAGTTGTCTATGTTATTTATGTATGACAATTCCTTTGTTTACACATTTAGGTTTTGATGTTTCCTTCTCATTTCACTGAATGTATATTCGTATTCTGTGATAAATGTTGTGTTGTATCTCTTGATGCCAAAAACTTGTTTGAAAACATTTTATAAAAACACGAAGTAAATCAATACAAATGGTTGTCCAACCTAGTGATTTGTTAGACTAGGCTGTGCACCGTGATACAAACTCGAAACTGCCCGGCCCTTGTTTTGTTAGTTAACGATAGTGCGCACGTTTGAAGATTAAGTCCCCCCCAAATACATACAAAGTTAGCATGATTAACATTACAGATTTTGTCCAAAGCCTTCTCCAATACATTTACTGCCATTGTACGCAGGGGGTCCGGCAAGCTATTGTAATAATTAATCAGCAGAACATCACAGCCATTAGTATGTTGCAGCCATAACAGTTGTGAATGATATCCAACCTTTTCGTACAGAATGACCTTCACCGGAAAGTCGATTGAGAGCAAGATCAGGAGGCCTCCTTTAGCTCTACCCATAGTTGAACCCTGTGCTGGCAGATTGAATGAAACAAATCCCTCATAACTTATATCTATGAGACTCCATGTCTCTTGGAGGCAAAGAATATCGAATCTATCCATAAGTTCTCTCCATCCCAGGGACTATACCAACCTGGGATGTTCCAACATGCTCATTTATAACCACTCTGGCTGTCTAATCGCTCTGGTTTGGGGATTATGTTCTGCTCCCTAGATATTACATCTATGGCCCCTTGGTCACTACTTTTTAACATACAGGGATTATGTTGTAGACACACCCCCGTAATCTTTCTTCTCTGGCACGTCTGGGTCCGTACAATCTTTAGGGCCATCAACATCCCCTGGATTGGCCCATACTTGGCTTAAAGGCTCTGCCAATTTCAAGGGGCCCCTACCCTCTCCTTCCGGTTCCCAATGAGACCTTGGCTCTTCTATTGGGTACCGTCAATCTACCGCCTCTAAAGTGGTTATAACTAAGGAACATATCTGGGTTGAAGCGGGGGTCCGTTCTATTCCAGTTCCCCTATTCAATCCCCTCCTATTTACGCTTATCCATTCATTAAAGCCTCCCATGGCTACCCCTACATTAGAGGGAGGATAGAAAAAGGTTAGTGAAAGTGTCTGGATGGTTTCATCTAACCATTGATTAAGCCAGGCACATATATGGGAGACAGTTCTTGGGTCTCTAAAGGTGACCACTATACAATCACCTTTTATTCTTCTGGCCGTTCTACCAATCCAGGGTGTTCTCCTTACCATTACAATCTCACCGATGAAATGAGTGGGCAACGGTCTATTCATACTAAGCCAGTTGATAACCTTGTTTTTAAGTGAAGCAAAGGATTCTTGCACATGCTCCCTCAAGGTTGGCACGCCAGCTAAAATGACCACTAGAGGGCTGGCTTCAGGTGGGAGGTCCGGTGTTAGAAGTCTCCCACTCTTACTGAAACCTGCTTCTCCCTTCTATTTGGACAGAGAAACAGGTTCCTTAGATGTCTCCTGGCCTGCCGTAGGCGGTTTATTTTACGGGCTTATCAGTATGGACAGATTTAATACCACCCTGACTTGGCTGGAGGGCGACATTAGAGGTAGCTACGTTTTTACTTATGGATTTATTAGTAGTTACCTGTGCAGCACCACAAGAGCCCCGTAGCTGATTAGCAATCGCAGGTGTCTTAAGTGTCTTAGCGGGCTCTCTGACAGAAGATAACTTGTCCAATGTGCTGCCGTTCCCTTTTACTAGTTTTTCTAGCTGATCTAGTTTACTAATGATCATTCTAGTCCGTTCAACAAGGGGCAATATAAAAGATTTCATCATAACTTCTATTTTCCCCAAGAGCTCACTTTTTGTACTAAGTTCAGGATCTGGAGTGGTGTCGCCAGTCGATGCGCTAAGTAGCTGGGGGCTTCCTGCTAGATGGGTTAATTTAGGTATTTTAGCCAAGCTCCCCTTCTGAGCACCATCCCCTCTTTTCCTCTTGCTATTAATATTATTATTTTTATTTTTCTTCTCAGAACTAGGCTTGAAGTTCACTCTCAGAACTGGACTTGGTGTTACTTCCGGAGAGCTAAATAATAAAGAGGGGGTAGGGGATAGTAGAGAATTTATAGAGATACCCTGCCGGGATAGAGACTCATGAGATCCACCAGGAACTATACTAATTCTGGTGGAGTAGCATCTACAGCGTCTAACTCTTGTAGCAAGGAGTCTGACTTTGAGCGTTGGGCGGCAGTTAAATCAGGTGGTCCTGGATCAGGTGAAGCGCTACCCCAATGTGACCAAAGATGAGTGTTTCCCTGTCACTAAATTCATGGACAGTCTTTTTTCAGTCAGGACTATTTCCTTTTCCAGTATGACCGTAGCCCATTTGAGGAATTGATCCATGGCCCCGTTACTACCCCACCCGCAGTACTAAGAGTTACCTTCCACTCCTTCCCTGAACGGAGAAGCATCGTATTCAGGACTGAATAGATTACAATCAAGATTGTGAAAATGAAAGGGATAGGGCCTAGCCTGGCCTCCATCGGCCCCGGACGGCCACAGACGGCCCGCCCTTTGCCCGGGCTTCGCCGGCGGCCACCCGCACGTGTCCCGTGTGCGCGTAAGCTTCTCAACCTAAGTAGGAGGAGCTGAGGGCGGAGCGGGAAGAGGACCCAGGTGCGGCCGGTGTCAGAGGCGCTGTGCAACCTGGTCCTCGCAGTCCCGTGGGTGTAAACAGCAAGTGCCCACAATCGGCAAAGATCGGCAAAGTTCTCCGGTAGCCGGCGGTGTCCCACGGGTAAGAGCAGCAGAGTCCCAACAGCGTGAGTTCAACGCCTCGAGCGGCTCCCGCGAAGTGGGGGCTGCGAGGCGCTATATGGAGCTGAGGGCAGGGTGGGAAGAGGACCCAGGTGCGGCCGCTGTCAGAGGCGCTGTGCAACCTGGTCCTCGCAGTCCCGCGGGTGTAAACAGCAAGTGCCCACAATCAGCAAAGTTCGGCAAAGTTCTCCGGTAGCTGGCGGCGTCCCACTGGTAAGAGCAGCAGAGTCCCAACAGCGTGAGTTCACTAGGGGTGGGCATAAAATCCATTTCGTGGGCGAATTTGCGGATTTTCCGCGATTTCGCGATCCGCGAATCTCGCGAAATCGCGGTAAAATCAGCGAATCAGCGGGGACGAATTTTCAGCCAAGCAAGGGTTACAGCAGCAGGGGCAAAAGTTGAACCTAATTTCTTTGTAACCTTTTACAAAAGGGTTACAAACAAACTAACTTCAACTTGGACACCTGCTGCTAATTGCTTCCTGGCGCCTCGTTATCTACTTGCAACTATTCTCTGACCCTGCTCTGACCCTTGAAGCAGGGTCAGAGAATAGTTACAAGTAGGCAACGAGGCACCTGTCCAAGGAATTAAACCTCATCAGGAAGCACTTACAGATATAAAAAACAGGAAGAAGGGGGAGGATGGCAAATACACCCATTTTGAGTTGTCAGGAGGGGTTAAACTAAAAGAGACCTTTACAGCACAATTTTCATATGCATTTTGCTAAAAATAAAAAGCTGTATGTTCTGTAGGGGCAACTCAGGAATCTGGCCCTTCAGAGATCCGGCCTCGCTTTCTTTCTCTTTTTCTCTCTCTCCCTCTCTCTTTCCCTCTCTTTCTCTCTCTTTCTATCTATCTATCTCTCTCTCCCTCTCCCATAAACAACTGCATAGGTAACTTCGCTATGCAAGCGGCTCGCGAAGACGCAAAAAGCCCCGCGAACACGCAAAAAACCCAGCGAACACGCAAAAAAACCCCGCGAACACACAAAAATCCGCAATTTCGCACAAATTCGCGAATTTTGCGGATCGCAAATTCGCAAATCCGCAAATTCGCGGATCGCGAATTCGCAAAATTCGCCCATGCTTAGAGTTCACCGCCTCGAGCAGCACCCATGAAAAGTTTAACATCCCACAAGGATTGGTATTTAGGTCTAGGAGGTCTTCTTAGTCTAATACTCTTTAAAACTCTATAAATAATAACGTTCTTACCTACCGTCTTACTGTCGATGAGAAAATGTCCAGCAGAGATAGCTGATCTGTAACAATTAATGGATCTATAGGAGAGGCCATTGTCAAATAATTTGACGAGGAAATGAAGTATATTGACGATAGGAGCCTCCACAGGATCCAACTTCCTCTCCATGCACCAACAAAACCACTTTCTTCAAATGTTATTGTACCTGTAGTGAGTCCCTGGTGCCCAGGACTTTCCGAGGAGAGTGAGAACGGAGAGTGAGAGCTGATGACGAAAGTCCAGACTACTCGTTCGATTGCGTGACACCTTCCAAGCAAGAAGGATCAAATTCCCTGAAAGTATTAGGTGGTGATCTTCGCCGTTTGCATTCAAAAGCATTAGGAAGGGGATGTCGCACAACAGTTCCATGGTCGTCGGGAACCCCGCTTGAGAGGGCCTGAAGGGAGTTATTAGAATCAGGAAGCACTGCTCTTGTCTCACTTTCTGAAGAACCCTCTGGATCATGGAAAAAGGCGTAAGGCTGAAGATGAGACCAGGGCTGGAGAAAGGCGTTCCCTGCAAGAGCGCTTGGATCCGGCATCCAGCTGAAGTATTTCAGCAGTTGGAAAGTCAATCTGCACGCAAATCGTTTCACATCGAAAGGGCCCCAAAAAAGAAACAGGGATTTGAAAATGTTCACATTGAGTTTCCAATCGCTGAAGTCTAAAAGAAAACTTGAATTACAATCTGCAGAAAGATTCGATTTCCCGGGGAGATATTCTGCCTTCAGGGAGATTTGTGTTCTAAACAAAGCATCCAGAGTCTCTTGGCTAAATCTGAGAGGTCTGCTGATCTGGTCCCGCCAAGGCAGTATATATAGGAGACTGCGGAGATGTTGTCCATTTTCAAGACAACAGATCTGCCTTGAAGAGAGTGTTTGAAACTCATTAGTGCGTAAAAACTGGCCGTCAGTTCGAAAAAGTTTATATGGTGGGAGGACTCCACTTTGGACCAAACAACACCAATGTCTTGGTCGAGGAAACGGATGCCCCAACTGTGAAGGCTGACGTCTGACTCCAAGATGAAATCCGGGGTCGAGCCAAAGATGGCTCTTCCATTCCAAGCATCCAAATTGTCCAGCCACCAGGAGAGTTCTGACCTGGCTTGTTTATCTAGGGTTACAAGGTCTCCGTACCAAAGACCAGATCTGAGGGCTTTGGATTTCACTCTCTGGAGGGCACGATAGTTGAGGGGACCGGAAAGATGGCTTGAATGGAGGAAGAGAGTAAGCCCAGAAGTCTGGCCAATTCTCAAAGAGTAAGAGAATGCTCTTTTAGACCAAACCTGATCTCTTTCCGAATCTTGGCAATCTTCTTGTTGGGAAGGAGAAGGAGACATTTTGAGGTGTCTACAGTGAACCCAATGAACTTTAGAGGTTTGGAGGGGATAAGAATGGATTTTTCCCAGTTTATAATGAAACCGAGACTCTCTATGAGATTCATCACGGTCTTGAGATCTTCCAAGAGTTGAGAGTGGAATTGCGACATGATGAGGATATTGTCTAGATAGATAATTATGCGAATCCCTCTTGGGAATGGGAGGGCTTGAAATTGTATGAGGTGATTGTCCCAGATGAATTGAAGCAAGGGCTGGTGTTTTTCAACCATAGGGATGGTAAAATGGACATCTTTTAGATCTAACTTGACCAGCCAGTCTCCTTGAAGAAGAAGGTCTCTAAGGAGGTGAATTCCTTCCATTTTGAAGTGTCTGTACACTAGGTACTTGTTTACTTCTCGCAGGTTTATAACTGGTCTCCACCCTTTTTCCTTCTTTTGGACCAAGAAGAGAGTACTGACGAACTTCTTTAGGGACCATGGTACTTCGATAATAGTACCTTTTTGGAGCATAGAGGAGATTTCCTCCTTGACGATCTCCTGATGATCCACAGAAAAAGTCGAAGGCTTGGGAGTATGCGTTTGATAGGGGAGATCTACAAAGTCTGTTTTGAAACCCTGAGTTGTCTCGAGAAACCACGAGTCTTGAGTCAAATATTTCCAAACATGGTAAAAGTGTTTGAGTCTTCCCCCGACCTTTGGAGGGGAAGGAGAGAGAGAAAGACTGCTTTGCCATTCTCAAGTGGCTGAGGAAAATTTTGTGGCAGCTCCCGGAAGGGGCACAGAGAATGGTTGTGCAAGCACTAATTGGGTCTAGGCTGGACTACGGAAACATTTTGTTCCTAGGGCCCAACAAAGAAATTACTCGTCGACTTCAGGTCGTACAAAATGCGGCAGTAAGGATACTTCTCCATCTACCTAGGCGAGCACATGTATCCGAACATCTACAAAAACTACACTGGCTCAAGATAGGCAACAGAGTAAAATTTAAACCATTATGCTTTATGCACAAAATAAAAATAGGAAAAGCACCAACTTATCTGTGTAAACTGGTCCATAAATACACCCCGATCCTAAACCGCCGGTCTATCCACCAGGAGAGATTTGTTGTCCCTAGATTCAGACGAGCAAGACAAGGAGGACGTTCCTTCGGATATATGGCACCAGTACTATGGAATACAATCCCGCTTACTCTTCGCCTGGAAACTAATTACATGAAATTCAGGAAAGGAGCTAAAGCATGGCTTTTTAACCAAGAATGACACCTGAACATATGACCCTACGGAACAGTTTGATCCAAGGCGCCGGGAAACCCCCAGGGTAGCTGTTGCACCATACAAATGGAATAAATAAATAAATAAATAAATAAATAAAGACTAACTTGGAGGGTTGCTGTTGGAAGATCCACGGGAGGAGAAACCGCTGATGCGGGAACCTCTTCCTCTCTGTGGGTAGAACTGGCGGTTGGAAGCGTAGAAACCTCTGCCTGAAGCTCCTCTGCCTCTGGAAGATGAGAAGTGCAGGAAGTAGCCACGGCCGGAAGAATAGCCCCTTCTTCCAGCTTATTCAAAAACATTGCTTTTGAAGAAACACCTCATATTGCACTGGGCCTCATCCAAGGCAGTAAAGGTCGAAACATACTTCCCAATAGATTTAATCATGTCCTCTCCGAAGAGGAGGCCTCTAGGGTTTTCGGAAGGTTCCTTTTCTGGCAGGTCGCCGAGTTTGGGATTTATTTTATTAAGGATGGTCTTGCTTCTTTCAATATTGAGGGAAGAGTTAGTATTACCGAGTAGGACAATTGCCCATTGGCTCCAGCCTCTAACAAGATTGGTATCGAGAGGGGAGTTAGAGACACGAGAGTCTTCGGCCAAGTCCAGGATCTTGGTAAGGGGGCCAAGAATGTTGAGTAGACGATCTTGGCAGTTTTTAAGTGCTCTCTCGAGGCCCTTCCTAGGGTCTTTGCCTAGTTTAAACAAACATGTACTAAGGTCAGGGTCGAGATTAGGGGTCTGACAGACCTTGTCTCCAATAGAGGGTCTAGGGCATTCAGACCTGAGGGTGTTACAAGTTTTTCTCTCAAGAGAGTTTCTGATCCAACTTGTAGACATGATCTTGGGGGAACCATTTTGAACTATTGGGGTGGGAGAAGTTGAGGGGGGAAAACATTCCACCTTCCAGGGGGTCAGGATAGCATCATTCGCGGAGGGGGAAAAATCAAGCTCAAACTGGTTGTTAAAGTGTAAATCATTAAGGTCTTGATCATCCAAATCAAGAACAGACTCATCATATGGATTGTTGAAGACTTCGTCTTCATCAGAATCGGTACCTGCATCGTCATGGGCACTACCAGGATTCGTGTCGCTTGGGACACCCGCCAAGAATGTGCCGCCACGGACACCCACCTATTTGTGTCACCAGGGACACCAGTATCTTTTGAGGCGCGGGGGCCTCACAGCAAGTATTAGGTGCTAGGACCTTCCATTTCATTTGAGGTTAAACGACCTCCAAAAGTGTCTTTGCAGTATTTGGATTTCTTACTGCGCTTGGAATGTATGAGTTGAGGATCACGAGGAGGGGTGACATCATGATCGTAAAGAAGGGGTCTCTTAGATGACATAAGCTCCTTGAGCGTGTCCATCATGCAGGACCTCATCTCTTTTTGCAAGAAGATTTTGAAAGAGTCATTTGTATGATATGGGGAACTGGCGACGGCGTCGTCTGAATCCATGTCAGACATGACTGGAATTACAGTAGAGGACAAAGGGTGAGAAGGTAATTAGGAATTAAAATCCTAGTAAATTATTTATATGACCATTTAATAAATAGATATAAAATATATTGGTAATATTATACAAAGTTAAACTGTTATTAAAATAAATATTATTATATATATATATTTTTTTATTTTTATTTTATTTAAATTCTAAATCTTGACTTTTTTTTATATGGGCTTGGGAAGAGTTGGGTAAATAATTGGGGAGGGGTAGGTATCTCCCAAATCAGACGAGTTCAAGGGGAGTTTATCTTGTTACCTAGGGGTCGATTAGGATCGCGGACGGACTTGAGTCCGTCCGCGACCCCAGAGTATGAGGGAACGTCCGCATGGGCTGCGGCGTTCCCTCATGTGCGATTAGGATGTGACCGCCACCCTGGCGGTCACATCCTGGATATTTAACATTGCGGCGGGTGCTGCTTCAAGCAGCACCCGCCGCAATGTTAAAAGTGCATGTGTAACATTTACATGCACAAAGCGGCAGGCACCGCGCCGTGCCTGCCGCATTGTGCATGTAAATGCGGGGGGGTACCATAGGTACCCCCCATGTGCACCCCCCACCCACCAACACCCTGGGGGCCCGCAACGGGCCCCCAAAAGCAAAAGTACACATGCTTTTCCACGGCGGAAAAACCGCCGCGGAGAAGCATGTTTTCAAATGCATCCTAATTTGGCCGGCGGTGTCTGATAGACACTGCCAGCCAAATGAGAGCTTTTCCGCCGCGGTTGTAATCCGACCGCGGCGGAAAAGCAGCGGACAGAAACCAAGACCCACCAGCCATCATAATGTGGCGGTGGGTCTTTGGTGAGTCCGCAGAGGATTTTCCGCCTCCTCCGGGCCGGAGGTGGCTTCCGCCGGCCCGGAGGAGGCGGAAAATCCTCCATCCTAATCGGCCCCTAAGTTAGGTAACCTTTTCTTTTTTTAACTAAAGGGCTCCAAAGAAGTGAAATTGAAGTAAAGTCAGGAACAGCTGAGAACTGGTAATTCCCGCAGCAGCTGGCCAGTGCGATGCAACTGACATGCTCGAGCCACCCCCCGTCGTAGGATTAGAGTAATGGACCCAGAGAGGCAGCGTGTGCGACGCCACCACTGCCGAGGTCCATTCCTCGATATGGAAGAGAGTCGCGCTTGCAAGGAGGTGAAAAGCGAGTGCGTCCAAAGAATTAAATAATCTTAAAACAGGGGCAAAATTTAAGCATCTGCTAAAATGGAGGCAGTATTTAATCACCAGCGGCCATTCGCCAGTATCCGAAGAGGAAAGGCGCGCAGTGAAGAAGAAGGGGCGCTTGCAAAATTGAGCGCCCGAGTAGGATAACGGCCCACACCCACACTCGAATACTCGGTGAGGAGGGGAAGGGGAGGGTGGGCGACAACAACCATAAATTGGAAGTTGGGGGAGAGTGAAAAGGTTTGGGAAGAAAACAGGGTCAGAGGGTAAGATCGAGGCTGAAAACAAGAAGCAGAACAGTTAATAAACAATTGATAATTATTAGAGTTAACAGTTAATAAACAATTGATAATTATTAGAGTTAAACGAACAGTAGCCTAGGCAAACAAATAAGGCATGAAGCATAGTAGATAGAGCCAACTTATCTGCTTGCGAGCCGCATTTATAAGAGGCAGCTCTGTTGTTCCTCGTGCTTTATATTATTGTTATGTTGTCACTGCATTCTAGTTCTTTCTTTCTATGATGTAAGCGGCTGCTTGTGAGACTGCATTAAAGGATTAATGGATAATGTATCCTCCTGTCTTTTAATGAAATTGCTCTCAATAAAGTCAACAGTTTATTGTATCTCAGGGCAGCTCCAGATCGATACATAGCTTATTCATTCATGTATGCAGGAGAAGATATGAATGAAAAAATTGATATCATCAAAACGCACAAACTCAACATTTAAGACAGTAGGTTTCTGAACTATGATTTTAATTTTGTTAGCAACATATGATTGGAGAAAAGAAGATTTTGAGAAATGGGCAAATCTCCCTGTCCAAGGTGATGGTATAAAATACTTAGCAAGTAATCCAACCTCAAACTTCTGGATCAGCAAGCACAAAAAAATGAGAGAAAACCAGTACATAGCTGCGCTGATGTTAAGAGCAAATGTTTTATATACTAGAGAAACCATCACTAGGGGAAGAAATCGTAAATTTGCTACATGTAGGTATTGTAATGATGTTTGCGAAACGATTTTCCATGTTTCAGGAGCATGTCCTAAAACTAAGGACATTAGGATAAAAAGACATACTAACATTCTGGAATTGCTCATTTGATAGAGCAAAAAGGTGTGGTTGGATGGCATATAGGGAACCTCATCTTAAGAATAATCAAGAAGAACTACGAAAACCAGATGTAGTGTGTTTACCAAAAATGGTACAGCTGTAGTGAATGATGTTTTAAATTGTTATGAAAACTCTCAGTATTCCCTTGAATCTAATTATGTTGATCTGGCTGATTTAGGTCTGCAAATGTCATTCCCATTCAAGAAAAATGTTTGCCTGACTATTTTAATGGACACTCTTAAAATGTGCCAAGTATTCATGGACAATTGAGCATCAAGCTTATACTGAGATGTACACTTTCTTACAGCACACATGTCACCCTTATAAACCATATTGTTTTAACATATGTGTTTATAGTTGACACAAGATTTAGTAAAGATGTGAATGTTATAGATGTGAATTTTTAGAATGTTATAGATGTGCTTTTTTTAGTTAGATGTGCAATGTGTAGTTGTGTATTTTTTATAAATGTGTGCTTATAACAATTTAGATATAGTTGTGTACATCATACTTATTGAAATGTCATGAATGATGAATAGATCTCAAACAATCGCATACACTTAATTATCATACATTGATTATTGATGTCCTGCTAATCATATTTTAATTTCTCAGGACTGTTGGTAGACAATTTCAAATTGTTGGGATAGTACTTCAGGGTGTACTATATCTGGCCTATAAGTGATCCCAGTTCCAGTGAGGACAGCGTTCAGTGTGGCTGAACTCCGTAGGGAAAGAATGTTGTATTGTTTATAGCAAAACGGAATTTTCGCTGATGGGCAGCATAATAACCCAGAATGAGCCACGGCAAGGTGGTACAGAAATAGCCAAATGCCTCGTCATCTAATTAGTGATGCGCATGAATCAATGAACAAGATTCCCACTGTACCTTCCTACTATCTAGCTAAACCACAGCCGAGGGAACGGGCTTGGCAGAAGCAGTGGGGAAAGAAGGCCCAGTGAGCTTGACTCTAGTCTGACACTGTGAAGAGACTTGAGAGGTGAAGGATAAGTGGGAGGCCCTTGAGCCGCCGGTGAAATACCACTACTCCAATTGTTTTTTCACTTACCCGGGGAGGTGGGAGGCGAGCACCGTGGGGCTTTCACTTCTGGCTCCAAGCACCCAGCACCTGCCGGGCACGTCCCGCTCCAGGGACAGTGGCAGGTGGAGAGCTTGATTGGGGCGGTACACCTGTCAAATAATAACGCAGGTGTCCTAAGTCGAGCTCAGGGAGGACAGAAACCTCCCACGGAGCAGAAGGGCAAAAGCTTGCTTGATCTCGATTTTCAGTATGAATACAGACTGTGAAAGCGGGGCCTCATGATCCTTCTGACTTTTTGGGTTTCAAGCAGGAGGTGTCAGAAAAGTTACCACAGGGATAACTGGGTGGTGGCGGCCAAGCGTTAATAGCGACGTCGCTTTTTGATCCTTTGATGTCGGCTCTTCCTTGTGTTGGATTATTCACCCACTAATAAGGAACGTGAGCTGGGTTTAGACTATCATGAGACAGGTTAGTTTTACCCTACTGATGATGTGTTGTTGCAATAGTAATCCTGCTCAGTACGAGAGGAACCGCAGGTTCAGACATTTGGTGTATGTGCTTGCTGAGGAGCCAATGGGGTGAAGCACCATCTGTGGGTTTGTAACTGAATGCCTCTAAGTCAGAATCCCCCCTAAACCATAACGATACCGCAGTGCCATAGAGCCACGGTTGTCCGGGGATAGCCGGCCTCTCTTGGGGGGGGGGTGCGCAGAGCTGCTCGCTTGGGGACGGAGGGGGGCCGCTTCCATCACCCTTTGTGCAGCGCAAGTTCGTGGGGCACCCGGTGCTAAATCATTCGTAGACAACCTGATTCTGGGTCAGGGTTTCGTAAGTAGCAGAGCAGCTACCTTGCTGCGATCTATTGTTGAAAGTCCTCCTCTGAGCCAAGCTTTTGTCTCTCCGTGCGTGGGTGCCCGCAGACGCCCTCCTCCACCACACCCAGAGGAGGGTCCCTCTGCTGCAGGGCCAGTGGGAGAGATGCGGAGGGGGTAATGCAGGCCCTCAGGAGGCCGCCTCCACCACGTGTTATCCAGCACTGGGGTCTTAACCTCCCGTCCCTGCCCCACTGGGGTGTGGGGATGGGGGCCACCATCCCTTGTGAGTCAGCAGGGTGACCATATGGCCTGGGCCGACTGGGCCTCCGCTTACAGCTGATCCCGGGCAAGCCGGTCAGGGAGGCAAGCAGCAGCCACCCGGGGGAAGGATCCTCCCGAGCGGCTGCCTCGGTGCGCCCGTCCACCCTCACCAGACTGCAAGGGTAACTGGGTATGGCACCTTCCCAGGCCATCTGGGCGCTGGGCCATCCCGGGCCATTTAGTCGCCTGGCTGCACGACCAGATGGCCCTGCAGACCAGGCGACAAGATGGCCCTGTGGTCAGGGCGACCAGATGGCCCTGCGGGTAGGCAGCTGGGATAACTCTAACTTTTGTCCCTCCCCAAAGTTCTGTAAGCCCCCACTAACTTAATAGTTGAGAAAAATGGGCTCCCCAGGCAGGCCGTTGGGGCGAGGATGTGGCTGGGCTTAACACTCCTTGGTTCTAGTCGAGGGTCCGGGTGGTGGGGAACAGGGGTCCACTGGGGCCCAGGGAGGCCCTCCCCGGCCTGGCTAGGGTTTAGAAGCTTGGACCGGGGCTCGTACTGCATCCCAGGGTCCCAAGCTCCGGAAGCCCCCCATACTGGAAGCCAGCCGAGGGTCCACGCGCTGGTGATGTGGGTCCGCCGGGGCCCGGGATGCTCTCCCTAGCCTGGCAAGGGTTCGTCAGCTGGGACCGGACCCGTGGCCCGTGCTGCATCCCAGAGTCCAAGACTGCTGGAGCCCCCATTCTGGAAGCCAGCCCAGGGTCCGGGTGCTGGGGACGGGGGTCCGCCGGGGCCCTGGCCTGGCTAGGGTTCAGAAGCTGGGACTAGGCCTGGGGCTCGTGCTGCATCCCAGGGTCTGAGGCTCCAGGAGCCCCCATCCTGGAAGGTAGCTGAGGGTCCTGGCACTGGTGACAGGGGTCCACCGGGGCCCAGGGAGGCTCTCCCCAGCCTGGTTAGAGTTCGGAAGCTGGGACCAGACACAGGGCTCGTGCTGCATCTCAGGGTTCCAGGCTGCAGGAGCCCCCCATCCTGGAAGCCAGCCGATGGTTCGGATGCTGGTGAGGGGGGTCCACCAGGGCCCGGGGAGGCTCTCCCCGGCCTTGCCAGGGTTCAGAAACTGGGATTGAGCCCGGGGCTTGTGCTCCATCGGGCAGGCCCCGAGGTGCGGGAGCCCCCCATCCTGCAAGCCAGCCGAGTGTCCGGCACTGGGGACGGGGTTCCACTGGGGCCCGGGGAGGCTCCCCCTACCTGGCTGCTTTCAGAAGCAGAGACTGGGGATCAGGGGTGGCTGGATTTATCCGCTACGCTGGCAGAGCGGAGTTTACTGCCCACCCCTACTATTGACTGCTACCTGGAAGTAAGTAAAGACGCTATCCTCCACCAAACTGGAAGTGCCTGGAAGAGATTTAGGACTCTGGCCAAGATGTAGATTTTTATCACTTTAATGCTTTACAAACAAGAAAGAAAAAGCAATGACCATTGATTCAGGTTACAACAAATTTTAGTTAGAAAGGAGGGAGAGTTTGCCCTATATAAGTCTTGTCCATTGGGTGTAATTTTAACCCTAACCCCCCGTATTTGGCACAGGATGCAGTCCATCTTGCTAGGAACTATCCATATATCTTCCATGTGAGCACTGGGAATGTTTAAATTCAAGATTTCCAGTTTGGACTCCTTGTTTTGTAACCCGCTATGTGGTCAAAGTCTGTTAGATATTTAAAAGCTTCCTTTAGTGTACAAGACAGGTCAACTAGTGTTAAAATAAGGTTGTTCACAAACAAGGCCAATCGATGTGTTCCCACCCCAAATTAAGTTCCCTCTATACCTCTCTCTCTATATCCATCTATACCTCTCTAATGTGGGATACCAAGTATTCTATATAAGTGCAAATAGCACAGGGGATATAGGAAAAGTGGCCATTCAGTGTTATTCAGGCCTTTGGTGCAGTATAGTTGCCCATGATCATAAATATTCCACCTCCAAGACCAATCTCATAAAATTCCAGTCGAAGGCTTTCTCTGCACTTAGAGTCCAACATTGCTGGTACCTGTTTCTCTATAGATTTACATTTCTTTTCAACCAGGTGGACTAGCAGGATGGCATTCACCACTTTCAAATGCTAGGCACCATACCTAGTGATCTACACAACTTACTTATTTCATATATGAATGTAGGGTTCTTTCATGTAAAAAAGGATTAGTTTAACAGATTCACCTGCAGCTTTAAAAGCTGGAGGATTTATGCTTCACAACTGGCTTGAAGTCAGGTTTTCTTTGTGAACCTGGTGGATGGCACTATGTGTACTGCATTCCACAGACGACATTTACCTTTCCATGTCATTGGTGTATTTCCTGTACCATATACTATGGCCTTATTGAAAATTTAAATATGCTGATTGGGAGTTATCCAATTCTATCACATTTCAAGGGTCAGAGCACATAAAATGGACTGAACTGTAATTCTTCAGTGTTCAAACCAACAGCATCAGTCCACAAAATATAGGGGTGTTCACGCAAAGGATGGCACTTTCTCACAGGTAACGCATCTCAAACTAATAATCCAAAATCTCACAGTGGGATGATATTTTTCTTTCCAGAGAACCCCTTTCCCAGCAATGCATTCCTTATTGTGGGAGTTCACTGCCCATTGTCACACAGGCTTCTTCCCATGGCAGGAGTAAATTTCTGACCAGGTTTACATTGTGACTCCACATAGTTTGAAGATATTGACAAATACATGTTTTTAGGTGTTCAACAAATGTTCAAGGCATTGCTACTCTGAAACACCCATGCCTCACCCAGGTTTTCTCTTGTTATGTATATTACACTATGCTGGCATAATATTGCATAATACAAAATCCGTTCACATGTGTAATTAGTAATCCAAGTGATTTAGCATTTACAGATTTTGCCATGTGCAATTATTTTTCCATTGAACATATCTGTGTAACCTCCTTGTTGAATTTTGCCCACCACCGAACTAATTCCTTAATCATTCACTGGAAAATGAAAAATATGTACAGTGAAATCGCCAAGAGTTTTTATTGAGAAAATATGACACAGACTTGACAGAGTAATAATTGCTGGAAGTGGTATATGCCAGCTCAAAACATTTCCATCAAAGCAGAGACAAGCAGCAGCGTACCATGCAAAGGCATGAAATGGATGACAATATATATATGACTGTCAAACATGATAGGTCATTTTTCGACATTTATGTATTGGGAAATCAACAACAAATCAAACGATTAAACAGTAGATCAATTCCTAGAATGGATCAATTTAGCAGATAGTAACCTACGCTTTACTGCTCATTTTGACACTGCTAAAGTGGAATTCCTTGACATATACATACAGAATGAATCCAATAAATTAACAGTGGATTTATACACCAAAACAACAGCAAGGAATACACTCCTCCACTTCAGCAGTTACCATCCGAGAAATCAAAAGGATGGGATACCTTTTTCACAGTTTCTCAGAGTGCGGAGGAACTGCACTAATATCAGGGACTACGATAATCAGGCTGAAAAAATGAAAAATAAATTTCTTACTCGCGGATACCCTAATCGCCTGATCCGCGAAGCATACAAGCGAGCACGATATTATGATCGTGACGCTCTTCTACACTCTAATAAACAACAGAAAGAACAAAAGCTAGTATGTATAACCAAACATTCCCCACTTAATGAGACAGTCAGACAGATAATTAACTCTAATTGGCACCTGCTAAATGTGGAACCAACACTACCTAAAATACCTAAACCTATGCTTGCGCACCGACGCAATAAGAATCTAAAAGATTTAATAGTCAGGTCACGTTTTAGCGGAACTAGTCAAAATGCCCCATTCATACAGAAATCACTCAATGGAGAAAATGCCATTGAGGGCACATCCAGGTGTGGCTCATGCCAGTCCTGCGATGGCATAATAACAGGTGAGACATTCACCTTTAATCAAGTAGTAATACGTGCCCAAGAGCTATGGACATGTAATACCACAAACCTAGTTTACCTGCTACTCTGTCCATGCAACCTAGGTTATGTTGGAGAAACTGCAAGAACTATGAAACTCCGCCTAACGGAGCATAGATCTGCTATTAAAACTAAAAAACTAACAGCGCCATTAGTGTCACACTTTTCAGATTTTAAACACTCTCCAACCCAGATTCGCTGGCACATTCTGGAAAAGATTCACATGACCAGTACAAATGGTGGTGACAAAATCAGGAAAAAAAGAGAGGTATATTGGATCTTTACTCTGGGTACATTTACTCATGGGTTAAATAATGATCTTCCATGGATTAATGCTATACTATAAATATGAAATTAGAGATATCTCGGTCTGTTCTTCCCCAGATTAAGAAGTAGATACACAGCCCTCCTGTAAATTATGATTTCAGTATGTTCAACAATATTAGTATCATGTAGCCCATCCTAAATATACAGCCCTTCTGTAAGTTATGATCTCAGTATGTTCAATAATATTAGTATCATGTAGCCCATCCTTAATATACTTTTTTGTTTTAAGTTATCATATTTCCATAAAATTAAAAAACGGGGCAAGTACAAATTATAAATTGGAATAGGATTGAACTAAGGATACTGTTATGAAATACACGGCAAGGTGATATATCGGGTAAGCATAAGAAACTGATAATACTAGCAAATATAGACCCTTTCCCTTTAAAACATGGTGGTGCGAAGAAAAAAAGAGCAATAGACTTGCGTGGTATAAAGGCCAATAGAAAACGGCAAAACAAACTCTTTGCCGAAGTGCCGGAAAACGTGAAAACGCTGTGGTGCACGGTCCGTGCTAGAGAGCAATAACGAAGGTAAGAGAAAACTTAGCCCCCCACCTAATGCAGTGTAGATGTTACCATACGCGCTTAATATTAGATAACAGACACAAAATAACGTTAGTGTCATCATGTTACGTTTCAGACCGCCCGACCTGTGTGACATTTAGCAGAAATTATCGAAGCTGGCGCCGTGGTGTACGGTCCGTGCCAGAGAGCTATAACGCAGGTAAGAGACAACTTAGCCCCCCATCTAATGTAGTGTAGATGCCGCCATACGCGCTTAATATTAGACAACAGACAACAAATAACGTTAGTGTCATCATGTTACGTTTCAGACCGCCCGACCTGTGTGACCTTTAGCAGCAATTACCGAAGTGGGACCTGGACTATAAAAACCCTTTTAATGGTAAATAAACAGCTATGAAAAATTAAATGAAGCCTCTAAAATTACTCAGCCATAACTTTAGATTATAATCAAGGTTAATAGAAAATATTCAGTGCTGTCTTGATTTTGTAGACTAAAAGAACCGTCATACTGCTGTAACCTTTGAAACCATCACCTGACGCTATTACCGGAAGTCGCCAGCTGATTAAAATAGACTACTAATAGGTAAATATGATAGTCGCGCTCATCATGTTAAAGCGCATTATACCTTTATGAGCCTATAGCCAATGCTGACTTCATACTTATTACAAATGGGTGACCCATAGCCAGGTATATAGTGAAACTATACACACGGCTTAGGAATCAACGCGCACGAGAACTACCTGGAAACACGGGGTAAGACAAATACAGAACTCAAAGTGATGTAAATCAAATAGAGTAAATAGGCATTATATAAATGTACAGATAAATACCTGTATAGTTATTTAGTAATAAGCAGCATAAAGAACAAAACAGCTTACCTCAATAAGCATATATATAAACATAGAGTGGGGAAGCCAGAAATGGGTGTATTTATGAAAGAATATTGTTATCTACTATGTATTCCAGCTTTTTATTAACACAAAATACTATAACTGTGCAAGTAATTAAATTATTCTTGTTTGTCCCAGCGAGGCGATAAGAAGTAGCCCAATATGAATGAAATTATCCAAGCTATCTATCTGAATATTCTATCAATTCTGAGCACCGGTCAATAATCAGGTAAATACTCTCACAACTGGCGTACCCTACCTTAACTGGCTCAACTAAAAACCCACACTAAAGAAATAATGTTTCCACTATGCAGGTTCCTTATCAATCCGCAAACTGACCTAGATGGAAAATTGATTAAAATCCTCTTCGCAGCAAATATGTTCTTTTGCTTATATTAGGTAAGCTTTTTTCCAAAATTATAAATGTTACAACTATGGCCAAAATAGAATAGTAATAGAAATATAGGTGAAACACAGTATAACCTCACCCTCATAGCGATGTCATATATTGCTATGCCACGTATTCACCTGGCATAAACAACATTCTCTACATAGAACAGCGTGAAACATCTAAAGTTAGATCCTTATAATCATATCTGGAAGGGGTCATATATCCATACCTTCCGCTGTTCTCCCTACCTTAGAAAGTCATATATCTATGCCATCTGTGCATCTTTTTCCTTCTTTTTTTCTATCTTTATCTGTTCTCATTGTTTGGAGAGAGACATTAGTATCAGATGTACGATACTGTGAATAGATAGAAATGAACAGTATATTGTCTTTAGTATGATAACATTCGTCAAAATGAGTCTCTTATGATGTACTGCATTCAGCGTTTTGGCAGATTTATCAAATTGTTTAGGATATGTTATGAGTCGGTATTATCAACGATGAAAATAACCAACTATGAGCACATGTTAGAAAAATCTTGGCACTAATTGTTATGTACATAGTAATACAATATTGTAAAATGAATTTTAAAATCTTTTTACAGTGTGATGGTACAGTCCTGAGGAAGGCACACAAGTGTCGAAACGCGTCGACAAAAAAACAGGAAACCATCTATCTTTTATATCCAATGAACTATTCATTTGATTGAAAATATACATATAGTTATATGTCACTAATTCTTTTATCTTTTTTGTATGATTATGCATCAATTTTATCAAATATCATGTTATTAAATTTGGATCTTTATATGTACATGCATTGGTGTAGTATTTTTATTTAAATATGTACTGATTTATTTCTTCATGTGATAGTTGGTTCAGGAAATTTGCCTGGGTAATTTTTCTCACACTTGTTCTATGCCCTGACCCAGGAATTCAATCCGTATCAGGGGGTCCTTTGTTACTTCACACCATAAGATCTCAAACACGTCATTCTCCTCTGCGAGCGAGAGTGTGAGGACTCGAATACGTCAATATCCAACGCGACAGGAAGCGTGAGAACGCGAACACGTCATTTTGGATGCAACATCGAAATCCGGTGGAAGTGTGGTAAAGCTCGAGAACTCGAACATGTAACATTTTCAATCTGGAGAAGAATATCATCTCTAGCAGCATAAGACCTTCTACAAATGATGGTTTGGATGAAAAAAACTTCTCAGATTGACATTTGGCAGTCCTTTTTTGTGCAATGAGTCCCTTTTTAAAATAGGGGAAGAGGGAGGAAGTGCCACAGAATATCCAACTTCCTGTTAATGTCCAGCAGGCTCCTCCCAGTGCTTTGTCCATCTCCTGTTCATTCTGACTTTGGATTTTGAGCTGGAAGGATCACTGTTTGTGTCTGCTGCATCATTATTATTGGATTTGAGGACTTTTGAATTTGATATTTGACAAGTAAGTTGGTGTTGTGTCTGTTTGATTGGGGGCATTGCAGTTGCTGCAAGTACAATTTAATGTTGGTACTTATCATTCCTTTTTTTTAAATTGTTGTGGGGAGTAGTAGTCAGTAGACCCATTTCTGGCATGGATGGCATTGGATTGAGTTGGTAAAATGTGTTTTTGGGGGTATTTCTCTTCCTGGGTGTCTTAAAGAAATGCCTTTGTTGTGTGTGTCTGATGTGTTGGTGTGCATACACCCTGCAGACCTTTTTTTAGCCTGTGTATTTTCGATTTTGCATTTTATTGCATTAAAAAGCAAAGCAGTATGCTTTAGCATGCATTCTTTGCCTGCCTTTTGCCAGTTCATTGTGCTTCCCAGGCCTCCTGGGTGTCTTAAAGAAATTCCTTTGTTGTGTTTGTCTGGTGTGTTGGTGTGCATACACCCTGCAGACCTTTTTTTGGCCTGTGTATTTTCGATTTTGCATTTTATTGCATTAAAAAGGCAAAGCAGTGTGCTTTAGCATGCATTCTTTGCCTGGCTTTTATAGGCCTTTTGCAGTTCATTGTGTTTCCCAGGGCTCCTGCTTGTTTCTTGTGATTTGTGAGTGTCCATGTGGCTGGTGGCCTTTATTGTGGTTGGAGTTATTAGTGTACTGCTTTTGCCATATAGGCCTGCATGCTATTCCTTTGTGGCCTAGGTTTCATGTTGTGGGTAGGCCTGGCCATGAGGCTGGTGGCAATTTTGAAGGCTGGTAGTGTGTTTTTTGCATTAAGCCTGCACTGTCTGTCTTCTGATTCTCGTAGTTGGGTGGGCCTGGCCATGTGGCTGGTGGCCATTTTGAAGCCTAGGCCTGCAAGCTTGTGTGGCCTTATCTGCCAACAGGCCTGCTTTCATCCAGTAGACTCAGAGTAGGTAGCCACAGGTGCATTAAACAAGTGTTTATGTGTGGCCTGTTGAATTTAAATTTTAAACATCATTTAGGGCATGAATGCCATTAGATTGAGTTGGGAAATGCGTTTTGGGGGTGGTATTTCTGTTGTCGGGTGTCTTAAAGAAATGCATTTGTTGTGTGTGTCTGGTGTGTATGTGTGCATGCACCCTGCAGACCTTTTTTGGCCTGTGTATTTTCGTTTTTGCATTTTATTGCATTAAAAGGCAAGGCAGTGTGCTTTAGCATGCATCCTTTGCCTGGCTTTTATAGGCCTTTTGTCAGTTCATTGTGTTTCCCAGGCCTCCTGCTTGTCGCTTGTTATTTGTGAGTGTCCATGTGGCTGGTGGCCTTTTGTGATGGGAGTTATTTAGTGTGCTGCTTTTGCCATATAGGCCTTCATGGTTTTCCTATTGACCTTCTGCTTCCATCCATCCATCCATCCATCCATCTATCCCCTTTGCAAGCAGCAGGTCCTTGAATGATGTGATGCTCAAATAATTTATGCCAATCAGGGTCCACCCCACTTCCATTACATTTGTATTTTGGTTGTTGTTCTTATTCTCTTTCCTATCCTTCCTGAGAGTGTAGTGTGTACACAGTAGTATACCATAGCCATTGTTGACAAAGTATCAGAAATGGTTTGGCTGTATCTTTTATTTGTTTGTTTGTTTGTACTAGTACAGTAGTAATTGTAGAATCACAACAACAAATGCAACATTTCACTGATGTTCTTCTCCTGGCTTATTTGCTTTTAGGTGCACAAAAAGACAGAGGAGGAGGTGTCATCATCATCATCATCATCACCCGTTGTACTGCCATACAGAAGTCGTGCTGCTCATCACATCCATGTGTGACCACAGACATCTCTGCAACTTGTGCACTTGTGTCCTGCCTGACATTTGAAGAAGATGGCCCCAAAGACAGGTACCAGGTCCTCCAGTACCAAGAAAGTTGCAGGTGAGAAGAAGGAACAGAAAAAGGAAGTGCCGCTAATTACGACTGGTGTGCCGGCCAATGTGTTTTTGGGACTAAAAAAATTATGCATGCAACAGAGTTGTCTGGGAACCAAGCTGAGAGCAGCACCTCTGCACCAGTTGTCCGACCCCACCAACCTCGGCCCAAGCCCTGAGTGTCCCAGAGGTAGCCAGTCTACTAACGAGCAGCGATGTTGAAATGTCTTTATCACAAAGTAGTACACAATCAACGCAGGCGGAAACTCAGCAAATAAGTGTACTGCAGCAGCAGCCGCAAGAACAGCAGCAGCCGCAAGAACAGCAGCAGCCGCAAGAACAGCCCACAATGGTATTGTTGCTCCTGAAGTAGGCGCATTTCAGGAAATCGAGCTTACTGCAAACAAAGTGGAGCAAACCACTGTTTCGGAAGATCTATTGGCTTCCAGACCACCAGCAAGGAAATGGATGCTTAGTCCATCATCTTCTTCTTCAAGCCCCTCTTCCGAGGATCGTGATGCCACTTGGAAGTCACCAGCTCAGTCTGAGAGTGATGCACACCACAAGACAAGGCTAGTGAAAAGGAAGGTTCCAGAAAGACTTAGAGTTATGGTGGTAGATGTACAAGAGGGGGGTGATGTTGATGATGACGAGCCAGTTATCGCGCACATCACTACTTCACCAAAGGGGATGGAAACCAACATTATTACCCTATCCCAAAAAGGCTGCTGAGCGGATGTAGCAAGGAGACCACCAACACAGGTTACACTACCACAACCTCCAGCTGCCATATTTTCAAAGGCCTGGCAGGGACCTACCTCATGCTCAACCATCTCAGTAGGTAGTGGTAGAAGTCACAGTGTTGCACATTGTTGCCTACGCCTCATCACATTTGGCGATGCAGCGCGGGCAACGAAATTCGTTTTATTCATTTTTTTCGTTACTAACCTGTAATGGTCCCTATTCCGCATTTTAAAACCCCCCACCCTGCCCTTCCCCCGCCTGACATCACCGCCCCGGTATAACGCCCTGCACGGGTCGGGCCTGGTTATTTCATTGTGTACTATATGTAATAATTATCATTGTACACACTATAAGTAACTCAAGGCAATATTCCCCTTCTTGAAAGTATTTTTAATAAGAAATGTGTACTTCTACTGCAGCCTGATACATTGCTTTTGAATACAGGAAGGGGACTCAATCTGTACACTGCACACTGAGTAGGACAATAGCACCATGATGATGATGGCGAGAGAGACGGCCCCTTAACTTAAGATGACAAGGAACCGGTAATGAAAATTAATGGCATGCATTGGACACCGACTCTGAGTGATTGGTGTTTGTATTTTTGTTGCTTATTGTGCATGAAGTGAAGTCAAAGTGCACTTGTATTACTCTACACACTAAAGAGTGACTCAAGTCAACAATATTTCTACTTTTCTTGTTTAATAACAAAACTGTACTTCTACTGCTGGCCGATCTTCACAGTCACTCAGTACAAGTATCGGAGATGATTGATGGAATAATAAGTCAGGACGTTTCATGAGTGGCATAAAAGCTAAGCAAGTCAACAACAACCACAGCAGACCTAAATGTCTGTGTAGCAGTGGAGATGAGTGTAGCGGTTGTATGACTGTGATGCATTGATTTAGTCACTTAAATTGTAAAATGCTATGTTGGTGGATATGTGCTTTGTCCAACTCTTTCAAAAAATTAACACTAAACGGAGGAAAGTGCTAAGCATGCCATCACCATGGGCCTGCTCTGTACTGTGCTATACTTGGGAAAACAATGAACACTTACCTTACCAATAAATCTACATCTGCCAGGCAGGCAGTGGCAACACCCAAGATTGATGGATAAGAGGACCAAGAGGAATGCCAAGATGCAAATCCACATTTTTGACCAGGATAACACAGTAACAGTATCAACTTTCATCATCTTTTAAATAATTTGATTCATTTTTTTGTCTACATCTTTACAACATTGTGTTCTTCTTGTTGTTATTATTATCATTAGGTTTGCCCTCTGTTTATAATTCATCCCTACCGATATTTAAAAAATGTCTTTGCTATCTGTAAACGTAAGCCCGGAACAACTGAACACAAACTGTATGTAATGCGGGTCTCCTTATCAATCATCATCATGCATGTATTTCCTTTTTCTCCCTTAACATATTGATATGGATATGGTAGTCTACAGAGTTTGTTGTTTGTTGTTTGTCCATGCATACTGTTTTTCATTTTCAAACCTTTCCCCAAACCCGCTTCCCATCTATTCAACAAACCCTAACCCTCTTTATCACACACTTGCTGGGGTGGATGAGGCAAAGGCAACAGTACTTCAATTTCAAGGCAGGGCGAGGATCTTCTTCTGCTTGCCCACCCATCGATTAGATTTGCTGTCATCCTCCTACTTTTGAACTATCTCAGTATGTCACAATGGTCTGAACAGTACCAAAAATGACTATCACGGATTAGAAGAAAGTGAGACACACAACAAAAAGAATGTCCGTCGTAGTTAGTTAGTAGAACCCAAGAGGTATTCAGAGGATTCCCATCAACATCTTGCAATGATAAAATATTATCATTTGGTTATCCATCATAGTTAGGAGGATCTCTTGATCACTGAGACCCCATTATCACCTAAGACCATGGCTGGGTCCTTCCCATAAGCACTTATTTACCAAATAATGGAGATGATGGGTTTGTAGTGCAGTGCAAAGAATTATAATGGTGGTGAGTGATAAAACAGGATAGAAGGAACAAGATTTTTTTTTAATAAGAATCTGCCTACTCCCTTATTAAAACCAAGAACAGTGCAACCTAGTAGTGTTAAACAAATAACTGCCTAAAAGCCAACATGTTTCAGCCTTAATGGGGTAGACCCAAGGCTTTCTTCAGGGCTTCTGTTCACAACATTGCTACTGCAAAGTGAGTAAATATCACAAAAACAAACTAAATTAACACAAAAAATTGTGTGGTGATAAATCAAAAGGATACTGGAAGTCAATAGTGTATCCTCTGTATCTGTGGATGATTCAATGCATCTATATTCACAAAACATAGAACAAACACAATATTTGAAGTGTATCACACATTTATCTCACAGGAGATAGAAATTAAGAATTAATAGTAACACTCACCCAGCATGACCGGGGATATAGCCTCACCTCACCTGGACACATACTCAGGGATAGTGAGACCACGCTCTGAAAAGATTAAGGATATAGGTACACAGTGCAGGTAGGTGAAATAACTGGAGAACACTCCAATCTGCAACACTCGGAACAGACCCGCCGTTATCCTTAATTTTATGCAAAATTACCAATTCAAAAGCCTCAGCATCTAGGGGCTCTGGCCCTTGTGGGTATCTTCAGATTCACACCACATGGCTTAGCTAACAATGTAAACCTTAACTGATATACAAACAGCTAAGCGTGTTTTAATTCAACACGCAGTCTACAATATAAAGATTTCAGTATGAAAAGTGTCACAGTATTATAACTAAATTAGACCTCCTTCTTAGTAGCATTGTAAATCATACCTGTCCGTCGTTGCCTCTGACAGGACCCGAGTTTAGGAAGTGGAATAGTAATCTAGCAAGGCGCCGTGACCAATTGGCACCATGCTGCATTGGAACAAAAACGAAACTAATGGGCGTCACCTCATTATGCAGCATCACCAGCGCTTACTGAAGTATTTAGTTTTAGTTAGAAAGGACTGCTAATATTGCGCACTGGCAAGAAGTTTTATACACAGCAACTCACTCTGTTCGAAGCGATGTATTTGTTGGTAATCAGACTCGGGGGTAAACCCCGTAGTCCGGCGAGAACCAAAGAACTACACAATGACCTCACGCCACTCCCGCGTGTAGTTCTAATGTTTCGCGCATGCACAACACTGTCTTCTCGGCTCTACTTAATCTTATGGGACAAGGTCAGTTTCATGTCATACATCTAAATCGCACTTGCTAAAGCCTTTACAATTAATTAGAAAGGACTACTAGTATTGCAAACTGGTAAGTAGTTTATACACATCAAATCCTCCTGTTTAAAGAGATGTCTTCTGTTGGTAATCCAACTCAGGGGTAAAAACTGTAGTCCCACGAGACCCAGAGGACTACAAAATGACCGCATGCCACTGCCGCGTGTAGTTAAAATGTTTCACGCATGTGCAGAGCTGTCTTCTCGGCTCTATTTGGTCTTATGGGGCAAGATAGTTTACCTCATGTCATACATCAAAACGGAAAAGGTATTAATGCGTCAAAGCAAGTCCTACAATAACACTCAAATAGAGGTGTAAAGTAGTTGGTATGCAATCCTTTAAATTAACAAGGGAACAGGGTGCATGCTGTAATCTTAGTATTTCAAATAGCAAGGACATGGCCACTCATTGCAGTATGTCTCAAAACGACTCTAAGTGTCAGCACCCAGTGTATAAGCCGCCTCATAGTATATCTGGAAAACTCTAAACAAGCCTATAACCAGGAGTAAGTTGGTAAGGTATAGAGACTGTCATATTAGAGTGTAAGGTTTAGAGACTGTCATATTAGAGTGTTGTCATATTAGAGTGTTGTCCAGGGGATTTCGTCATTAAGACCCTGGCAATCAGAGCGCAATTTAAAAATCCACCTTTGTTCTTTAATGTACAAAAATTTTGAGACGTCTGAGATATGAGTGGGAATAAAAGGTTTTTCCAAAACTGTCCACCTAAAATCAGTTTCCTTATGATAGTGATAGTGATAGTCATTTTTGGTACTGTTCAGACCATTGTGACATACTGAGATAGTTTCTCCTTTAGACCCCTAGGTTTCTGTTGTTTTTTAGAAATTGTTTAGGGGGTGTAAACCTAGGCTAGGTCTCTAAATGCCCTCAGACCCTTTCTCTACTTATATGTTATGTTATCCTCCTACATGGCAAAAACAGTTAGGCTTGTGTCCAGTGTACTGTAGGCCTAGTCAAGTGACTCTACACAACTATAGTTTGTAACTCTGTGTACCAGGCTATCCCCACCACCATTATGTTTTGTTGTAAAATATTTGTGCATATTATTGTTTCACAGTAAGTTCTGTACTGTACTTCATTCTACTACTTCTCGAACAGTCTCTCTCAGGCGACTGACTGTCTCAATTTCTATTTTTGCAAATTCTGCTGCCAGTGTCTACTACTACCATCACAACCATGGCATGTTAGGAAAGGAAACCATCATCACCATGCAGCCATCGCTGTGCATAAGTTAAATATCAAGCAAAGGTAAGAAAAGTTTGGAGGAGGCATAATTATTAATGGACATGTTTTCAATCAATTCACACACCCCTTTGAGTCCAGTTAAAGAATGCATAGACTAGAAGAGACTGACAGTACTAGTAGGACAACTCAATCATTGAGGGGTGCCACGTCTATCTGTTTGAGTCATACAAAGTCAGTCAATTATTTAAATCAAACTCTGGCTATGGGCGGCCCTGCACCAGCAAGGAAACAGTGTGATATAAAACAGTAACCCACCAACAAAACATTAACAACATTGTATGTAAAGTAGAAATATTAATTTAATAACCCTAACAAAAATAAACTATGTAAAAAAACACAAATCCTGACCCACCCCCTCCCTAACCCCAACCAATGTCCGTGAAGAAAAAGTCCAACCTAATTGTCCAAAATGCGAAACCCCAACGGCAGATTACCACCCACCAAAAGAATAAATAAAAAAGGGGCAATGAACAGGGTCTCTTTATGTTCGGAGGTATCGACTTTGGAGGACACGCACTTGCTCCTCAAGAAGGGCGACACAACGCTTCAAAGCGCGGCAGTTGCAGCCACAGTGGGGGGGCACCAATGATGCTGAAGGAAGGGCGGCGGCAGGCGGTTGCCAGATGGTGGCGACGTACCACTAGAAGGTGGTGACTGGGGCCTGGGGCATTGGAGGAGGCTGCAGCTGCTGCTATCTCCTCCTCCTCTTCCTCTTCCAGGACCAACAGCCAATGTTATTCCCTCTGGATGGCCTCCAGCTTCCTGTGCTGGGTCTTGGCGGCCAACTCCTTCCGATCAGGTTTCCCTGTGGAAGGAGTAGATATATATCAAAAAGAAAAAACAAGACTATCGTAAAATATACTCTTAGAAAAGCAGTAAGACACAGCAATTGTACACATAGTGGCATGGTAGTAGCACTATCAAGCACAGTACATAAAAGATGTGGTATGTATCTATCCTCCCACTTCCTTGGGCTTTTAACATTTGTGGGAGTGTTTCAGGCATTGAACCAACCATGCATCTGTCACCTATGCATGCATGCATGCATGCATCACACGTATCCTTCTCTGTCAGTCAAAAATTTTAAATCTTGCCCTTCCTTCTTCCTTCCACCCGCCTTCCCCTTGTAGTTCAACACCATCCATGAAGGTGATCTGTTGTGACTTTTAGTCTTCTCCAGAAAACTTTCACAGCGGAGTTGAAATCAGATAGAGGAGGCCATTGGTTACTCAACACTCCCGCTGCTAATGCCTTTACTAATGCCAATTAAAGGGTGTCTTCACTCTTTAAACGTTCACAACATTTTCTTACTTACTAAGTCTTAACAGTACAGTATACAGTACACCCTTGCAGTGAATGTAATGTCAATAAGTAGGGATTAGGAATCTAACTTACCACAGCCCGCCACTGGTGCTGGCTTACCCCCTGCAGCTCCATCTGCAACTGCTGCATCCTCTCCAGACGCGTCACCTTCGCCGCTGACCCCGGCACTGGTGGTCGGTAGTTCGCCTAGAAAAAACATTACACATTTTTAGGTGTCATATACACCTCCCCCTCTTTTTCAGTATCAAGATTGAAAAATTATTTAATAGTAATACATACATATACAACATATATCACTAGTACAAATCAGGTAGTAGTAGAGTAGACACTAGTAGACATTCTAGTCTTTGCTTAGTTAGCCCGAGCCATGCAACCATTTTACCTTTGTGTCTTTTATTTTTGCACACGTGATGTTACCTCGCAGCTTGTTGTATAAGACACCTTTGAGCCCATATGACCTCATACCGCTACTGTCTAAGCGATGCGTACAAGGTCAACCAAAACATTAGCAAGCCAGATTTTTATGGAGATCTGATGTTAGTCCATATTGCTAATCCATAAAAAAAATGCTACACTTTTTGGCACAGCTGAGAAATGCTTGTAATATACAAACACGCACCCTTTTTCTCATTATAGACAGAAGATTCTCTTCTACGAACCAGAGCTTTGCAGAGCTTATGATCTAACAACTGCCAATACTAGGTTCTTCCAAGGCGAGGGGTTCCCAGAATTCTCTCAGAGTTCTCCATTTATAATTTTATATAAACTATATTCCTACCAAGCGGATGGTAGTGCTTCCACCACTGTTCAGTTATCATGTTTTCCCATTTTTTTCTATGGACTTGTAGTTGTTGTATCTGTAACTAAGTGTAACAATGTTTATTGTTTTAATGTTATGCATTTTCCTGTTGGTGCTGCGTTATAGAACAACATACTGAGTTTGTCAATTGAAAATAAAATTTTTGAACTTACATAGACTAGGTGGTATTTGGTGTGGACTTACACAAGTGAGCGAGCAAAAGGAAGGGTGTGCATGTGCATTGTTTCCACGACTTAGTGGTCGGGTATATTATGTTTTGGGTTGTCTACTTGTTGGGTATCTTGGAGGGAGGGTTTGGAGAGCTAATAGTTATGAGGAGACACTACTATAACTAGTCGGGCAGGGGATTGTGGTGGGTTGCAAACTTCTGATTGAGGTGTGAGGAAGGTCCAACATCCCATCACCAACATCCTATTTCCATGTGCAAAGTTCTGTATGTGCAAAATCCTTACAACAGTAGTAGTATGTCCTATCCTATCAAAATAGTAAAATCTGGTTGGACATTTGTTGGTGGGAACTGTCAAAAAGCCTCAAGATTAACAAAGACTCAAGATCAATAAGACTAGAAGTAGTACAGGAGACAACCCAAATGACTGGACTCAATGGCTAGAGCTACTGGTGAATCTGAGTTTTATTTAAAACCTTTTAAATAAAGAGGGGCCAACTGGGCAAGCTTAGCTACAGACAGACTAATAGTGGTAGTACAGAGTCATCATAGCAGAGGCTGTTAGAAGCAGGGATAACAAACATTTAGAAACGGATAGTCCACATCAAAGGATAATTGTTGGTAGAAAATAGCATTAGGAAATGCAAACAATAGTTCGGAAAAAATATGGTGCAGTTAAAGTTAGGGAATAAGAATTATTAATACAAAAAAAAGAAGACTTACTAGAGCCAGCAGAAGAGCCCTTGTCATTGTCCTCCTGTCCCTGGTGTTGTTATTGTGCTCCCTCCGACTAAGACCCTGTCTTCTTGCCCCTGGATGCTGATCATGAAATACATAAGAAAGAGACAAACATTGATGGTTAGTGTGAAACAAATAAAATATTTTTAAAGACGGTCAAATAAACATTTATGTAAACATCAATTGCAATAAAATTGACCTATCTCATCTGGTCAACAAGTAGTATTGAGGCATTCGCGAATCGACTACTTATTAGTTATCAACACTAATCCAGTATTCCATTCGGATGCCAGAATACTAATTAAGCCTACGTTGGTCATTAACTATGCATTTCCACTTCTTTTAGTCCTCAAAAATGCATAAATGGAATACACATGACTAAATTTTTGCATACATCAAATTGTTGGTTAAGTGATTGATTGATGCTGATGTTCTGCTAGTGCTAAGCTAATTACCACTCATTGAACAAGCTACAAAAGGTTCTACTAAGGACTGGGGTAAGTATAGCATCAGGTGACGTAACAGAGGGGGCATCACGCAAACCACTAAAAAATGACAAACTCATAATAATAAGTAAGTAAACCTAAGTATCAATCCACCCATATCTCTTAGTGACAGGACAAAGGAAGGACTAGAGTCAATCTAGCATTACCTAACTTAAGTTTTTTTTAAATAAACTCCTACATAATCACAGTAAGCAAGTGCAAACGCAAAGTTGCAAACAAGTAAGATTGGTAGCGCTGAACACCTGTGTCATAACAATCAAAGAAGACTTTTAAAACTAAATATACCTGTAATGTGAGCAGCAGTATTCTAGTTGGTCAGAAAAAAAGATATTCGCAATATATAACACAGAGCAGAAGAACAGACACAAAGTAATTAAATAGTTACTCACCAAGACCCAGGACCTCCACTCCATGGTCCAGCAGGTCCTGCTCCCGGTCCAGGATATCGGACCACCGGTGCGTCAACTGGTTCTGTGTGCGCCGGACACCAGAGCAGCAAAACACATCCCAGAGCACCTTTCCCCAATGCTGCCGATGCTCCCGGAGCCTGTACCCTGGCCCAGGCCTGCCGCCTGCTGCCAGGGTTAAGGGGAGGGGGCGCTGCAGAAAGAAAACTAGTGCGGGAAACTCCACCTCCCCAAATAAGGCCCATGCCTGCACCCCTTGTGTGGGCCGCCTTCCGCAAGGAAAGCGGTCGCGGCTCTGGCTACGACGAGCCCTGTGGCCCTTTGCCATGGTTCTGGGGTAGACGGGGCGGGAAAGAAAAGGTAAAAATTAAAAAAGTAAGTAAAAGAAATGAAAAAAGCAGGTAATAGAAAAAGAGTGAAAAATTAGTTGAAAAAACACAGAAAAAGTAGACAAAAACAAAATATACAAAGTCAGGAAAATAGTCTGAGAGATAATAAATAAAAAGATTAAAAAACAGTTTCTAGAAACAAAGGATTGCAAAGATAGAGGGAGGATTGAAAAGCAGGCCCCAAAACCATAGCAATAGAGTGAAAAACAAGATGGCCACGCCCATTGAGACCGCCTGGGCAAGTTTGCGCGATATTTTCCCCCGAGCACGCAAAAAGCGTCAGGAACACGCAATAGCGTTCCCGAACAGGAAATACGTATCGCGAACGGGCGCGAGCATGCATTGCGTGACCCAGAACAGAAAATAAGCATCGGGAGTGGGCGGGTCAAGTGAAAACAAGATGGCCGCGCCCATAAGCGAACGCATGGGCAAGTTGGCAAGACATTTCCAACGCAATCACGCAGAAAATATCGCGAACAGGCGGGAAAGCACTTCCGCATCGTCAGAATATTTCCGCGTGTTTGCAGAGATTTTTGACATTTTCGTGAAGAGTTGCATGACGCAATTTCACAATTTCCGCCCACCCCTACCTTAAACCCCTGGACTTTAGATCACTTCTGGAAACAAGAGGGAAGAAGAATATCAATCAATCAATCAATCAATCAGGAGTTTATAAAGCGCGCTACTCACCAGTGAGGTTCTCAAGACGCTGGGGAGGGGAGAGGGGTAGGCAGCTCCGGCTCAGTCGAAGAGCAAGGTCTTGAAGGCCTACCTGAAGATGCGTAGGTTAGGGGAACATCTGGTGCTGACCGGAAGATCATTCCAGGTTTTGGATGTGATGTAGGAGAAGGCCTTTCCTCCTGCTCTGCCTCTGCGGATGCGGGGGTCTCCACTAGGGCAAGGTCGGTGGATCGGTGAGGCCTATTGGGTGCATGGAAATAAACTCTATAATTGAGGTATTTGGGTCCGATGGTGTGGGTGAGAATCTTGTAGGTCATTCTCTTCATGTCCGGGAGCCAGTGTAGGTCTCGAAGGTGTTGCGTCATATGTTCGTGCTGTGGGGTCCTGAGGACGAGTCTGGCCACTGTGTTCTGGATGGTTTGGAGCTTGTGTAGAAGGGTCCTGTTGATGCCAATGTAGAGGGCGTTTCCGTAGTCCAGTCTGCTGGTTATGAGTGCATGAGTGACAGTCAGGATATATTTGAAAGTCTTCCAGAGGATGCAGAGGCAGTTGAAGCTGGTGGAGGTGACTGCGTTGATTTGGTGGGTCATGGTGAGAGAAGAGTTCAGGATGATGCTGAGGTTTTGAGCGCGGTCTGTCGGGTGGGCAGATTCTCGATGCGGAGGCGAACCAAATGTCGTCCCAGGCAGAGGCCTGGGGATCCCAGGATGAGGACTTCTGTTTTCTCAGTGTTGAGCTTCAGGCAGCTGTATTTCATCCAGGCCACGACGTCCTTCCTGGAAGCTGAGCCTGGTGTCTTTGGGATCCTTCGTGAGGGAGAGGATGAGTTGGGTGTTGTCGGTGTAAAATACTATGTTGAGCCCATGCTGTCTGGCGATGGTGGCGAGGGGTGACATGTAGAAGTTGAAGAGCTTGGGGGCTGAGCAATGATCACTGAGGTACTCCACAGTTGATCTCTGTGGGTTCGGAGATGAAGAAGGGGAGTCTGATCCTCTGTGTTCTGCTGAAGAGAAAGGAACGGATCAAGCTGATGGTGGTTCCTTGTATTCCGGCATCGTGTAGTCTGGCAGAGAGGGTGTGGTGCGAGACGGTGTCGAAAGCCGCAGAGAGGTCTAGTAGCATGAGGGCTGTGGTGTGTCCCTGGTCAAACAGCATGCAGATGTTGTCAGTGGCGGTGAGGAGGGTAGGGCAGGACTGGCTATGGGGCGTTTTGGTATGCTCCGAGCTGGGGGCTGATTTCGTTGATGAGGACCTGCGTGTGCTAAACAAAATTTGTTTTGCTGTGTTTATTTCAAAGCACACGCAGGTCCCCATCAACGAAATTAGCCGCAGTGCAATTAGTCCCCAGCTTGGCAGCACACCAAAAGGCCCGGTAGCCAGTCCAGCCCTGGAGGAGGGCAATCTCGGTGCTGTGGTTGCTGCGGAATCTGGACTGGTAGGCGTTTAAGATGGAGTGCTCTTCAATGAATGCGCTCAGCTGGGCATTTACGACTCTTTCGCCGATTTTGGTGGTGAACGGGAGTAGAGAGAAGGCATGATATTTCTTCAGGTCCGTAGGGTCAGCCGTGGGCTTCTTCAGGAGGGGCTGGACTTCTGCCTGCTTCCTGTCATCAGGGTAGGGGCCAGATTGGAGTGAGGCGTTGATGGTCTATCCTACTTTGGGGGCAATGGGGGTGGCGGCCTTCTGGTAGATGTGTGGTGGACAGGGGTCCATGGGAGCTCCAGACTGGGTTTTCATTGTGGTTGTGGTGATGAGCTTCACCGTGGTGGGAGTCTATGTGGTGATGGTCAGCTGGTAGTCAGCGGAGGAGGAAGGGGTGGTGAACGTCGTCTGGTCACCTAAGTGTTCGTAGAGGGTCTGGATCTCCTGATGGAAGTCGGAGCTGAGCTTGTTGCAGAGTTCCTGGGATGGTTTGTGTTAGATATGGGGGTCTCTAGTTGGCACAGGGTGGCGCCACTGTTCAAATAGGGACCCTTCTCCAAGTGGGTCACCCCCTTTGACAACCCCTGCTCAACCCTTTTTCACTAAAGTGGAAAAATCTGGACAGACTGTCAGCATTGGCGTGTTCTGTACCAGGGCGGTGTTCCATCGTAAAATCCATACCCTCTTGGGAAAAGGACCACTTCAACAACTTAGGATTCTCACCCCTCATCTCTGCGTCAACCATTTAAGGGTCTTGTGGTCTCTCTGAACTCAGAAGTGAGTCCCAAACAGTTATGGCCTCAACTTCTTCAGCGCCCAGACCACAGCAAATGCCTCACGCTCAATTGCACTCCACCTCTGTTCCCGGGGAATTAACCTCCTGCTTAGGAAGATTACCGGTTAGTCCAGTCCCTCCTCATTGATCTGTGACAGAACAGCCCCTACACCATGCTCTGAGGCATCTGTCTGGACAACAAATTCCTTTGAAAAGTCGGGCGCCTGAAACACAGGTGCGGTGCACATGGCAGTCTTCAGGGCGTCAAGACCTTTATGACAGGTGTCAGTCCAGTTAACCTTCTTTGGCTGCTTCTTAGAAGTTAGCTCAGTCAAGGGTGCAACAATGTTGCCATATCCCTTGACAAACCTCCTGTAGTACCCTGTGAGTCCTAAGAAGGTGAAGAAGGCCCTCACCTGCGTCTGAGTCTTGGGGGCTTCAAATGCCAAGATAGTTTCAATTTTGGGCTGCCTGGCTGCTCCCCACCTGGTGCCCTAAATATACAACAGAACCCTGCCCAATCTGGCACTTACTGACTTTGATTGTGAGGCCTGCCCTCCGCAGTGCCCTCCGCAGTGCCATTAGTACCTCCCAGAGGTGGTGCAATTGATCCTACCAGGAGGAGCTAAACACCGCAATGTCATCCAGGCGGCACTGAAGTATCCCAGCCCAACCAACACCCTGTTGACCAACCTCTGAAAGGTGGCAGGGGCATTCTTCATTCCAAACGGCATCACCCGGAACTTGTAATGCCTATTGGGTGTGGAGAATGCTTACTACTCCTTCGCCCCCTCTGTATTTGGAAGCCCCCAACAGATCTACAAGCTCATCAGCTCTGGGGATGGGGTGCGTGTCAGTCTTCGTGACAGAATTGAGGCCCCGGTAGTCCACACAGAACCGAAGTTCTGGGGTGGCACCAGGTGTGGCAGCTTTTGGGACCAAGACCACTTGGCTGGACCACGGGCGGCTAAAGGACTCAATCACCCTCAAGGGCACACATTTTTATAACCTCGTCCTTTATGCAGGCCCTTAACCGGTCAATCACTCGGTAAGCCTTATGCAAATGGGGGAACTGTCCCCGATGTCCACGCCATGGACACACCAATCAGTGACACTGGGCACCAGGGAGAACAAATCACTGAATTTTCCCGGCAGTTGGCGCCAATCACTCTGCTGCTCAGGAGTCAGTGTGGGGGAGAGGACGACACCTTCTACTGACCCACCTCGCTCCCCGGCACACACGAGGTCAGAAAGGGGCTCGCTCTCATCCTCCATCCTAGCATCTGTGGCCAGAAGCATGCCCACTTCAGACCCCTCAAAGTGGGGCTTCAGGCGATTAACATGTAGGACCCGTAAGGGGAGACAGCAAGTCCACCCCATTGGTAACAGGTCATTTGCGCTCCACCACTTCAAAGGGGCTGGTCCATTTATCCTGGAGCGCACAGGGCTACACTGGGGCATATGACCCAAAACTTTTGTCCAGACTGAATCTCGATCAGAGTGGCATTCTGATCATGCCAGCGTTTCATCTCTTTCTGGTTGGCTTCCAGGTTTGCCTCAGCAAGTTTCCTGAAACGCCAAGTCTAGTTTCTGAAGGCCAGAGGACATCCCACGTATGCCTCATGGGCTCCCCTAGGCCCATAATAATGCCCTTTAGGGTCTGTTTGAATCTCTCAACCACTCCATTACCCTGGGGGTGGTAAGGAGTGGTGAACTTATACTTTACCCCACACTCCTCCCACAGAGACTTCATGTACTTGGAGATGAAATTAGTGCCCCTATCGGACACCACCTTCCTGGGAAATCCCACGTGAGAGAAAATCCCCATCAGTGCCCGTCCCACCACGGGGGCCATCACTGTTCTGAGCGGGATGGACTCGGGGTACCGCGTGGCATGCTCCAACAAGACCAGGATGAACATGTTGCCCAGGGCTGTTTTGGGATCAAGAGACCTCACAATATCAATGCCCACACTTCGAATGGGGTACACACAACAGGAAAGGGCTGTGGGAGGGCCTTAATCTTCCCACCACTCTTCCCACTTGCCTGGAAAGTCTCACACATCCTGCAGTGAGAATCTGAGCTCATGTGCATCTGGGGCCAATAGAAGTGGGTGACCAGCCTCTCAAAGGTCTTGGTCTGCCTCAGATGTCCCTCCAATGGTACATCATGAGCCAACCCCAGTAGGAAGGTCCTGAAGCCAGGGCCGGATTGGCTACTGGGCATTTTGGAATGATGCTGAGCTGGGGGCTGATTTCGTTGATGGGGACCTGCGTGTGCTGAACAAAATTAATTTTGCTTTGTTTATTTCAAAGCACAGGCAGGTCTCCATCAACGAAATCCGCCCTGAAATCAGCCGCCAGCTCGGCAGCATTCCAAAATGCCTGGTAGTCAGTCCGGCCCTGCCGATAGCGGTGGGGTACCACCAGCACACGGGTTGACCCAAGCTCATCAACCTTAGGCTCGCTGTAAAGGAGGTCATTCTCCCAATAGATTTAATGTGGCCCTGTCTGATCACCTGCTGCCTGGACGGTGGCCTGTTGCCGCTAAGTATGGGCGAATTTTGCGAATCTCGCGTTCACAAATTTTGCGGATTTGCGAACTCGCAATTCGCAAAATCCGCGAATTCTCGCGAATTTGCGGAATTTTTTTTTTTGTGTTCGCGCGGGCTTCTGCCAGTTCGCGAGGGTTTTGTACAATTTCGCAAACGCGAACTTACCTGTCGGGTCGCAAGTTTTGCGAACTTGTTGTTTCTACGTGTCCAGCCTGTTTGGGACACTCTTCTTCATCACTGCCACTCTCTGTCACCACTGCCACTCTCTGACTACTCATGCCACCCTCTGGCCCACCCATGCCACCCTCTGTTTCATCACAGCACCCTCTGGTTGTCCAGTCAGTGTACATTATTGTGGCAAAGCAAAGCACACCTTCCCTGCCTCAAGTGACCTGAATTAATTTGGGGCTGATTAATGTGTCACAGAATATTTTTTTAGCTGGCACCTGCTTCCTTAGTGCTTCCTGATTAGTGATCTTTTGCACTTGCTAAGTGCTTTCATTGTTGCAAAATTAGTTACAACACCTGCCCTGCCCCAACTGACAATAATGAATTAGGGGGGGGCGTGGCTAGCAGCCGATGATGGCGGCAGCAACCTAGAGAGGCTCCCGTAGCAAGGCGGCTTCCCGCATCAATCCGCATGCCTATCCGCTCACTGCTCAGTCCGAAGAGGGTGTCCTGGGTGCGGTGACCGAACGGCGCCGGCACAGAAAATTTGGGAGCGCTTGGACCCCGGTATCGGGGCGAAACCTCATCTACGTCCCTCGTGGAAGACGGGCCTGGTGACACGAGGCGAGCATCGGTGTCGAGTGAATCCTGAGGCCGGGCGGAAGTTCGTCCTCCCCGGCGCAACCATCCGGAAGTAGCCGACGACGCCATTGCCCTACACTCTTGGCTGGTGATCCTCCCCGCCGCCCGCTCCATCCCTCACGCTGTGTACCCAGTGACGCTAGGCAGCTGTGCCCCTTGGCTGAGCTCGACACAAGCCGGAGGACCTGTGCAGCACCAGTCGCCATTTTGCTTGACCCAGCCGAGGCCGCCACTGCTCCGTGGCGGCCGGCGGCACTCGAACAGCGCCAGAGACCTCTGGCCCCCACCCGTTCTGGGCCCCCCTGCATTCCCTTCCCCCCCGCGGACAGCTACGGACCTTCGGCCCGCTCCATTATAGACTTTGTCTCACTGGACAGTAATGGCGGGGAAGGGACAGCGGCAGACCGCTGCTCAGGCGAAGCTTGGGAAATATGCCTACGATAACCAGTCATCCACCCAGCCTGAACAGCGCAAATCACTGGGGAAGGGCGCTGACAACGACGGCACTAAAAAGGCCACGCTGGACGACGTGCTACGAGCGCTGGAGCAGGTACAGGCCACGGTGGGCTCGACCGCGGCGGAGGTTACCCTTATCAGAGCCGACCTCCAGAAAATGAGCGAAAGAGTGAAGCAGGTGGAGGTTGTGACTAAATCTTTAATTGAAGACATCTCCGACCTACAAGTGGCAATGGAGAGGCTGCAGGCGGACAATAAACTGCTGAAAAGTAAGTTGGATGACCAGGAGGGGCGTTCCAGACGCAACAACGTCCGTATCTTGGGGGTTCCGGAGTCTGAAACGAAGGGGGCCATGGACCTATACGTTGAAGACCTTATAAAGACCAAACTGGCCCCGAAGGGACTGTCTAACTTCTTTACAGTGGAGCGGGCCCACCGGGTCCCGGGAGGGACGCCTACCCCGGGGGCCGCCCGGCGCCCCATCTTGGCGAGACTCTTCAACTTTAGAGACCGCGATGCAGTCCTCCAAGCAGCCAGGGTGGCACCGCCCATCCAAATCCAGAATTCACGGATTTCGTTCTTTCCTGACTACACGGCGGAGGTCACCCGTAAGAGGAGAACATTCCTCGAAGTTAGGAAGTCGCTCCGCGACCAAGAACTGCCGTACTCCATGTTGTTTCCGGCCCGACTGAGAGTGGTGGCGGACAAGAAGGTCTGGTTTTTCGACTCAGCAGAGAATGCCAGGGAGTGGCTGGATGGCTGGCGCACTGTGGACCGTACCTCCAACCGTCGACGCAACAGGTCGGGAGGAGAGAGCCGGCGGGGCTCACGCTCTCCACCCAGGAACAGCGAGAATGGATCACCGTCACAGGACCACTTGGGAGCTGCTGGAGGCGAATGATGTGACCACAAGGGACTAACGAGTTACTCCTGAACTCTACTCCCATTCTGATTCTTCACTGAGTCGTTTATGGACGCTGGCCCGGACGACCCGAGGGCTGCAAAGGGACCGCCTGCTTTGGGGGACACTCTCCCCCGACGTGCAAGTACTCTGTTTCTGACATGGGATGAGCGCTCTGCTAAGTTGGGGTGGCGGGCAGTTTTGAGTCCGTTTGGCAGGGAGGCAGGGTGGGGGGTGTTGGGGGGGGATTTGTTTGGTTTTACGGGAGATTCATGGTATCGATCACAAAATGTAGAATGTGCTGTGCTGTTTACTGGAACAATGCTGGGAGGGTGGGCCCTGTACAGATGGTTTTTGTCTCTAAGCTTCGATGGTGGTGGGTGCACAGCCTAACGTGATGCAGACGGGTGAGACGCGACTGGGCGGCTCCTCCCTCAGGCTTCTGGCTTGGAATGTGCGCGGTCTGGGTGATAGAGTGAAGCGCGGCCTTGTTCTGTCCGAGGTCAAGCATCATAAACCTGACCTCATACTCCTTCAAGAGACCCATCTAATGGGTACTGCCACCAAGGCCCTGGACAGGCGAGGGTACACAATGTTGGCCCACTCAGAATTCTCCACTGGGTCCCGGGGCACGGGTATCCTGCTCAGAAAATCCTCTACTTTTATCACCCTTAGCACAAAAACTGATTCGCAGGGCTGTTTTGCGGCGGTGCTTGGTCAATGGGAAGGGCGCCCCCTGACTGTAGTATCAGTATACATCCCGCCGTCCTTGCACTCAGTGATGCTGCCTGCCCTGGGCGATTTCTTGCTGTCCCTCCCTGAGGGAGACACCCTGCTAGGCGGGGACTTTAATGCCCCTGCTGACCCACAACTCGACAGGTTCCCCGCAACCGCCCTCCCCGGGGGTCCCTCCAAATTTCAGAGATTCCTTGAGGCACTGGGGCTGATAGACATATGGCGACACGTCCACCCAACACTGCGACAGTACACCTTCCACTCCACCGTCCATAATAGTCTGTCCCGCATTGACCACTTTCTAGCGTTGGGGGTGGGTTACAGCGCGTCGAAGAGGTGCTCATACACCCTAGGGGCATCTCGGATCACTCCCCACTAACTCTCACCATTACTTCACACACACGCTCACGCCACCGCGTCTTTCCGATGCACGCCTCATATCTTAAGGTCCCTAAGGTCAGGAAGGCACTGCAGACCGCCACGACACATTACTTCATGGAGAATGAGCCTACCACAGCCTCGGCTGAGGTGCTATGGGAGGCCTATAAGACCGTCCTGAGGGGGCAAGCCATTAGCTCCATAACATCGTATAGACGAGAACAGGCGGCTGAACACTCGGCGCTCGAGCTACGACTGCGCGACACAACCGCGGCCCATGAAACAGACCCCACTGACGACACACTACATGCGCTCATGCTGTCCCAGCGCCTATATGCAGACTACGCTCGGCACATTGCGCAAGGTCACATCACTGACACACAAAATCGAATATATGACATGGGGGACAAGGCAGGGAAAATGTTGGCTTGGCTCGACAAGAGAGGGGGAAGCGCCAAGGGGATCCAACAGGTTAAGGACGAAAAGGGGACCATTCAAACGGACCCAGCTCAGATAGTGGAGGCATTGGCTGCCCACTTTGAGAAAGTTTACACCCCCGAGCGGGACGTCACCGCGATTGCGGCCCAAAGCGCACTGTATGATCTGCCCATCCCGGCACTGTTGCCGGAGGCGGCAGCTGAGCTTGAGGCGGCCTTTACCGCAGACGAACTGCGGATCGCCATTGGGGCCCTGCATACGGGCAAAGCGCTTGGACCGAACGGCATCCCAATTGAGTGGTTCCAAGACCGCACTGCTGTTCTTAGCCCATACCTGCTCCGAATGTATGAGGAGTGCCGTGCGACGGGGCTACTCCCGTTAGACCAACGAACGGCCACGATTGTGGCTATTCCTAAGCCTGATAAGCCCCCGGAGGAATGCTCCTCTTACCGCCCTATATCCCTACTTAACGCGGAAAGCAAAATTCTGGCGAAACTTCTGGCAAATCGTCTCATGCCCCACCTATCTGACCTTATTCACCCGGACCAGTCGGGGTTCATGCCCCACAGGAACACCTCACTCAATTTACGACGGGTGCATGGGGTGTTGGCCAAAAAGGATGAAATCGGCGAACCCGCGGCCATCTTGGCCCTCGATGCAAAGATGGCCTTTGACATGGTAGAGTGGGCGTATCTTTTTGAGGTTCTCCAGTACATGGGTTTTGGCCCTGTCTTCATCTCATGGGTCAAACTGCTGTACACCATGCCGGTAGCACATGTGGTGGCGAATGGCCACATCTCACGCTCCTTCCCGCTTAAGCACGGCACCCGACAGGGTTGCCCTCTTTCCCCCCTGCTATTCACGCTGTCGCTAGAGCCCTTGGCGATCCGCATTAGGACCACCCCCTTGCTTAAAGGGATTCAATGGAGGGAGGGCTGGGAGGACCGCATTTCGCTCTATGCGGATGATATGCTGGTCTACCTGACGGATCCTGAACACGGCATTCCGGCTCTCCTGCACATTTGCAATGCCCACGGAGAGGTGTCTGGCTACACCATCAATTGGACTAAATCCGAATTATATGCCCTGACGGGCAGCCAGCCTACGGTTGGTTCAACCTGCCCCCTGCGACTGGCCGGCTCGTCATTTAAGTATCTTGGTATTCGCGTCACGGGTGACCCGGCGGAATACGAAAGATTGAATCTAGCGCCACTGTTGGACCGCCTGAGGCGAGATGCGAGCTTCTGGGCAGGATTACCGCTAACGATGCTGGGGAAAGCAGCCCTCTTCAAGATGAAATCCCTGCCCCGCTTTCTATATATTCTGGACAATACCCCCTTTGCTGTGCCCCCTAGGTACTTCAAGAGGGTGGCGGCGGTGGTCTCTGGTCTGCTATGGAATAACCGCCCGGCACGGATAGCTCACGCCAAGCTCTGTAAGGGCTGGTATGAGGGTGGCATCGCTCTTCCTAACCTCCAACTTTACTATTGGGCGGCCCAGCTTAGGCCGATCAATCAATGGTTGCACGCATCGCAATCGGACCCAGCATTCCAGGCGGATCGGGCCCAGCTGGGGGCTGCTACCCTGCTGGCCCCGCTTTACGATAGACGTAAACTCAGGTCGCTGAAGGGGCCCACTAAGATCACGGTGGCCACCTGGCATGCAGCCACCGCTGCGCTGGGATGGAAAGATACTATCACCAAGCTCACCCCACTCTGGGACTCACGTGCTCTGGGCAACCTTCGGACCAGCAAAGGGTTCTCCCGCTGGGACGATATAGGCATTTCAACAGTGGGGGACATGTGGGACCGTGGGGCTGTCATCACGTTTGACCGCCTGAAGGAACTCTACGAAATGGGGCCCCATGAAACCTACCGAAATGTCCAAGTTCGTCATGCTCTGCTGGCGGTTATTCCGATGGGGTCAACTCTCCCCGAGTCGTCCCCGCTAGAAGATCGCCTCTTGACCGACTATATGGTGGAAAAGGCCACCTCCCTCACCTACCGGAAACTCCTCAATAATTCCCCAGACCCGCTAGTGCCTCTTAAAGGAAAATGGGAGCAGGACGTGGGGGAGATGGATGAACATGAATGGAATGAGGCACTGGCATCCCCTAAGGAAGCGGGTGTATCCTCGAGAATGCGACTCATCCAACTCAAAGTTCTGCACAGGACATATTACACCAGAACTTTGCTTCACCACATACAGCGAGCCCCTGACCCCTTCTGCTTACGGGGCTGCGGGGAGGAGGGCACACTATTCCACACACTCTGGGACTGCTCCCTTATTCAAACCTACTGGCGTCAGGTCATGCGCACCATATCACAGGTGCTGGAGGTCTCCGTGCTCCCAGAGCCTCGTCGCTGCCTTCTTAATGTGTGGGAACCAACTGACTTGTCCCGGCATGGCCGCCTTTGGGTAACGCTTGGAATGATGATGGCCAAGAGGGATATCGCGCAGCGCTGGGGGGTGGCGGATCTACCGAAGGCCTCACAATGGTGTATTAATATGGACAGGGCCATGGTCACAGAACGGGCAGTGTATTTGAACAGGGGGTGCCCGGCCAAGTGGAACAAAGTTTGGTCCCCATGGAACGTTTACCGAGGTGAGATTTGTGAGCCACTTCCTGAAGGGGACACACTAGAGTCAGACGAGGAAGAATGAATGTGCGGGAAGGGCTTAGCGGTGGGGGGGGCCACACCGGGTGGGGGCGGAGTAACGGAAAGGGACGGCTAACACGGTACCTACCAAGGTGTGCAAAGTGCTGTTGGCTTGGACTCAGAAGTACGCTTCCACCTAACTGGCATTAAGTTTCCTGTATCAATGGCAATGTGATTTCCCGAAGTTTTGAATGTTCTTTTTTAGGTATAAAATAGAAAACGAAAACCTCTTAATTCGGCATGGACCATTCGCACTTTAGCTTCACAATTTCTTTCTGGAGCACCATCCTCATGTCCTCACGACCGCAGGTGCAATTGTGCTGTAATAATGCATATTTATCTGATTAACGCTTCCTTAGCGGCCGGCCCGGCTGGGTTGTAGGCGACAAGCTGTGTACTAACTGTGAAGGATCAATAAAGGTTTTCAAAAAAAAAAAAAAAAAATAATGAATTAGGGGCTGATTAATGGATTTGAACTTCCAGCCTGGCTCCTGCTTGTCTCCCTTAGCTGTAATTCAGGACCTTTGTGGCATATGTGTAACTATTCTGAGGTTCAGAGCAGGGTCACATAATAGTTTCAAGTAGGCAACTGAACTCTGGAGGGGCCCCTCAGGAAGCACTACAGGAAATGGCTACTAATGATGAGCCTGAACTTTTGAACCTGGTAAGTAGTTTCAGTTTTGCTAAGATCGTATTTCTGCAATTTAGCGCTTATTCGCGGGGCGCGAAGTTGTACTGGGAAGCAGCGAACTCACGCGAACAGTGCGAGCAAGCCATAAAATCCGCTGCTCGCGGATTCGCGGATTTTGCGGGAGATTCGCGATTGCGAATTTACCGAAAATCCGCAAAATCCGCGAGCGAAACGGATTTTCCGCCCATGCTTAGTTGCCGCACCCCCTCAAGAGAAGGGCAGGTTCTTTGTTGCTTTCAAAATTTCTCCCTGGAGGGTCCCCCGTCCTGCTGCCAATAGGGCAGCTCTGGTAGGGCCCCCAGTTCAGTCACTTGTTCCCTGTAGGTTCCAAGGCATCTCCCTGAGAGTCTGCTCCCTCAGGGTCGGTGGGAACAGGGGTGTCCGGTTTTCTGAGCAACCTACCCTTTCTCTTTAGGGCAGGGGCCTGGGTCATAAATTCAGGCTCCAGCCCCTCCTGAACACCCTTCTGAGCTGCCATGGACCGAGTGGTTGTGCACGCCCACTCAGGGAGGCCCAACATTTCCAAATGAGACTTTCTCTCCACCGTAGCCCAGGGTAGATCTCTAGATTATTGCCCAACAGACAGTCTACAGGCATGGCCGGCCTCACAGCCACTTGCAAAGTTCCTGAGAACCCCCCCACTCGAAGGGAACCTGAGGCACCTCACACTGCCACACACAGCTTCCGGCCGGAGGTGCATAACCACCACCAGCACCTCCGGTGGAGCGGGGGCCACTGCTGCTGTTGTTTCGGGGCTGAAACTCACCTGACTGTCCTCACTGCAGGGGGACCACTGTTGCTGCTGGGGCCATAAGCTCTCCCCCGCCACCGAGCACTACCGGCTGCCATGCGGGGAGGGAGCCTCCACAAAGACTACATCCCCCAGCATTCCTGGGCTCACCGGGACCCGGACGCCGCCTCCTGCCACACACAGCTTCCGGCCGGAGGTGCATAACCACCACCAGCACCTCCGGTGGAGCGGGGGCCACTGCTGCTGTTGTTTCGGGGCTGAAACTCACCTGACTGTCCTCACTGCAGGTGGACCGCTGTTGCTGCCGCGGCCATAAGCTCTCCCCCGCCGCCGAGCACTACCGGCTGCCGTGCGGGGAGGAAGCCTCCACAAAGACTACATCCCCCAGCATTCCTGGGCTCACCGGGACCCGGACGCCGCCTCCTGCCACACACAGCTTCCGGCCGGAGGTGCATAACCACCACCAGCACCTCCGGTGGAGCGGGGGCCACTGCTGCTGTTGTTTCGGGGCTGAAACTCACCTGACTGTCCTCACTGCAGGTGGACCGCTGTTGCTGCCGCGGCCATAAGCTCTCCCCCGCCGCCGAGCACTACCGGCTGCCGTGCGGGGAGGAAGCCTCCACAAAGACTACATCCCCCAGCATTCCTGGGCTCACCGGGACCCGGACGCCGCCTCCTGCCACACACAGCTTCCGGCCGGAGGTGCATAACCACCACCAGCACCTCCGGTGGAGCGGGGGCCACTGCTGCTGTTTCGGGGCTGAAACTCACCTGACTGTCCTCACTGCAGGGGGACCGCTGTTGCTGCCAGGGCCATAAGCTCTCCCCCGCCGCCGAGCACTACCGGCTGGCGTGCGGGGAAGAAGCCTCCACAAAGACTACATCCCCCAGCATTCCTGGGCTCACCGGGACCCGGACGCCACCTCCTGCCACACACAGCTTCCGGCCAGAGGTGCATAACCACCACCAGCACCTCCAGTGGAGCGGGGGCCACTGCTGCTGTTTCGGGGCTGAAACTCACCTGACTGTCCTCACTGCAGGGGGACCGCTGTTGCTGCCGGGGCCATAAGCTCTCCCCGCCGCCGAGCACTACCGGCTGCCGTGCGGGGAGGAAGCCTCCACAAAGACTACATCCCCCAGCATTCCTGGGCTCACCGGGACCCGGACGCCGCCTCCTGCCACACACAGCTTCCGGCCAGAGGTGCATAACCACCACCAGCACCTCCCGCGTCGCGGGACGCGAGCGGGCACTGCCGGGCTGAGCCCGGGCAGAGGGCGGGCCGTCTGTGGCCGTCCGGGGACGATAGGGGACGGGACGGGCCACCCCCCTAACACCACCAAAAAATGGGTAAGCGGAAACTGCTGCTGAACGATGGGCCCAGTCTTAAAAATGCCAAAGTCCCAAGGAAGGCGGACACAATCATATCTTACTTAACATCCGCCGTGGGGGCCATGAACGAAAAAATCGCCAACGCAGAAAAAGTTCTTGAAATGGGCAAACTTAATGCTACTGCTACCCCGGTTCCCCACTCGTCGACATTGCCCGAAATCCCGCAAGGCAGCCTCCCTACTGTCCCGAATAAGCAAATTGACATTGAACCAAACACCACGTTGCTTCCACCTGACAAGGGCTCAAATCCGGCTCCTGTAGTGGAACCGTCTAAAGCGAAAAAATGTGTACGCAAAAATAAACACTTGCAACAGCCCCAAGAAAATAACACTATAGTGGAACTGGGAGATAGGCTGGAAGAACTAATTACAGCGGGCATCGAACCTATCCTTGAGGGCATAGCAAAAGACATTGTAGATACTCTGAATGTTTGCGTAGCAGGCCTCATGAAAAGGTGCGAAACAATTGACGATTTCATTAAACATTACGTTGCCCAACAAAAAGGAGGGGTTCCCCCGCTTCCACCTGCTTCTTGCGCTGTCCCCCATGCAACAGATATCCCAGTTACACAACCAATAGCGACCACTAAATGCCCAAACGCACCCATCAAAACTGCTGATGTTGGAGGGAAGACCCAATCTAAGATAGGCACCAGTGTACCCACTACTAATCCAAATACCACTAGCGCTAACATCTCACGGCCAAATACTAGCAACACACCACCTAAGCCTAGCCTTTTTAGATTACACCTCTCACCAGACGCGGCTCCTTTTGTCGCACTCCTAACTGGTGTCCCCCCGCTAGCAAATACAGTGACTGAATCCACTGGGGACCTAGTGGCTAAAACGAGAGAATGGTGTAGTCACTATTCTAGTGGTGACCAAGACACATTCGCATCCATTAGTACTGCAAGAAGAGTGGGGTGGGTAGGTCACGGTCCAAAGCACATTGCGGGGGATTGCGTGGTGGTACATTTTAACGAGCTTCATAAAGCAGATACCTTGTTCTGGGACGGGTCAAACCATGGGAAACCAGGGATAAGACCTTTCCCTCTGGGCTTCTTTTACCCCCCACAAAGAGCCCAGAGGCACAGACCCCAAGCCCCTGCACAGTGGCCACGGCAAACCAGAGGCCTTCACACTAATAATTTAAATAGGGCCTTTCCAGAAAATTCTGGCCCCCATACAGTCCATGCTCAACCTACAGCTCAAATAACACCACCGACAGCCTTGGGGAGCGTGGCCTATATTCCTAAGGGGGGGTTGCCACTGACAAACCGTTTTCCACCATTGTCAGGGCTGGAGGCGCAAGATTGACTATTCAATATGGGGAAAGAAACCACCACGCCCACTGACCCCACAGCACCCAAAGATAGATGCAAAATCCTGAGCTGGAACATAGCGGGCAGCAGATCCAAAATGCACGATGAAAATTGGCTTTCCCTGGTTAACCAATTTGACATCTTAGCTTTTCAGGAGACCTGGGACACTGCAAACACTGCATTATTGGAGGGATACTCCCACTTTCATATTATGGCAGAACCGAGCACGGCAGCTAGGGCAAAGGGGGGGCTGGCTATACTTATATCACTTAGTCTTAGGGGCACAGCAAAACAAATAAACACAGGCTCTAAAAACTACTTAGCAGTAGAACTGTCGTCCAATAATTCCCCTCCTGTCTTACTTATACATTTTTATAATTCACCTGTCAGTCACATCTTAAACGCACACGTAGTCTCATTACAAGAATTCATAGAGAATCACTCAGCATCTGTGAAAAATGGCCTCGAGGTCATTCTCATGGATGACTTTAACACCCACCCATGTAACTTGGGATGCATCTGGGAGGATACTGAGAGTCCCCCGCAATCCTCCCTAATGCACTTTGAACACACAAAACAGGGTGAGGCATTGGAATCTCTTTTGGCCTCTACAAACCTATATGAATCGGGTTGTACCACTATAGGGCCAAGAGAAAATACTTTTAAAGGTAATCGTAAGGGGTCCGTTATTGATTTCATTTTCATGACAACCCCAGTGTTGTTACAAGTCATAAATTACAGGGTACAACAATCTGCCTTAAGCGACCATAACCCTGTTATACTGGAGTTAGCAACAGGGGGATTGTTAAAATGTTTTGAACCACGAGTTTCCTGTGCCACAGAGTTACAACCAAAGGACCAGGCCCGTAGATTAAAATGGGCCATGACCTTTTTACAAAGCACCTTGTCCAAAGTCGAGGTCGAGGTGGCCATATGCTTAGATAACACTGGCCTAGTTACAGAAATTGTTGACGCTTTTAACACCATTTGCCAACAAGTAAACTCGGACCTACTTGTCACAGGGAAACCAGGAGGACACTCTGGGAGTAGGTGGTTTGATTCAAATTGCACCAAAACCCACACTGCACTCCTTAAGGCACTAAAGGAAGACCCTAGGGATAAAGCACTCACCACACTTTGCAGGAGACAATATAAACAGGCAATCCTGGCCCGCAAAACCAAGATCAAAGAAGATGCGTGGGCCGACCTGCTCTCAGACGAGGTCCAAAGGGATAGCGCCAAATTTGGGCTATTATAAATCACCCCTATTTTGCTAATAACGAGGACAAGGGGGTGGAATGCGTCATCCCAGACGATCATTGGATGGCCCATTTTGGTAGTATATATAGCAACTCTTCCCTCGCCACATTGAACTTAAATCTACCAGTGTGTAAAGCAGGATCATTGACACCTTTTAGAGTCGACGAGGTAGAAAAAGCCATCCAAAATACCCTAAAAAACAAAGCCCCAGGGCCAGATGGGGTACCCGCAGATCTTTTAAAATGCGCCCCGAATTTCTGGGCAAAAATATTATGTAACGTTTTTAATGCCTCACTGAACAACAATTTCCCCAAGACCTGGGCTAACTCGACCATTATTCCGATCTACAAAAAAGGGCCAAGAACGGACCAGGCCTGTTACAGGCCGATTTCGTTGATCGACTCAGGTGTCAAAATCCTGGGTCGTGTCCTCTTGGCCAGACTTACGACATGGTTGGATGACAAGGGGATCCTGACCAATGCCCAGTACGGCTTTAGACCCAAAAGGAGCACCCAGGATCAATGTCTAAATCTTCAGCTATTGATTTATAAATACACCGTCATTAGGGAGGAGTCGTTATACCTAGTATTCATGGACCTCTCCTCAGCTTTTGACCTGGTGAACAGGTCAAAGCTTTGGAGAGTTCTATTGGACAAGGGTATTGACCCTCCCTTAGTTTATTACATGGCAGATCTCCACCGTGATCTAAAGACTGCTGTCAGGGTGACCAAAGACGGGAGGTGCACTGGCTTCTTTAAATCCGAGAGGGGGGTTAGGCAAGGGTGTATCCTTGCCCCCCTCCTCTTTACATTATACATCAACGGCATTGAGCCAGCCTTGATCGCCCCTTCCCTAGACATCCCACGTGCAGGAGGATTGGACATTCCAGTACTCATGTACGCGGATGACGAGGTCCTCCTGGCCCGCACAGGAGTAGCCCTGAAGCATCTGCTGCAATCTTTTGGGGATTATATGGCCTCGCTTGACTTGAAGATTAACTCACAAAAAAGCCAAGTCATGATAGTTGGACAAGCGGGCAGGAAAAAGAAAACAACAACATTTTTTTCCTCAGGCCAGGAGGCAAAGCGGGTTCCGAATTTTCCTTATTTAGCGGTGGTGTTCGACGAGAGAGGAACATGGGGCCCGCAACAAAAATCGAAAAGCGCTGCTGTGGCAAGAGCGGCCACAGCACTGCTTGGATTTTCCAAAAAGTTAGGGGCCCGTCCCATGGAGGCGATTCTAAAAGTTTATAAAGCTAAATGCTTAACCCTAGCCTCCTATGGTTCAGCCATTTGGGGGTACACAAGTCATCATAACATTCAAAGGGCTGAAAACAAGTTTTTTAGATCCCTACTCTCTGTCCCACAGTCCACCCCCACATTTACAGTGCACACGGAATTAGGCATGGGCTATGTTACTGACTTGCTTAAATTAGCCCCTGTCACCTGTTGGCTAAAAACCTGGTTAAACCAGGAGATCTCTCTTAATCACACTATTCTTAGAGATTGTTTATCCTCAGAGAGAGCACTTAGAATACCGTGGGTTAGCTACATAAAATTAATGCTCACAAAAGCAGGGCGCCCAGACCTATTCCACAACCCAGATAGCATAACCATAGGCGATATCAGAACAGTTAAAAGCACCTTGTTAAATCTGTTTTTGTTAGAAAGGGAAGATGAGGAAATGAAAAAAACATTGTCTAGAAAGAACTTTGCACTCAAGACCACCCAAGGGCTGGAACCCTACCTCATTCTAGTAACTAGACCATATCATCGATACCTTTTAATCAGATTCCGTTTTAACCTTATACATTTTATCCTTGGATCTTTTACATATTGGGGAAAACCAGAAACTGCCCCACCCTGCGACTGCGATCATTTTTCTGAGCAAGATACCTTGCATTTTATCATGTTTTGTGATCATTATGCTCATATCAGGAAAAAATATTTGCGCCCAATACTAAGGGAGGCAGGCTTTACACAGGTAAGGCCAGCATTACAGTATTTGCAACTGCTGACTAATCCCAAAATAACACTTCATGTAGCGAATTTTTTGGTCGCAGCCGCATGCAAAAACAAGACCCGTTCAAACAATGAAAAGGTTTTAACTCCTATTTTATTGAATTAATCGTGATATAGAATCTGTAAACTTTTAACATTTTTAAGCCATTTTACATTGATTTTAGCATTGTAACTAGGTAGCGACAATAACTATTCATGATTTATTATCCTGCTTTATCGGTTAACTGACCCTTTGACAAATTCATGTACTGTATTTAATGTATCATAATTGGATGAATTGTAATGTTTCTATGCTTTCCTTTTTATGATTATTAATAATCGAATAAAAGTATTTTGACTGACTGACTGACCTCACACTGGCTCCCTGAGTTGTCTGCTGACACTATGGGACAGAATACATGGGGACAATATGCTCTTTGGACACCAACCTGGAGCTGACAGCAGTCACACTAGCTCCTGTGTCCCTAAGAGCCTCCACCCTATAGCCATTGATGGTCACCCACTGCCGGTACTGCTTAGTGTTATTGGGCAGTGTGGGGTTAGGGACCTTCTCAAAGTCTCCTAGCAAGATAAGGGTTAACTCTATGGGATCCTACCCACCTTGGACATCCCTCTCCTCCCCCCCAGGGCTATACTGCCAATCTGGCGGGATGGTGCACAGGGTGGTGCATGAGGGGGGCCTACCTGTCGGGGACACTGGCTTCTTATCAGGGGAGGCTGAGACGCCACTGCTTGGTTCCCTGGGGAATTACTTTGGGGCCCTTTCTGGAACTCCCTCGGCTTACTCTTACCCCCCCACTTCTCTGCTGGGGACCCTGCCCACCTCTGGTGAAGTCTCCCACAAAACCCTTGCAGACCTGGGTGCTCACCCAGCGGTATGACCTCCTCAGCAAGCTTCCTAGGGTTTGTCAGCTTTCTATCAATCAATTGCTGGCGTAGCTCTGGAAAACAGTTACTAGAAAAATGCTCACATGCAACCAAATCGTATAACTGCTCAAAAGTTTCCACTTTGCCTCCTTTCACCCAGCGATCCATTGCTCTGCAGAAATAAGACACATATTCAACGCATGTGATACCCTCTAACTTCTTACAGGTTCCAAACCTCCCTGTACAATTCTAAGGTACAACCATAAGGGGTCATCAAAGCTTCCTTCATATGGGCATACACCATCCTGCTCTCCTCAGGCAGGTCCAACAGGGTATCCCTACCATCACTCACAAAGCGTCTCCACAACCCTGCTCCCCAGTCCTTCTCAGTGACCCGGTGGGACACCATTGCTATCTCATATGCAGCAAACCATTGCCCAATATCCTGAAAATCCTTTATAACATCTTTAGGAATATAAACTCTATTCGCAGGAGTTACTAAAGGTATGATGCCACCAGAGGGGGACCAGGACACTCCTCGCCCTGATCTCTATCTCCCTCAACATTCTCTCATGCTCCATTTTCATTTACTCAAGTTCAATTGACAATCGATTCTTCTCAATGTCTAACTTCTTGCTCTTAAGGTCCTTATGAACTTCCAATTTGGCCATCTCCAAACTATGCCTCCCATCTCTCTCCCTGTCCTCTAGTTCTTCTGGGGTCTGGCTCCTTTGGGATACACTAGTACCTGGATTGGAGGGTGTCCTATCTCCAACACCCTCTACTGCATCATCCGTTTGCCCTCCAGCATTCTCTTCCTCATCCCCGGCGGACTCTCTCGCTTCGCACCAGGACTTTGGCACCTTCTGGTACTCCTCTTTTCTAGAGAGGACAATCACAGGGACTGCGAATTGCTTACAAAATGACTTCAGCTGTCTGGCAGTATAGGTATCTAATCTTTCCTCCTCAAAGGTCAGATCCTCCGAAGCATTGGAGGTTGGCCTTCCTCTACTAGCAGTACTCATGGCTGCTATCAACATGTCACTACTAAGACAACCAACTATAAAATAAGAAAATAAAAATGTGGCTGTGCTTGGTCTACACTCACCAGTGGTGTTTACCAGTTATTGTACGTGGATCATAAATCCAAGTCCTGATCCTCACCGCTGACAACCAATGTTAGAAATGGGGGTCACTACTTGGCACTGGCTAGCGCCGCGGTCCAAATAGGGACCCTTCTTCCTAAGTCAGGGCAAGCGGGTCACCCCCTTTGACAATCCCTGCTCAACCCTGTGTGAACGTGGCACGAGCAGTTAGGCCTATCTCAGAGGTAGTATGTGAAGCGTTTATGGCCACGTACAATAAGGCAATAATGACACCACAAAAGGACACAACTTAGGTATTTATAGAAAAATAATATCTTTATCTAACAGTTTAACTCAAAACTCTCAAATCGTTTCAACAACTACAATTCACGTCAACCAGTAGGGACTCAAAGAGACAACAGCGTATTCATCCAAAGCATGACACTGACTGAGTTCAGGGCCGGGCCTACGTGACCCATTGCGCACCAGGTACCTGTAGTTGGAAGGGAATACAGCACACAGCTTCTGGAAGAAGCAGAGATGGTGGGAGGCAGACTCCCAGCGACCACAAGTCTTGGGAGCAGAAGTCCGCAGCATGCACTCACAGTGGTTCGGGCACTCAGGGACAGGCGCGCGCTCAGTGGCAGCAGTGCGCGGCTGCCCCGGCTGGTGGTGGCGATGACTTTCATCGTGCAGCTCTGTGGTGGGCTCACAGCAGCAGCAGCTCTCTCTTAGCTATGGTAGCCCACAGGACAAATCCCAAGGATGCAAAGTTGTCAATGGTGCGGGCGCTCAGCGGTAACAGCTCCCGCTTAGCTGTGGCAGCCTGCAAGGCAAATTACGAGGATGCAAAGTTGTCAATGGTGCAGGCGCTCAGTGGCCACAGCTCTCTCTTAGCTGTGGCGGCCCACACGGCAAATTACAGGATGCAAAAATTGCACAGGGTGTGGGCTCTCAGCAGGCTACAGCTCTCTCTTGGCTGCGGCGGCCCACGGGACAAATCACGACGTTGCACAGAAGCGGGTGTGGGCACTCAATGGTTACAGCTCTCTCTTGGCTGTGGCGGCCCACGGGACAAATCACGTTGATGCACAGTAGTAAAGGGGGTTGGCGCTCAGCAGCTACAACTCTCTCTTGGCTGCAGCGGTCCACGGGACATATCATGATGATGCACAGTAGCAAAGGCTGTGGGCACTCAGCGGCGACAGCTCTCTGTTGGCTGCATTGGCCCACGTGACAAATCACACAATGAGGGGGGGGCTAGAGGGCGCACACGGCCGCACTAATGTGAGGCTCCTGCAGCCTGGAATAATAATCCTTCTTTTATCCGACTAAACCGACTCCTTACCCGACAAAAATATCACACAAGTGTGGAGATCACTATTTGGCAGCCTCGGCGAAAGTTTGGAGGCTCCACGACGTACTGCGACGAAGTTCCAGGCAGCGGAGATCTTTCCCAGGACCTGTGCTGGAGCTGGGTGTGGTGAGCTGTGGGGACCGGGGGACTACGCAAGGCCGCGGTGCTCCACGAGGCGCACAGGCCTCAAGACGACGGAACACCGGGAAAGTGCCAACCTTTCACCGCTGCTGAGGGAGGACACATCGCACGGCGCCGGAGCACTATTACCGGGGAACGATACTGGTTGCGAGGTTCGGCGGAGCTCCTGTACAACAGAAGGTAGCACTGCGTGAAGCTGGAATCGTGGGACTGCGGTGAAGAGCGCGGCCGATGGGGGAGGCTGCGGGCGGCAGCATACCGCTAATGCCAGGTGGCGCCTTCGACAACGGTCAGCGATCAGTGGGGCACGGACATAACTAACTGGGCCCCCAGTACCACAATGGAACATTTCACTCTATGGAACATTTATATGAAGGCATACAACCGACTCCGCTTGATGTCTTTCTATACATTAGGCTTCACCAGGGACTGAAAGCCCTTACACCTGACTTTCCACATGAGCCTCTAACCTTCGCTCCTCTGCAGCTCATACTTCAAAATAACACCCATTGTAAACTGGTATCGACAATTTATAGATCAATACACAAACAAATAGATTACCTACCATTAGCAGCTAGATTAAGATGGGACCAGGAATTGGGGACACCGCTCACGGACAGGCAATGGGAATTCTGTCTCCAGCAGATGGAGCGCATTTCTGCTAGCAGTAGATATAGAATTATACATTACAAATTTGTACACCGACTGTATTACACTCCTGTCCGAATGTGTAGATTCCAACTTTGTACTACTGACAATTGTGACAGATGCCATGCTCCGGGGGGCAGATTTTTTGCATCTGGCATGGGGGTGCGATGCGGTTCAGCTCTATTGGAGTCAGGTGCTTGCAGCATTGTCCAAAATGATTCATGCTGAGATAGACCCCTCCCCTACTCTAGCTCTCCTAGGGTATGTGGAGCCCCTACAGGCGGCACACCGCAAATTTATCGCGCTGGCCCTCTTGGTGGCCAAAACGAGAGTTGCATGTAGATGGGGCAGGGGCAGGGGCAGGGCCCCCAAATTCAAGGACTGGCATTGTAACCTTACTTATTGCCAGAAACAGTTAAATACATATTCCGAATTGTTGCCAATCACCTCCCGACCCAGGGATATCTGGGCCCCATTACAATGTTACCTATTACAAGAGAATGATGATGCCACAGCTGGGGCGACCACTTAAAGGATCCATTAAGGTATTTCTCTAGTACACAAGTATGTACAGGGTACTGAGAATATGGACCCGACCTGTTGCATTGGGTGCTGGGTACCTTCTTGTCCGGAGGTTGGGGCTGTGTTGCTATACAAGCATGCACTGGCTTAACTGTTCTGATGATATTTGTAACCTAGGCTGGGGTGAGTCAGGCACTTTCTTTCAGATCTGCTAATTTATAGAAGATCTCCATTTGTGACAATGTGTTGTTGATATGGGTCGCCTGAAATGTAATGTGCACTATAGCCGCATACAGTGCAAGGCTAATTGAAATTGATACAGTATTATTGTGCTGAAGAATATGTATCCGGTTACCTGGTTCTATGCATTCATCATCGATTGTGGACTACAATGTGTACATGTGAATGCACTCTTTGACGGTGTGTTGTAACTGAAAATTTCAAAAATAAAGTTAAAAAATAAATAAATCACACAATGAGGGTGGCAGAGGTGAACCAGAGGGTGACCGTGATGAACCAGAGGGTGACAGTGGTGAACCAGAGGGTGGCAGTGGTGAACCCGAGGGTGCTGTGATGAACCAGAGGGTGGCAGTGATGAACCAGAGGGTGGCAGTGATGAACCGGAGGGTGACAGTGATGAACCAGAGGGTGGCAGTGCTGAACCAAAGGGTGGCAGTGATGAAACAGAGGGTGTCAGTGGTGAACCAGAGGGTGTCAGTGGTGAACCAGAGTGTGGCAGTGGTGAACCAGAGGGTGCTGTGATGAACCAGAGGATGGCAGTGATGATCAGAAGGTGACAGTGATGAACCAGAGGGTGGCAGTGGTGAACCAGAGGGTGACAGCGATGAACCAGAGGGTGGCAGTGGTGAACCAGAGGGTGGCAGTGATGAACCAGAGGGTGGCAGTGGTGAACCAGAGGGTGACAGTGATGAAACAGAGGGTGGCAGTGGTTAACCAGAGGGTGTCAGTGATGAACCAGAGGGTGGCAGTGGTGAACCAGAGGGTGGCAGTGATGAACCAGATGGTGGCCAGGGTGAACCAGAAGGTGGCAGTGGTGAACCAGAGGGTGTTGTGATGAAGCGGAGGGTGGCAGTGGTGAACCAGAGGGTGGCAGTGATGTACCAGAGGGTGGCAGTGATGAACCAGAGGCTGACAGTGGTGAACCAGAGGGTGACAGTGGTGAACCAGAGGGAACTGTGATGAACCAGAGGGTGCTGTGATGAACCAGAGGGTGGCAGTGATGAACCAGAGGTGGAAGTGGTGAACCAGAGGGAGCTGTGATGAACCAGAGGGTGGCAGTGATGAACCAGAGGGTGGCAGTGGTGAACCAGAGGGTGCTGTGATAAACCAGAGGATGACACTGATCAACCAGAGGGTGGCAGTGGTGAACCAGAGGGTGGCAGTGATGAACAAGAGCGTGACATTGATGAACCAGATGGTGGCAGTGATGAACCAGAGGGTGGCAGTGGTAAACCAGAGGGTGCTGTGAAGAACAAGAGGGTGGCAGTGATGAACAAGAGGGTGACAGTGATGAACCAGAGGGTGTCAGTGGTGAACCAGAGGGTGCTGTGATGAACCAGAGGGTTGCAGTGATGAACCAGAGGGTGACAGTGGTGAACCAGAGGGTGGCAGTGGTGAACCAGAGGGTTCTGTGATGAACCAGAGGGTTGCAGTGATGAACCAGAGGGTGACTGTGATGAACCGGAGGGTGACAGTGGTGAACCAGAGGGTGGCAGTGGTGAACCAGAGTGTGGCAGTGATGAACCAGAGGGTGACAGTGGTGTACCAGAGGGTGGCAGTGATGAACCGGAGGGTGGCAGTGATGAACTAGAGGGTGGCGCTGCTAAACTGCCCAGGAGCCCTGTGGGTGTGAGCCCCCGCGCTGCTGAGCTGCCATGGGGTTGTGAGCCCACGCGCTACTGAACTGCCCCGAGGCCCAGTGGGTGTGAGCCCCCGTGCTGCTGAACTGCCCCGGAGCCCTCTCAGTGTGAAAATCATTTGTGCTCACTTGCCTGGGTGCGCTCTGGGTGTGAGCACACATTGTGCTAAGTGCCCTCCTGCCCCCAGTACATATATACCCGTACCGCACAGCACCATTATGCTCTTGCACCATGAAGTCTGGTGCCTGGATGCTCCTGATCCGTGTAGGTGGTACCACCATCTGTTGCAGTCAAAATGTAAAGTCATAACTTGCTACACAGCTCCAATAAACACATGTCCCTCCTGGTACCGGTATGCGCACGTACCAGGCGTGGAGCACCCGCATGCCACTGCACCCTACTGCCCAGCGCCAGCATATGTCTGTACGGGGCAGTATAGTATGTGATGGGAAATTGTCCAGCAGCAGCAGCTGCAGGCGCCTGAACCCACTGAGCAGGATCAGAATGGCTTTGTACCAACACGCACAGCAGAGCTATCTTGGACATCTGAAGGATTCTGGGGTCCTGTACCAAACGTATTTTTGCATCCATGAGTTTCCCGAGTGCCATCCCCGTGTAGCTCCTTTGACCATGAGGCTGCTTTCTCCTCATCTGCTGCTCTGCTTGGTTTCTGACCCTTTATAAACAAGATGCATGTGAACTTGCATAGAAGCCCAGCCCATTTGGCCCCGTCCACCACACACTAGTGGTATGAAACGTCTTCCCGCCCGTCACCACTATAATGGCCAGCTCACTCAAGGGACCTCTGCGCCTTTTGGTGCGCTGGCAAAGTTACAGGCACACGTGGTCACATATTTGTGCAAATGGTACAACAATCCGCGAGTTTGCAGGAAAATTCGTGAACTCGCGGATTTTTTGGCCATTTCGCACGAATTCGCGGACCGCTACTTCACAAATTTCGCCCATACTTAGAAGTTACAAAGAACCTCTGCGAAGGTCCGAGGGTAGTGGAGTGCAGAGCGAACTGTAAATTGTGCTGGTATTCCTGCCGTTCAGATTGAAACTCAACCCAATCGGCCGCTTGTGAACTTACTGTTCGCGATCGCGGACTTACTGTTCGCGATCGCAAGCGGTGAAAATACTCTTCGCCGCTTGCCCGTTTTCTGCACTCCGCGAGTTCCGTGGAGGGCGGAGTGCAGAAAACGCCGCACACTCTGCGAACTGAGCGAAGTTCACCGCCCAGGCCTAGTGAATTGCTGTATGATGTTGAAGAGTTCTTTGGCATTTTTTGCCTTGGTGTCGATTTTGTTCTTGATGAAGGTCCTCTTGGTGTCCCTTATTAGCTGGTGGTAGTCCTTCAGGGAGCTCTTATAGTTGTTTAAGTCTTCTTTGGTTTTCCGGCTACTCCATTTTTTTCACGAGGCGTCTGTATGTAGGCCAGATGGCTTGGAGTTCGGTGTGAACCAGGTGGCCTTCAGGGGGCATTGTTTGTCATGGTGGTGGGGGTGATCTTTTCAGCGCAATTGGAGATCCATCAATGGAGTTCTTTGGCGGCAGAGTTGCCATTGGTTGTGGTCGTGGGGGTCTAGGAGGAGGGTGGAGTTGAGGTGTTCCTATGTGATTTTGCTCCAGTTCCTTTGTGGCGGGTGGGGGCGGGTTTGGGTGCGGTGGTGGTGTTGAAGGTGACGTGTACACAGTTGTGGTCCGTCCAGGGGGGCTGCGGGGTGTGGCTGAAGTGGACATTTGATCCTCCTGCGAAGATGGAGTCAATGGTGTGTCCTGATCTGTGTGGGAAGGTGTTGACGAGCTGCGTCACACCAAGGTTGCAGAGGTTGTCGAGGAGGGCGGTGGAGTCAGGGTCGCTGTGGTTGTCAAGGATGAAATGTAGGTCTCTGAGTAGGATGCAGTCCATGGAGGTGATGGCATGGGGTTCAACGAGGTCGAAGATTGCTATTGAGGCCGCAGGAGCGAGTTCCTGGGGGTTTGTAGGTGAGGTGGCCATGGAGCGTAGTCCTGATCGAGGTCTGGATCTGGAAGTGGAGGTGTTCTGTGCTGGAGTTAGGGTCACTGTGCTGGAGAAGGAGAGTTTGAGGGAGGTCTTGTGTGCGATGGCGTGTCCTCCTCCTGGGCGATGTGCGCGGTCCTTCCTCTGGATCTTGTAGCCATCGGGGATTGCAGTGGCGATGTCAGGACCGGAGGTGGTGTTTGTCCTGGTTTCCTTAAAGAAGGCGACGTCAGGCGCGAGGTGTCAATCAGGTCACAGATCTCTATGGCGTGTCCGTGGAGGGAGCACACATTGAGGAGGATGCATGTCAGGCCTTTGGTGTTCTTGGCATCCCATGAGCCTGTAGATGGTGAAGGAATGTTGGCAGAGTCTGCAGGAGAAAGGTCCGTGGGTGGTGTTTCGTGAGGAGCTCTGGCAGTCCGGGTGTCTTCCGGGGTTAAGAGCATGGAGGATGGTGGCCTCATATCAGTGGGGTGCTGGAGAGCCAGGGTTCCTGGCGCTGGTCACGGGTGGGTCATGGATGGTGCAGACGGGCGGCAAATGTAGAGGAGAGGAGGTACGCTGAGCTGGGAGGCGGGAAACGGGCAAGGGCAGTGAGGCGGGGCAGTGGATCAGCAGCGGCGGGACAGGGAGAAGTGAACGGCGAGAGGCTGTGAACAGTGAAAACAGAATTAAAAAACACAGTGAATGGCACAGAAACTAATAACACAGTGAAGCGCACAATAGCAAAGAAGAGCAAGTACAATAAATACACCATGAAGGTAATGATCCCCATTGCATGGAGGCCCGACAGCAGCCTAGAACCCCAGGCTAGGGGCTCAGAGGCGATGTCGGGATCAGAGGAGATGCTGGGGAGGCTGCAGTCCTGTGACTGGGGTCAAGGTCTTGCTAGCGCTACCCCACAGTGGTCGGCACATGTAGGGGAGGGGAGGGACACTGAGCTGGGAGGCAGGAAACAGGTGAGAGGGGGCGGGCCACGAGTCAGCAGTGGCGGCACAGTGAGAAGGGAACGGCGAGGAGCTGTGAACAGTGAAAACAGAATTAGAAAACACAGTGAATAGCACAGAAGAAGAGCCAAAGAGCTATGTGTGGAGCGCTGCCTTTTCTGTGTGAGGAATGGGTTGGCCTGCAGTGTTGGTTCTATCTGTGGGCAGAGGAAAATAACTGACGCTTTTTGCCAGAATGTGGTATCCTGCTTGAGAAGGTATACAAGGGCTTGTGTTTGTGTTCCCCCTGTTGGAAGTATCATGGAGATAAAATGCTTCACCAGATCTTTGCTGGGTCTAAAAGGAACCTGCTTGGAAGGAGATCTTGTAGAGCTGTGTGAGGAGCGCTGTCCCTGTTGTGCATGGGGTGGGTCAGCCTGCAGTTGCTGCTTCTGACTGGAGCAGGAGAAGGACAGGACTCTTCTTCACCTCTTTGAGAAAGAAAGCCTGTGAGAGCTCTACTTCTGCTCTTTGTATCTCAATGTCCCCAGCATGTGTGTTCCGCTAATCCTGCATCATCAGAGAGGTGAGCGCTTCACTGTTGACACAAGCGTGTGGCATGCGCGCCCCTTATTTTGCCTGAGGAGTAGAGCCACTGGGAAGAGTGTCCCCTTCTGAGAAGGAGCACTTTGCACAAAACAGTGGGCAATCCTGAGTGATTTCTCCTGTGTTTTCCTCGCAGCGCGCCGAGCCCTCCTCGCAGGAGAAGCACTGGCCGGTCTGTGAAAGAAACTCAGAGGGAGGCCTGAAAGGCTGGTTCCTAGGCCGCACCGCACATTGAGAACCCCTCAGAGAAGCCCCCCTTCGTTCCTCTAGCGAGATGGGCTCCTGAAGAAAGTGGGCCTCCTGCGGAGGTACCCGAGAGTATGTGGGTTTTCCCCTGTTTGAGCAGGATGAAAGACTCGAGGATGAGTCAGGCCCCGGGGGGAATCATCAGGTGACTCGTACCTCCCAGACGAAGTGGAGGATGGTCTTGCAGCAGCACTGCATGAACGCGAACAGCTGCCTTTCAGCACACGGAGCAGGGGCTTGTTTTGGAGCTGCACCCCACACATGTGGGCAGCTGTCTTTCCTTTCATGAAGGGGGTGGTGACCCAACAGGGTCACCTCTCTGACTGTGGCAGTGTGTGTGTGACCCCCTCACCTAGCTGCAACATACAATGTGGTGGCGCTTGTGCAGTCTGGTGATACAGACCCATAACGGAGGCCCTGATCCAAGTGGCAGCATTTTTCACTGCCTGTCCAGTTCTGAGGAGCTATACTTAATTCTTACAAGACCACTAATCTAAAGGAAGTAGTGTAATCCTCCTAAAAGGCACACAGAAGTTCCGGTACCCTCCGGGTTAATGTGGGATTACCATATAAAGTCTTGTAGGAGTGCAGGGAAGCTGCACCCTATAGCTTCATGGTAATATGTGGTGATTTATGTCTAACCTTACTGTTGCATTTCATGCCCTGCTGTTATGTTATATGTCATGGGAATACTTGTGAAGACAAAATAACAAGTATAGATCTGCCTGTTGTTTACAGTGGTGTTGCTAATGACATGTGCAACTTATAAGTACTTACTTTATTGCACTACCTGGGATGTTATGACAATTGGCTAGTTGGCAAAGTGATTTGTGAATTATGTGATTGTGGTCTATGTGTTTTTTTATACAATATGTGATATTTTTACACAATCTGAAGTTAAGGTGGGTGCTAAAGGGCATTGGATTATCTGTTATGTTAAAATCCAAAAGAAATGGCATTCTATAGTTGGTTATTACGAGCCTAATATAGACGATGAAACTCCTTTAAACACAGTTTATAATCAGTTAATTCAATCTATTTATCCTATAATAATGGGGGGAGATTTGAATATTCTTTTGAATCCAGCATTAGATAGATCAAACGGGGGGAAAGTGTTCTCTTCAAAAATGGGCTAGTTTATAAAGGTGTAGATGAAGGACCTAGGATTGATAGTTATTTGGAGAGAAAAATCGAATGGCCTGGGTGTACCGTCAGATTACAGATTCCATAATAAAATGTACAGATATTCTTCCTGTATTGACTTCTTCCTGATTGATTTAAGATTACTGAAACACACGCCATTAATTATACATGTCCCGGAACACCTTTCGGATCATTCTGCAGTTGTATTTGTCCTCCAATTGCCCAAAGGCGAAGTTAGGAGGAGATGGACCTTTGACAGAACGCTACTCCTCGATCCCCTAAAAATAGCACAGTTGAACTCTGCCTCAATAGAAACTACATGGGATACATATAAAGCTTTTATTAGAGGGGTGGTGATAAACGTGGCAGCTAAGAAACATAAGGAGACTCCGAAGCTCGTTCAGAAATTGGAGGAAGATATTCCTAGAGTAAGAGCTGAGAATGAATCCCGTCAGGAGAAACAATTGGATGGTGAGCAAACTAAGGATTTAATGGCTATTATTTATTTAGTTTTGTATTTTATAGAGCGCAAACTTGACCCGTTAGGGCATCAGAGGGCTTTACATAGTTGTACAAAAGGCATGGAATCACAAGAGTACAAGGGGGGTAGAAGGAACACAAGGTACAGTTAGCATTACAGTTGCTGAGGACACAGGAGGGATGGAAGGATACAAGGTACAGTTAACATTATGATTGCTAAAGACAAGCCCCGGGTTTCTTGGTGGGGCGAAAGGTCGACGGAAGGTGGAAATAGTCTCTGTTGGGGTTGTGGGACAGGGTTTAGGCAAGGAATTTACTCATGAGGAAGGATTTGGCCTCCTTTATGAGACGTGCAACAGAGGGGATTTTTCTGATGGCGAGTGGGAGGGAGTTCCATATTTTTGGCACAGCCCCAGCGAATGCCCAATTACCATCAGAATCTTGGCAATTGGTTTTGTTGGATCACCCTATGAAAGTATTATTAAGCAGAGATCCTTAAATAAACCTTGGTTTGCTTAAAGACTGCTCACTTAATTAGACTAAATGAGGACAAAAAAATAAAAATATATTAAAAAAAACTGGTGTAGAGTCTCTTTTGTGGTGTGTTTATTGTGCCACGGGTTTGTGTGTATGTTGCGAAAACGCTTTACACATTGCCTCTGCGATACATCTTACTGCTCTGCCAAGCTCCCAAAGATGTGAGCAGGGGTTATCTTGGTTCTGTAACTCCCTTGCACTGAATAGAGTGGTGGATTCTGTCTGCCTTAGGTGCATATGTTAGCCAACCAGAAACCAAGTTTCTAAAAGTCAGAGAGAGCCTTCTCAAAACATAACTTCAATTGGAGTTTTTTTTCTGCACAAATATAGACATGTTTTATCTGCCTGTATTTGGAGCAGGAAGAGTAAGGACCACACTAACATATTTACTCTCTCATTCAAGCTCCAGTCAGACTGTTCTTGAAAGTTCAGGGACATATGGTCTCATGCATATTTGCAGTTTTTTGGATGCATTTGCATCTTCACTCAATTCAACTTCATATCATTCGAATCCAGCGCCGCATAACTGTGACCTGCTGATTGCTGTGGCAAGTTACGTCATCCTCTGCACTGGTAGTTTATCACAGCATCCTTAATGAGAAGTTTTCCACTTCCTGCAGGTTTTACAATGGTTCACAAAGGAAGTCAGTTCCTCAGGATTGGTTGCCTCCTTAGAGACACTGTCAGCACAAGGATGACGCAAGCACTCTTCGAACTAGAGGTTATATCGATCTCTGTCACTTCAATCAATCAATCATCGCATTTATATAGCGCACTACTCACCCAGAGGGTCTCAAGGCACTGGGGGATGGGGATCCGCTACTGCTCGAACAGCCAGGTCTTGAGTTGCTTCCTGAAGGCGAGGTGGTCCTGGGTCAGGCGGAGGTGGGTGGGGAGGGAGTTCCATGTCTTGGCGGCGAGGTAGGAGAAGGACCGTCCCCCTGTGGTGGCTCTTCGGATGCGGGGGACGGCGGTGAGGGCGTGGCTGGTCGATCGAAGCTGGCGTTTGGGAGCGTAGAAGTTGGGGCGGCTGTTGAGGTATCCTGGGCCTTGGCTGTGTAGGGCTTTGTGTGCGTGGGTGAGGAGACGGAAGGTGATTCTCTTGTTGACCGGGAGCCAGTGCAGGTCTCTCAGGTGTCCGGAGATGTGGCTGCGACAGGGGATGTCCAGGATGAGTCGTGCTGAGGCGTTCTGGATCCGCTGGAGTCTCTTCTGGAGTTTGGCGGTGGTTCCAGCGTAGAGGGTGTTGCCGTAGTCCAGACGGCTGGTGACGAGGGCCTGGGTGACCGTCTTCCTTGTCTCGGTGAGGATCCACCGGAAGATCTTACGTAGCATGCGCAGAATGTTGAAGCACGACGAGGAGACGGCGTTGACTTGTCTGGTCATGGAGAGGGAGGAGTTCAGGATGAAGCCCAGGTTGCGTGCGTGGTCTGTTGGTTTGGGTGCGCTGCCTAGGGCGGGGGGCCACCAGGAGTCGTCCCAAGCGGCGGGTGAGGATCCCAGGATGAGGACTTCCGTCTTGTCCGAGTTCAGTTTCAGGCGGCTGTTCTTCATCCATTCGGCTACCTCTTTCATCCCTTCGTGAAGGTTGGCTCTGGCGGTGGCGGGGTCGTTTGTAAGTGAGAGGATCAGCTGGGTGTCGTCAGCGTAGGATATGATGTTAAGGTTGTGCTAGTGTGCGATGTCTGCGAGGGGGCTCATGTAGATGTTGAAGAGGGTTGGACTGAGCGAGGAGCCTTGAGGGACGCCGCAGATGACTTCGGTGGTTTCAGATCTGAACGGAGGGAGGCGGACTCTCTGTGTCCTTCCGGCGAGGAAGGAGATGATCCACTCCAGTGCCTTCTCCTGGACTCCGATGTTGCTGAGGCGTTGTACTAGGGTACGGTGGCAGACAGTGTCGAAGGCCGCGGAGAGGTCGAGGAGGATGAGGGCCGCATTTTCTCCGTTGTCGAGCAGCGCTCGTATGTCATCGGTGACTGCGATCAGGGCGGTCTCGGTGCTGTGGTTGGCCCGGAAGCCAGACTGCGAGGGGTCGAGGGATCCGTTCGTCTCGAGGAAGGCGACCAGCTGCTTGTTTATGGTCTTCTCGATGACTTTTGCAGGAAACAGGAGCAGCGAGATGGGGCGGTAGTTCTTGAGGTCGGTGGGGTCAGCCGATGGCTTCTTGAGTTCGGCGTGCTTCCAGCTCTCCGGGAAGGTAGCGGTGTCGAAGGAGGTGTTGATGATGTCCCGCAGGTGGGGTGCGATGACAGCGTCGGCCTTGTTGAAGACGTGGTGAGGGCAGGGGTCGGTCGGAGATCCGGAGTGGATAGAGTTCGTCGTGCGGACGGTGTCTTCGGTGCTGATCGGAGTCCAGGCGCGGAGGGTGGTGGTGGGGGGCAGTGGTTCAGTCGTGGTGTTCGTCGGTTGAGTGCTGAAGCTGTTGTGTATGTCCGCGATCTTGTTGTGGAAGTAGGAGGCGAGGGAGTTGCAGAGGTCTTGCGAAGGGGTGATGTCGTTGTTTCCGGCGTTGGGGTTGGAGAGCTCTTTGACGATGTTGAAGAGTTCCTTGCTGTTGTGTGCGTTGTTGTCCAGTCGTTCCTTGAATGCAGTTTTCTTGGTGGCGTGGTTGAGTCGGTGGTGTTTTCGGGTGGCGAGCTTGAGGGCAGTCATGTTGTCCGGTGTTGGGTCTCTGCGTCAGGTTCTCTCGAGGGCTCGGCAGTTCTTCTTCGAGCTCTTGAGTTCGTCGGTGAACCATGGGGCTTTCTTGCTACCGGGTCTGCTGGGCGGGGTCCTCAGGGGGGTGAGCTCGTCTGCGCAGTCGCTGATCCACTTCGTGAGGTCGGTGGCTGCCTGGCTAGGGTTCGTTGTGCTGGTGGGAGGGTTCATGCTCAGGGAGGTCGCGAGCTGGTCAGCTGTGATCTTGTTCCAGCTCCTGCGTGCAACCTGTTGCTGGTGGTGGTGGATCGTGGTCTTTCCGAAGCTGAAGTGGACGCAGCTGTGGTCCGTCCAGTGGAGTCCGGAGGCGCAGCTGAAGGCGATGTCCTTGCTGGAAGAGAAGACGGGGTCGAGTGTGTGTCCGGCGTAGTGGGTGGGGGTGGTCACCAACTGCTTGAGTCCCAGGTTGGCGAGGTTGTCCAGCAGGGTGGTGGTGTTGCGGTCGTTGTTGTTCTCCACGTGGAAGTTGAGGTTCCCGAGGAGGATGTAGCCAGCGGAGCAGAGGGAGTGCGGGCTGATGAAGTCGGCGATGTCTTCGCTGAATTGTGTGCGTTGTCCCGGGGGTCTGTAGATGAGGGTGCCTCTGAGGGTGGTCTTGGGGTTGATGTGGACCTGAAAGTGCAGTTGCTCGGCGGTTGCGAGGGTATCGTCGGTGTTGGTCGTGATGCGGATCGTGTTCCTGTGGACGATGGCGATGCCTCCTCCGGTGTGGTTGATGCGGTCCCTTCGGATGATCTTGTAGCCGTCTTGGATGGCGATGGCGATGTCGGGCGCTGAAGAGGCGTTCATCCAGGTTTCCGTGAGGAAGGCTACATCTGGTGACGTTGTGTCGAGCAGGTTCCAGAGCTCGACGGCGTGTCTGTGGACGGAGCGGGTGTTGAGCAGAATGCACTTCAGGTGGTTGCTGCTGTTGCTCGTCGAGGTCTTGAGCACTGCTGGAGTGGTGGAGTGGTGCAGGTCCGGATGCAGGTGAACTTGCAGGCGTTGCAGCAGAAGGGTCCGTGGGTGCGTCTCGGGGTGGCTCGGTAGCAGCCCGGGAGTCGGCCGGCGTTGAGTGCGTTGAGTTCGGTGGCGTTGTAGGTCCGGCGGGTGGCTGGTGACGGCGGGGGCCAGGGGTCCTGGCGCTGGGCGCAGTCCAGGCGCGGAGGGGCGCAGACGGGCTTACCTTTGGCGCACCTTCGGTGCTCAGTCGGCGCTCCCGCTGCGTGCGTCCGCTGCGCGGTCGCTCCTGGGGCGTCATAAGAAGGGAGGCGGGAGGGAGGGTCCGCTGGGAGGCAAGGAGCGCGTGGGCCAATCGGCAGGCGGGAGGGCGGGGTCGCGGCAAGAACCGGCACGAAAACCTATGCGGGCAGCCCTGCGGCGGCTGGGGCGCCGGGGATCCGAGGTCGAGCGGCCCTGCGGCGGCTGGGGCTCCGGATCGGCGTCAGCAGGCAGGCAGCAGGTAAGGAGGCAGGCAGAGCAGGCGGGGAGCGTGGGGGCAACCAGGCCGAGGAGGGCGCAGTGGTCTTCCAACAACAAATGAAGTGACAAAATGTTCTAGTACAGGCAATACTTTGACTGGCCTAATTTGAACTGACAAATAGGACCTCAATCAAGTTTTCTTTGTCTAGTAAAACTACTTTAAGAAGTTTGGGCATAATATCATCTTCTCTCCTAAGGGTTTCTCACATCGGGGTCAGACAGATGAACAGATGAATAGACTAAACAGGATATTTCCACCTCTCAGGACCCGTGCATATGTCCATCAATCTTTAGAAGATTATGCTGATGTTTTAGGGAATTTGGAGATCTCTATGCCTCCCCTGAAAATGCCCATCTGCCCATGTTTTGTTCTCACTATCCTACGCACAGTGCTTTGGGTGGTGGATGCTTCTAGTTTTCCTTTAAGCTTCGTCATCTATTCTGTGCATTTCCTCCTTTATTGTTGATCCCTCAGACAGTTCTTTGAAATTGAGACGAGGCATTGGATGTTGTCTGCTGCATCTATTCTGCTTATGCAGTTCCCAGTTCTAGTTTCCCTTTTGTGGTCATGTCCATTCTTTCAGTTTGTAAACTCCCTCTGTTTCCCTTTGTCCCCAGCTTCCAGGTGTGGAGCTTGAAAGAATCAGTTTGCAGAACAGCAGTCTCACAAAATATCTTAACAGGGCCAATACAATCTGAAATATAGATGTACCTTCCCTTTAAAAATCCTAAGCTTGGCACTGGAAATCTTTCCAATTTTGGTGTGCTACTTACTCTCGCCTCTACTCAATGTAAGCTTCTTTCTGTATTACTGTTTTGCTTGGAAGGTTTTCAGGAGAATCTTGCTTTCCCCATTCTAAGGATACCCTATTGGGTAATTGGCCATGGATTATAGATCCTGATTGATTGATTGACAATGAGAAGCAACTTGACCATTTCAAGATCCTTGGGTCAGTTTGGGTTATGAGGAGGTCATAGTTCCCCATGTCCTGAAGGTTGTTTCTTCAGTTGTTTATATTTAGACTTTCTTCTTCTACTTAGGTCTTGCATCTGGTCTTAAAATCATTTCCGGTATCCCCTTTTGAATATTTATCTTCTGTTTATCTTAAATTTCAGACAATGAAGATTGTGTTTCTAGATTTTCATCTCTTCAGCTTGTCAGAATTAGTGAGCTTGGTTTTCTTTATTGTGCAGATCTCTTTTCCTGAAAGTTCTCGGGGAAGGCATTGTGCTTTGTCCAGATCTTGAAGTTCTCCCCAAGGTAGCAACCTTATCTCATATAGATACAGAGATTGAGTTGGTCATATTTTTCCCTTCTCCTTCATTTCTGGGTGGGAAAGCCCTACATTAAATTGGTGTAAATTGGCCAATTTGGATTTATTTGGAGTGTTTTAGAAGTTTTATGTTGCACTTGGTCCTTTTTGCAGGGTCATGCCTGAACTTTTTGCCTTCCTCCTAGCCTTTTTACTGACATGGGCACTTTAGTAATGATATCCAGTGCAAAGTGAATGTGCTCTCTGTTTTAAACATGATAAGATTGGTCTACACCTATTTGGCATATTTAATTTACCTGTACCTTTCCTTGTAAAGTGGTATACCACCCACCAAAGTAGCCTTTCAAACCTATCTCAGGTCTCTGCCATTGCAGGGCCGGGGTGCGCAGTGTTACTGCTGCTGTGACCTGGTACCTAAAGTGTGTGCCATGTCTGTGACCCCCCCTTTTACTGCATGTCAGTCACCCCTAAAGATAGGCCCTAGCTAACCCTATGGGAAGACATGGCTTGGCAGTTCGGGCTGGACTGTTCCCATGAGGCACAGGGTCAAGACTGATTTGCATATTGCCATGTGTGAACTGGGATGGCTTGGTGAGCAAAATAATGATGGATTAAACCCAGATCTGTGACTGGGGGTGAATGTTTTGCCATTGTGCAACAATCCGTCCACCATCTTGTGTGTTTTGTTGTTCACCCTATGTGGGAATGGAATGCCCAGACGTGGGTCTTGTGCTCACTACATCACTGGAGTCAAGCTATCCTGGCTGAAGACGGCTGATAGCCAGAAACCGGTCCTAGGATGCATGATTCCGGTCCAGGGAAGACATGGCTTGGCAGTTCGGGCAGGACTGTTCCCATGAGGCACAGGCTCAAGACTGATTTGCATATGGCCATGACTGAACTGAGGTGGCTTGGTTAGCAAAATAACGATGGATTAAACCCAGATCTGTGACTGGGGGTGAATGTTTTGCCAATGTGCAACATTCCATCCATCATCTTGTGTGTTTTGCTGTTCACCCTCTGTGGGAAGGGTATGCCCAGACGTGGGTCCCGTGCTCACTACATCATTGGAGTCAAGCTATCCTGGCTGAAGACGGCTGATAGCCAGAAACTGGTCCTAGGATGCTTGATTCCAGTCCAGGAAAGACATGGCTTGGCAGTTCGGGCTGGACTGTTCCCATGAGGCACAGGGTCAAGACTGATTTGCATATGGCCATGACTGAACTGAGGTGGCTTGGTGAGCAAAATAACAATGGATTAAACCCAGATCTGTGACTGGGGGTGAATGTTTTGCCATTGTGCAACATTCCATCCATCATCTTGTGTGTTTTGCTGTTCACCCTCTGTGGGAAGGGTATGCCCAGACGTGGGTCCCGTGCTCACTACATCACTGGAGTCAAGCTATCCTGGCTGAAGATGGCTGATAGCCAGAAACCGGTCCTAGGATGCTTGATTCTGGTCCAGGGAAGACATGGCTTGGCAGTTTGGGCTGGACTGTTCCCATGAGGCACAGGGTCAAGATTGATTTGCATATGGCCATGTCTGAACTGGGGTGGCTAGGTGAGCAAAATAACAATGGATTAAACCCAGATCTGTGACTGGGGTGAATGTTTTGCCATTGTGCAACATTCCGTCCATCATCTTGTGTGTTTTGCTGTTCACGCTATGTGGGAAGGGTATGCCCAGACGTGGGTCCTGTGCTCACTACATCATTGGAGTCAAGCTATCCTGGCTGAAGACGGCTGATAGCCAGAAACTGGTCCTAGGATGCTTGATTCCAGTCCAGGGAAGACATGGCTTGGCAGTTCGGGCTGGACTGTTCCCATGAGGCACAGGGTCAAGACTGATTTGCATATGGCCATGTCTGAACTGGGGTGGCTTGGTGAGCAACATAACAATGGATTAAACCCAGATCTGTGACTGGGGCGAATGTTTTGCCATTGTGCAACATTCCGTCCATCATCTTGTATGTTTTGCTAGCTAGCCCTATGGACAGGGTGCATTCCAGGTAAAAGGTAGGACATGTACCATAAGTGTGTGACATGTCCTGGTAGTGACAAACAGCCATTTTGGTTTCTCACTGCTGTGACGCTGCCCTCTAATAGGAATGCATTGGTGATTCCTTGATAAGTCTTTCAGCGGTTATTCCTGATATGAGAGGAGCAGCGTTGTCAAGTATGGTATGTTTGGAATAGTAATAATAAATGCTGCGCAATGGTGTGCGCAAATTTATTATTACTATTTTAGAAATGCCGACTTCGGCATTTCTGTGTGCTATATGTCTGTCTGCCTGATGTGTATTGCATGTCTGGCTCTGGAGTCACAGGGGCTGGGTAGGTGTGTGTGGCTCCAGGGAGGGCAGGGTAAGTCAGTGCTAGGCTGAATAGGAGATCTGCATTTGGAGTAGTGGGATGAATAGTCCCCTGACCCTGATTAGGTCTGTGCCTGCCTAGGTGAATGCTGACTCCGCCCCCCTGTGGTGTGCCTGAGGACCGAGGCCCCATCTGACAAAGGAGGGTGGGAGCACTTTAAACAGAGTGCTCCAATACCCCCAGAACCAGTTGAAACTGGTTCCCCAAGCCCTGTGCCAGGGCAGAACAAAGAAGAAATGTACTTTATGTGCTGGGGCTGTGACCCCATGTTATTGTGCTTCCTTCTGACTTGGGGGGGACTTGCTGCTGCTGGGACCCAGGAGGAACTGCCACTAGGGACTGCCACCCTGCCGCAGGGCCCTGTGAGCTGGCCTGCCTGGGCCCAGCCTTGTGCCCCTGAGACTTTGCCTGAGTGCCTTGAAAGTGATATATATCACTCCCAGGACGGAGAAAGTGCAGGGACTTTGCAGCATTGAGCTGCAACACATTTGGAAGGAATCCCGACGTGGGGATTCCCTTGCAGGGATGCCCTGGAAACGGGAGCCCACCCCACATTGGTGTGTTTGAGTGGGAGCCTACCCAGCATTTGTGTGCTCATGGGGTGGGAGCCTACCCTGCACTGTGGTGGTTATTTAAAAGCTGGAGCACATCCTGCATTGGAAATCACAGTCGAGAAGTGAAGCTGCCACCGAGATCAGTGGCCGGAAGACAGGCAGAAGCCTGTGCCTCGTTTTGGGCAGGGCTAGCTTGCAGCCCACAAATAGAACCAGGGCAGGAAGAGGAAGCTGCAGAGGCTGCCAATCACAGCGTGGCTGGAGGAGAAGTCAGGCAACCTGGTGCTTGAGGTGAGACTGGTCTCCCAAACTGGTGAGGGAAGCCCCACATGCTAGAAGAGTCTGGAGCCTTGCAGGCTCCATCTCGGCCCCCATCTCATGGAAGAGAGGGAGAGGCGGGTCCTGAGAGGCCCAGGAGAGCGGCCGGCCGAGGCACATTGTCGGTGCCAGCAATCCTGCGCGTTGTTGAGGACGGAGCGGCTGACACCCGAAAAGATTCAAGGTGTCTACAGGGAGTCCCCGAGCAGCCCCGGTGAGTGGGGCTGAAGCCTGGGTGATGTTGGTGCCAAGAGATGGCACGAGAAGTCCCAGAGTGGGGCTGCAAGAGGCACAGTGGTGCCAAAGCCAATTTCCTCTGCTGCACCGCGAGAGCACGGGCAACTGCAACCACAGGGGCAATTATTTTTGGTGATAACAAGGAAGTTGTGAGATACACTACCCTGCCCTCAGTGCATTGCGCACATTGTCTTCACTGCAAGCGGCAGCTTAGTGCCCTGACATTTTGGGAAAAGGGTCTTTGAACCCCACAGAATGCCCGTTTGCCAGGGGGTCAGTGTGGATAGGGCATAAGGCCCTACAGAGATTGCATAATGTGGTTATGCCTAATGTTATTGCCTAATGTGGTGATGCCTAATGCATATGTCATGCTATGATGTTTTTGCCATAAGTGATTTATGCATAATGCGTTTTATCCCTAATGTGATGCAGACATAATGCATTTATGTTGCACATGATAATGCTAAGTGCAGTTATTTACAAGCAGTCACTGGTTGTGTTTTACATGTGCTACTTGTGATGGTTCTGACAGTGGCCCAATTGGCCCTGTCATTTATACAATTCCCTTTAACTATGACCTTTTGCCAGTTGGCACAGTTTATATGTGCCAGGCAGAAACCACCACTCTAGTTAGGGCAAGAGAGTTACACGCTGAAGATAGCCCCTGCTCACCCCATTGGTAGCTTGGCACGAGCAGTCAGGCTTATCCCAGAGGCGCAACACACACACACACACACACACAACACCTTAGTACAACAGTCCAGGCTACAAAATCTAATGTTTGAAGGTGCGCTTTTGAACAGATCGTACGTAGTTTTGTCCTGCTTTAAATTTTGAAATTTTGTATGTCACCAATAAATTATTCACTGGGTGTTTCATTAGTAAATAACATACTGGGTGCATATTATCTTATGTTATAGGTTGAACGCTGGTTTTTGGCCTTAATGATGAGGTTAAGGAATATAGAGGTAATGTTTCAATTACTTACTAGAACTCTTCATTACTCCTAATCCTACTCATCCTTATCACAGACATTACAAAAAGCCCACCATTCATTGATGTCATCTTTCAATTTAGCTGGAGTAAGTCAGGGCATGTGCTGAGAAGCCAATTCTTGTAGCACCCAGTAGAGTATATGTGGTTGTCTTTTCAACGTGCTCCTGATTTCTTGCTCTCTAGAAATAGGCTTACCTCACAATTGATGAATGTAATTATTATCTTTTTCGTCCTCCACTACCCGCTGCCCTCCTCCCCCACCTCTCTACCCTGGCACCAGCCCCCACTGAATTTAATCCATGTCCCTTCCATACTTCCAAAAATAAGCATGAGTCGGCTGTTGCTAGCTTCTCTCCGGTAATCCACCACTTTTCCGAAGTGCACAGCTTTGTTTTGGTCAGGTTTAGTTTTAAACGGTCATCTTCATTATAGATCTGTAAAGTGGTTAGTGCCCTTTGTTGTCCTGGCGGGATATGGCCAAGCATTACAGGAAGGTTCAAACTTCTTGAGTGTTATTTTTGTAAGCCTGTATACAGTAAAAAGAAGAGGAGTAAACTCGCAGGGCCTGATTCAAACTTACACTTGTGTGTAGGTTAATTATTGTTTACCATTCAGAAAGTTATTCTGCTGGTAGTACCTATATGACTGCTGAGTCCCCTCAAATAAAAAGATACGACTTTCCCGAGCCCCCGATCAGTTGGTATTTTCTTGGAGAGAGATGTTTCTTTTCCACCCTTACTCCTCAATCGAGTGTTTGGCAGCCCACATGTTGATGTTACACCATCTTGGTGATTCAAAGGTATCAATTTTTTCATCAATGATGCCATTTAATGTGACATAAGTAATGTAAAATGTGAGGCGATAAGCAGTGCATGGCATGTAGCAAGTTATAGTTAGCTCAGTAAACTAGAACTGTTGAATTTCAGTGTTTGTTGTTTTCTAAACGTTATTTTTATCTTATTTCAAAACCTATTGTTTTTTCTCCTGCATTGTTTTATATATTCTTTTATATAACTTGTTGAAAACTAATTTTGTTGAAATTGTACCATGCCTACAATGTTGTTTTGTTGGGCAATTTAGATCTTTTTTCATAATTCTTAGATCTGCTGTATATCATGAATCTTGGTTTGATTTTTTATGTGAACATTTCCCTGACGGATTTATGGTTGACTCAATTTACAGTGAACTTCATTTTTATTTTCGGTTCTTAAAAGTTAGTTTATCTTATTTGATCACCTAACTATAGCAGTTCTTTAACCTTTTTTAAAAAAGTATATGTGTGTGTGCGTGTATGTATACACACATACATGCACCAGCACGTGTGCTTATACATTTCTTTTTACAATTGGCCTTTGCAGGTGGCTAAACTAATTTTATATGTAGCCCTGTGTGCCCCCTCTACCCCCATCGCTTCTAGAGACGCTTCTAAGAAGTGACACCCATATATTTAATTTTAGAGATTGTGGGATTGTTGATAGTTAATACTTTGGTTGAATTATTGTCCTGCCCATGTTGAATGCTTTCACATTATCAAAGCGGCATCCTCATTTAGCAATTAACGGTAGTGTTAGCCCACAAGGTTAAAGTGTAATTGGGAAATATTGGCAATGTGTGCTATCGTACACGATACAGCATTACTGATAAAATATAATTTTAATTAGAAACACATGAAAAAGTGTCTTTTCAATATTCATGCAATACTGTCATGTTAGACGCAAGAGGCTAAACTCTGTCTAGAACATCGTGTTTCAGATGAAAGTCAGGTCCCGGTTGCTTTCTGAATGAATATTCATGAATGGATGACTTAGCTTACAAAACACCTCTGATGTGCTACGAATTCAAATCCAGGGTAAAGAAAGGATTTGAAGTTCAGAAAGCTAGATCTCTGTGTGCCACAAGGTGTAACCCTTTTCAACAGTGCCCAAGAATTAAATGACTGAATCCTTCCTGAGGTATGTGGCTCATAAGAAAATCTAAAACAAGTGTCTTGATTTTGAGCAAGCAGCCCTGTGGTTTAATAATAAGTGGAAGTTATTACAGCGGGTGAATTTTTAACCTCAGTAAAGAAATGTAATGTATTAAGTTTGTTGTACTGAAAAAATAGAAATCATGTCACTGTTTCACGAAACTTGATACATCTCTACCTAGTCCAGTGTTTGTTTCCTCAGTCATTTTCTTCTAAAGCTAATATTAAACATAGTTCAATCTTGACAATTAATAGACAAGTGTGTGCACACAGCCCTGAAATGTGTAAATTACATGTCTATGCTAAAGGGCATTAAAAATCAGATAGTCAGGTTCTTAACACCATTCATAAATCTACAGACTCGTTTCCAACCTCTCATGGGTGCAGAATTGGAATTCACGAATGCCTCAGGCTACACCTAAAAATCTGCACGAGTGGCGATTTCCCAGAAATGTTCCTGAAATGTATGTGTTTATGTACACATGTGGTAATGCACACGGGGTAATGCATAAAACATGCAAAAACACTTGCAAACTATTCTTTTTCTCAGCAAAAGGTGTTTTCTACTCATAGAAAGCGTGCTGTGCATGTAAATTAGACTTACATATGCAGATAGCTTTGTGACATAAGACACAGGAAGGAAGTAGGTTCATGGCAAAATTCTACCAAGTATAGAGTAGGGGAGAACATTAAACCCCGCTCTGCCAACAGAGTTTGCAGAATTTTGCCCACTTTGTGCTCTAATAGGAGCGCAGAGTTCAGTAAAAACTGTACCAACCGCTGCATCGCAGAGTTTTTCTCACACCCGGCTTGCCAACGGTAACTTGGCAAGCGTGAGTGAGAAAAAATGAGCGCTAGACCGGGTCCCAGTGAAATTTCTCGGCATGGGTGGCCACAGCAGGTCACTCCCATTTGTGTTGAGAAGGTTGCTGCTTGCATTGCGAAAGCTTCCGAATAGAAAAACTACTTTTGTGGCATAAAAAAGCAACATCCTCTAGAGTGCCACTTGGTACAGTACTCACTTGTCCGACGTAACAGACCCCCATTGCGGAGGAAACTGTTTTCCTCTCCGGTCTCAATCTGCACTTCCAAGACCGGCCTTTGAGCTTCATTTTGGACCCGGTTAGCATTCGCCCAATTTCTAAATGGTCCCCACATGCCTCAACCACCTTAATTTGGCCTGCAGGACCTGTTTCCCATTTGAAATATTAATTGGTCCCTATAAAGTTGTTTTTAATAAATTGACAACCTTGTCAATTTACTTGACACTAAGGCATATAATTATAAGTCCTGATGATGATCCCATACTAACAGGGATAGAAAGGTTGTCGACATTATACACTTGATGATTTCTTACACTGTATTGAAAAGATCACGCAAAGTGTATTTTTACCATCGTCTGTCAAAAATTTAAGCATTTACAGACTGCCCTGTCTTTTCTCTTTTTTTGCCTTATATGTATGTCATATGTGATAGTAGGACACAGGCTGTGTCCCGCTTGGCAATTGTTTTCCATCTCTTTTGTCATATATATAAATATTTATACTATTAAATCCTGTCTGGCTGGACAGTAAAAATATAGATTTCAATTTTGGTCTATATTCATTTCAACTGTCAAATTTTTTGCTAATGTTTGGGACCATTGTCTTTGAAACATTACAATCCCAAAGGTCCCAGACCTATTGCTACTTTTGGGTTCCCGTGTTTTCTGTAACAACTTGGTACAGTCTGCACTGATTTTACAGCTTCTATCACTAAAAATCAGCATTATCAGTGCGGCGGAGCAGAATTCTGCCACACACAGAACTCCACAGAGTCCCGCTGACTTTTTTAGGTAACCACAGAGTAGGATTTCATGAGTTCCGCAAACCCCTACTTTAGAGGCATCTTGGCTAGAGGTGTATGATGATGCAATCTCCACTGGAAGTTATTACTTTCCATGAGAGAATGCAATCCTCCACAGTTTGACACAGAGGGCATTGTTATGCATTTAGCCATTCCATGTCCACACCTCAAAGCATCTGAAATGTATTAATAACATTGAGTCCAAAGCCCTGCTTCTGGAACCGAAATGCTCCTTTGGTCTTAACTCTCTCCCATCTATAAATACATAATCCTCTATGGTACTTCTTCCTTTTTTCCACGTGACTCTATTGTCCATTTGTTGAAAGACCATAGTGAATTGCTTGCCACATGCACTTAACATTAATTGTAACCATTTCAGCCACACCACATTAGAAGTGACCCACCGACTCTACTGCCTAATCCTTAACACGCGCTCTATTCGCAAGCAATCCACTGAGTTATAGGACCTCATTGCCACCCTTGCACTCAACATCGTCTTCCTCACTGAGACCCTCCTCAACCCTTTATCCACCCCTGACATCACCGCAGTGATCTCCGATGGGTATAAAGTCATTCACCTGGACCACACCAACAAGCCGCGAGAAGGAAATAGCCAAGCTCCTCAAAGAGATCATACAGTGCACCACCACCATGTACAATACCACCATTCCTACGGAACACCTCAACTTCAAGCTTCACACAGCCAACAAGATAGCCAACGGAGGCACCCTTGCACACCAACCCCGAGTTTGTGCTACATCGTCTGCAACACCATCACAGACTTCTTTGTGCCCCTATCCCTGGACTCCACAGAACATATATTCCTCAGTGACCTCATCTTCCACATCATCAACTCCAACGGCAACTATACACCCACCTTCTCAACAGCATGAGAAACCCCAGACTGACTCAAATCATCCACAACCCCACGCATACAGCAGGACACGTACTGGACCCAATTTTCATCTCCAGCAACTGCGTCAAAAAAGCTACATCACAGGACTCACATGGACCAACCAATATATATCATCGCATTGCAGCATTTCAAGCCTCCACACTGCCACCCCCAAGATGACAAGTGGCCCCCATCACAGCTGGAGCAAAATTTCAAAGACCAGTTAGACAGACGCCCTCAACACCTCAAACCAGGCTTCTGTCACCAGTATCACCCCTATCAAGAGCTACAGTCAAGAAGATCCTCGAAAATTGCCAGCTGGTACACCCAAAAACTCAGAACAGCGAAATGTGAAAGCAAACAGCTGGAAAGGACATGGCACACCAGCAAAGACAGACTGTAAGACCATCTGCAACTTCTACCACCTCTGTGGACAGCAAGAACAAAACAGCCCTAGCCACATGCATCAAAACCAATGCCAACAACAACAAGGATGTTTTCAACATTGATAAGGAATTTTCCAATCCCATTTGCCAGCAAAAACAACATCACACACTCACAAAAGCTGCGCGACAACCTGCCCATGACAAGATTGCAACCATATAAAGAAACTTCAAACCCCAACTTACACCAACAAACTTATTAGAAAGTTAAACCCACACTGCAACCGACAAGAACCACAGACTGACCACTTGGATCAACATCTCCACCCAGGATACCATCTCATCATGAAATCCATCCACTCAGAATTCCCACAAACACATGCCTGCACCACAGCTTCAATCTCGGAAACCAAAGAATTAGCCAGAAACTCACCACCCTGCTCAACACCTGAATCACCACCGCAACATTTCCGGACTCCTGGAAACACTCCGAAGTCCGACCACTACACAAAAAACCCTACACCGACCCCAGCATACTAAAAAATTACCGCCCAGTCTCATTGCTTCCAATCCTGGCCATGGTCCTGGAACGAAATATCAACAAGCAAATCATGACACATGTGGAGCAGACCCAGCTACTCAACACATCCCAATCTGGTTTCCACAGCAATCACAGCAGTAAGCCTGAGCTGATCACAGCCACGGATGATATCTGAACCATCCTTGATTGAGGAAAAACAGCAATTCTAATCTTTTTTGACCTTTTGCCAGTGTTCACCACCGTATCCCACCACACGCGGATCAAAAGACTCCACTACATCGGCATCCAAGGGGACGGACTCAGATGGGTCACCTCCTTCCTCAATGGAAAAGCACAGGGGGTCCACCTATTGCCTATCACCTGCAGTGCCCCCAGGGCTTATTCCTCACCCAACACTCTTCAATGCATACATGACCTCACTGGCCAACATCGTCAGACCTCAAGGACTTCACACAATATCCTACGCAGATGACACCCATCTCATTGTCTCACTCACTGATGACTCTACCACCACCATGACCAACTTCTACAGATTCATGAGTCCTGGGCAGAGTTTGCAGAGTTCTTAAACACTGGCCCTCATCACTAGCTGACTACACTATGGCAATTCTCTCTATGTAGGAATTGCCTCACACCTCTTAGAGAGACTTCAAACCATACAGAACACTGCAGCCAGACTTGTACCCGACCTCCCCCAACAAACCCACATCACACCTAAAGTCAGGCAACTCTAATGGCTCCCCATACAGAAGAGATGCCAGTTCAAGCTACTGACTCACACACTCATGGCTCTACACAACCAAGTGCCCACCTACATTAACCACTGCCTGAATTTCCATCGACTGCCGAGAAGATCTTCTATACCTCCCTATAACTTGCCCCACTCCCTGCATCTACTGAAGCAGAAGTGGATGACCCTCCTTCTCCTACATCACAGCAAAGACCTGAAAAAACCTCTGAAACAGCTCCAGAACTTCACCTCATTTCCAGAATTCCGAAGGGGCCTCAAGGCCTGACAATTTGAATGAGCCTTCTGGGACTTGCAAGCGCCTGGATGCCTGTTAAACTAAAAATCATGTTTTTGCATTGCTTTGTGTAAGTTAGCATTCACTGCGCCATTTTGATTCTGGGCACAATTTTGTATCATAATCAAAACCTATACTGTGCTACTTTCGAGAAACAACTGTCTCTAAGTTATGTTTTTCCGGAGTTATGTTTTGCTACACTAATGAATGTGCTGTTGTTATTAGCGCATACCTTTCTCATAAGATATGGGCCTTCTCCCACTAGTCTGAAGACGGGCCCGCCTGCAGTGGCCTTGGACTCTGTAACTTTGTAAGATATGAGTACTGAGATAGTTTTTTTTCCTATTTCTCTCATTTGTATTGCTTTGCAGCACCTGCCTGGAAAATTCCACTATGGGTGTGTCTAGCCCATTTATGAAATTTACTAAACAAATCTCTATGGTTGTGGACCTTAGTCCCTCTGCAGCAGTGCTAGTGTTTGGCCAGACAAGGCTCCGCTTGAGTGTACTTTGTACTTTGAATTAACAATTACTGGTTTGTATTCTCCACTGACTGACCAACTCTTCATTTGGTATGGAAGGCTGAGAGGTGGTTGTGAGTGACCCTAAACGGGCTGTTTCCTTTGGTGAATGCCTGAATAGAAACTCCATCGGGTGTTTGACCCATCCCCTTCCACGGACGGGGGAGGGCGAGGCCAACGTAGGGTCAGACAGACTGATCAGGGATCCCTGCACGAAGTGCCTGACACTCGCTGCTGCCCCGTCTGTTCCACCTGATGGTGCCTTGCCCAGTGGTCATTCTGACTGGAGTCTTGAATGGTGAAACGCTTGGATATGAACGTTTGGTCTGAAGAGTTGGCAGTGGAGAATACCTTAGTTTCACCTGAATATAGCAGGTGAGTTTGTTTGGTTCTTTGTGGTTACGGTACCATTTGGTGCGGACTAAAGACCAACTTTGGGACAAAACCAATTGTAATTGCTTTGCTAGGCATAATATAGTGTACTTGTTTACTTTTGAAAATGCCTAGTTTTAGTAAATGTTTGCCTTGTGTTGCTGTTGTTCTTCTACTGATGCTCAATTGGAAGAAAGCCTGCCGGCACCTCGAGAAGGCACTCCAGATTTTGATATGTATGTGAAGCATGGTCTTGGCCCTATTATGTTTAGTACATTATGGCATAAATACACAAGGGGCAATGTTGAGTTGCAGTGGCTACTGACAGGTACTTTTGATGAACAAAATATTTACAAGAGCAGTTGTTTAAGAAATGAAGTAGGCAGTCTATGTTTGATTCCCTCAGAAAGTTGCAAAAGGCAGCTAAGCAGAGATGAATGAAAGCTGAGAAAGAAGCTTGGAAGGGGAGTATACAGAGGTTGACCCAGAAGGCTGTAGCGTATGATAGGGAAAACAGGAGAAGGGTATTAAATGTGAAAATAGAAGGTTTCGATTGCACATTGATAAATCTTATGTAGTTCAGGAAGAAGATGACACTTTTGTGTAACAACTGTTAGACACCCGACGCCCGCCTCCATATGCTCAGCAAAGAATATACCATACTGTTCCGGTGCCCTCACAGCTGTCACAGTTGCGTCTACTGGGACACCGTTAAGTGGATTTGAGGATAGGTATTGGACGAAATTTAAAGACTGCATCGGAGCGTTAGTCCGATTAGAGGTGGGAGATGATGTGAAGCAGGTAATAGCTAATGAGGCTGCACAATGGGCTCGTAATCTTGTTTGTAGTGTAGAGGATGTTTGGGCGACTATGAAAGATTTTGAACCCTTCGTACAGCAGCATGCCCTTAAACATATGTGCGCAACATCAATCAGTGTTTGGCAACAGTATTTCGAGGTGGAAGCGCCTCAAATTTTATATGACATTAGTGATTGGGTCTGTATTAGGTAAATGAGGCCAGAACAAGTTTTTTCTAATGTTACGACAATAATAGCTTATAGGGGAAGACTACACAAGAAAAGTCCCAGGTCAGTGTCCCAGTTTCTGATGAGAGAGGTTCATCCCATATGTCACCCTGAGATACCAGATTTTAACAGATGGCCGCTACAATGTTGCTTGAGCAGCAGTGGTGGCCAGGTTTTAGGAGCAATGGGTTTGTACACTGTGGCAAAGAAATGAAGTATTGTCTCTTAAGAAAAATCCGACTGCATGTTCGAAAGAAATGAACAAAGCTGCTTCTTCCTCTGTAATGACTCTTGCAGATATTAAATACTTCTTTGGTTTATTTATTCCAGTTTATATATGGAGGCAACTACATACACAAGATCATGTTGTGGAATTAGAAGGTACATGAGATCAAATTAAAGCATGGGACAGGCGGAGAATGCCAGGTGATAAGCCTTGAGCCGGAATTTTAGCGTTGCCAGGTCGCATAATTAAGTATATGCATTCTCTTATTCCACCAAAAAAAGTAGATTGGGATAAATTGTCAGCATGTCCACAGAAGAAAGATTTTTATTTATTTATTTATTTATAAAGCGCAACATTCATCCCAAGGATATCACGGCGCTAGAGGAGCAGGATCACATGGTAGGGGTGAGGGGGGATGTAGGGCGCTGCCAGTATCTCCAGCATTAGGTCTTGAGGAACAGATGGGTTTTCAGTTTCCTTCTAAATACCAGGTAGTCCTCAGTAAGACGTATATCTAGTGGTAATTTATTCCATTGAGTGTGAGCCGGGTGGAAAAAAGGGCAACCTCCTGCCCTTGTTTTTCGGATCCATTTTGTCTTAGCTTTCGCCTGAGAGCATGATCTTAGGCATCTAGTCAGGGCATAGAATAGGATTTTGTTCTAAAGAATTTTGGGACCATGTAGGTGTAGGGCCTTGTTTGCGTGGTGTAAGAGTTTGACTCTAGCTCTTTGATATACGGGCAGCCAGTGGAGCTGTCTTAAACATTCTGACACTGAGCTATATCTACCTTTATTGCACACAATTTGGCAGCTGCATTTTATATCATCTGCAGGCGTGTGAAGAGGTAGTCTGCCATGCCGACAAACAAAGTGTTCCCAAAATCTAGCTTACTGATGAGTAGGACCTGTGTGATTGTTCTTCTGCATTCCACTAGAGTCAGGAAAGAGCCTTTTTAAGAGTTTTAGAGTGGCAAAGCTTCTTCCGCATAGGGCTCGCACATGGTCCTGCATGGTTAAAGTGTTGTCAATGAGGATGCCCACATTTTTTGCTGTCTGCCTGGGTGCTGGGGCATCTCCCAGTGATTGGGGCCACCAGGCTGCATTCTATATTAGGTTGGCTCCTCCAAAAAGCAGGATTTCTGATTTTTCTGCATTCAATTTCAGATAGTGTTCAGACAACCAGGTTGCTATCTCAGAGAGGCAGTTGTTCAGTTTAATCCTGGTGTCCTCAAGCCTTTCCTTAAGAGCTATCACCAGTTGTGTGTCTTCCGCATAGGAGCAAATGCTGAAACCCCATTTTGCACTAATTCTTGCCAAGTATGACACATAGGCATTAAATTGCATGGGGCTCAGAGAGGCTGATAGATTTTGGGCTTGAGGATAATGCGCCCATATGTACAGTTTGTGTTCTATTGCTCAAGAAGGAGCTGGGCCACTGAAGGGCTTTACCGTGTGTACCATTTTCGTGTAGGGTTTTCAGCAGCAATTCATGTGAGACCGTGTCAAACACCGCCAACAGGTCCAACAGGATCAGGGCTGCAGCCTTCCCCTGAACAATTAAAGATCCTATATTATCTAAGAACGCCATGAGAGTTGCCTCCATGCTATTAGTGGCTCTAAAGCCCATTTTCGGAATGGATCAAGTGGGGACCCTGATTTAACTACCTCATTGCCTTTGCAACCTCCTCCTCAGTGAAAGGGGAACATTTTCCCAGACGGGCCACAGCGTCGGGGTGGGGATCCAGGTGTTTCCAATTGGTAGTGTCAAATGCAGGATTGATACTAAATGATGAATATATTTTGCTGATTTTATCACAGAAAAATGTTCCTCATCTTCTCACAGCATTCTTCTGAGGGAGATAGGGTTTGGGACATGCTGGCTGGTTAGCTGAGTTCTTTTACTATTTTATACATCTCTTTTGGCAAGTTGCTGTTCTCATTTATTCGTTTGGTGAAGTAGGGTTTATTGGCCTTCTGTATTGCATTGTTGTAGTTTCTCAACTCTGCCTTATATACCAGATAGTCCATGTCGTGCTTAGACAATCTCCATTTGTGTTCCTTTGTTTTGCACGTTCTTTTCAGCGCCCTTAGTTCAGGTTAGTACCATGTCTCAGATGGTGATCTTTTTTTGGGTTTGAGTTTCAATTTAGGTGCAGACTGATCCATTGTATTTACGATCTCGGTTTCAAGGCTTGCTGCACCTGTGTTGACAGGGAGGGTACCTAGAGCCTCTGGATCATTCAAGTTGGAATGCATCATGAGTAACCAGTGTCCAGGCTCTGTCTGCCACTGATTGGCACCTAGGAGAGTTTGTTGGAATTGCCAGTAGTCTGAACGAGAAGGAGATTAGTGAGTGGTCTTTCCAGGGGAAAGGTCTAATCTCTAGGACAAGTGTAGATTCTATGTTGGAGAAAAGTAGGTCAAGTGTATGGCCTGCAGTATGTGTGGGCCCCTAGACCCATTGTTTTAGTTGAAGAATCTGCATTTCATTTTTCAAGTGCGTTACCACAGGGTTGTTAGTTTTTTTCGAAATAAACATAAAAGTACCCAATTACTTGGGTGAGTAGTTCAGCACTTAGCTCTGGTTGGTATCCAGGTGGATTATAAATCACTGCCCCCCCCTCAAGTATTATGTGGCCCCTTCAGGACACTGGAAATGGTAGTATTTCATGTTAATGAGAGGGTGTCTGATTTTTTTCACTCCATTTGAAGGTACATTTTGGGATTATATTGGACAGGATTTGTCCATTGAGGGAGGTTTTCGGTTGCTTATCAATAGATTTGTTTCCAATCTGCTTCCTGAAATAGCGACTCAATTGCAGGCTTCTGAAAGCACCTGGTCTACCTCTTCCCCTTCTGTTATTCTGAACATGGCACAGTATTATGACCATTGGGATAATGAGGAAAAGGAGAGGCCGGAGAAGTAGCATAAGGATTTGAAAACAAAGGAGTTGTTAAAGCAGGCTTTTAGAGGTAATGGCAGAGGATGCGGTGGTCCTGCCCAAAAGCTTCCACACACATGTGGGCAGCCCAATACTATGCCCCTGGGGCCGAAAAAGTGGCGTACTGTAAGGAAGAAGGACATTGGACTAGTGAGTGTCCTGTTCTTTTGTAGAGGGTGGTGGGCCCTAGAGGATGGGGTTTTCGTGGACAGAGTTGTGGAGCTGGAGGGGCTGATGGAGGTCAAAATGCTGCAGCTGCACAGGGTCATTCTGATAATAATTATTTTGATGAGCCTCGTGAGGGGCAGTATTATCATGATGATTATGATATGCATGAGGTGACAGGAATGTCGTACAGCTAGGACAGTCAGGTACAGAGTGTGGGACCAGCTTTGATACCTGTAGATGAGCGTGGCTCTTATGTAACAGCAGAACTGCAAGATTCAACTATGACTTTTCTGGTGGACACAGGGGCAATAAAAGCTCTGTTTCTAGAAATATGGTCCCTGGGGCGAATCTGTCTGGCCATAATAATGTTTTGTCTAGTGTACCGGCTGTAAGCCCTATTTCAAAATCTCTTGCATTGTCTATTGGTCCTTTTACTGTGGATTTGCCATTTCTGTTGACATCTAAGTGTGATAACATTTTACTGCGTTTTTGTTTATTAAAGAAATTGCATGCTACAATTCATTGCTCCCCGGCAGGTGTCTATATGACAATGGGTCCAGATGTAGCATGTGCTGAACTGTGTTTGCCCAAAGATGCGCCTCTTCCTATTGAATTTAAAGATGTGCCGCCCACCTTGTGGGCGACCGGTGATATGGATGTGGGACTGTTGCAGATACCACTAGTTTCAATACAGGTGAAGGATGGCAGCATTTTGCCTCGTATTCCTAATATAAAATACCCCAGGCAGGTGAGCAAGCTTTGCTGCAAATCATTCAGGACTTGATTAAGAAGGGAGTGGTAGAGGAGACATCTACCAATATTTGTAATAGTTCTATTCTTCCTATTCTTAAAAGGACACCTTTAGGTTCTTCTAGTGATCATGAGGATACTTATCGTTTTGTGATTGATTTGCGTGAGGTAATAAAATAGTGGTTCCCCAGTTTCCAGTGGTTCCGGACATTACTACCCTTTTGACAATGATTCCTTCTACCGCTACATTTTTCTCTGTCACTGATTTGAAAAATGCATTCTTTAGTATCCATATTTATCTAGATGGCAGGTATTTGTTTGGGTTTACACTTGCTGGTAGGAGCTTTAGGTTCAGTTGAACTCCTCAGGGCTATACTGAGAGTCCAAATATTTATAGTCAGGCTTTAAAGAGTCAGTTAGATTCCATTTTGCTACCTCCAGGTAATGTATTGGTGCAGTATGTAGACGATCTCCTCATCTCTTCTGATACAGACCAGGGTTGTAAAGACAGTACGATTAAAGTGTTATTGCATTTGGCCCAACATGGGCATAACGTTTCTCTTTCTAAATTTCAGTATTGTCAACAGGAGGTCACCTATTTAGGTCACCTACTGTCAAAGGAGGGTAGGAGGCTGACCCCAGAGCATATCAGTACCATTGTAAAAATGCCCATTCCTCAGATAGATGTGCAAGCTTTCATAGGTATCACTGCCTACTGTCTCCAGTGGATACCTAACTATTCCTTATTAATCAAACCCTTGCTTTCTCTAACCACTAAAGATGTGCATGAGCCCCTGCCTTGGATGGCTGAATGTCAGGAGTCTTTTGAGCATTTGAAAACAGCACTTTGCTCCGTTCCTGTACTTGGCACCCCTGATTATACTAAATCGTTTGTGTTGTTTGACCATGAGATGGCTGGTTGCGCGCTTTCTGTTTTAACCCAAAAATCTGAAAATAACCAATGGCTGTGTGGTTATATCTCTGTAGAGCTGTCTAAGAGCGGTCGCGGCTATCTCAATTAGACAATCGGCTAGACTTGTACTTGATACTGATCTCACAGTCATGGTACCCCATGCTGTGGACATGTTTTTGAACAAAACAAAGACACAGCACCTCACCAGTGCACGTTTAACTGGCTATGAATTAACATTGTTTGGAAAACACATCACGATTAAAAGATGTGCCACTCTGAATCCAGCCACTTTACTGCCCCTTCCTTCTGAGAATGATGAAATTGATAAACATGATTGTATCTTCCGGATGGAAGAAGAGACGAAAGGACGGGTAGACTTGGCTGATGTTCCCTTATTTGACCCACAAGGGGACTCGTATGTCAATGGCTCTTGCTTTAAATTACCAGATGGCACTACAACTGCCGCGTACCATAGTTGAGACTTCCTGAATCCCCTATCAGTCAGCTCAAGCTGCTGAGCTTGTTGCCTTGGTACGAGCTTGCGAATTGAGTGAGGGACTGGTTGTCAATATCAATACTGACAGCCAGTACGCTTTTGGAGTCGCACATAATTTTGGACGGCTCTGGGTAGAAAGAGGGTTCCTTCGTTCACATAGCACCAAGATACAATATGGGCATCTTATGTTGAGGCTTTTGTCTGCTTTAAGGCTTCCTAAGAGATTGTCTATAGTAAACTGAAGTGCCCATCAGAAAGTCACTGATGATGTAGGTAGGGGAAATGGTTTTGCCAATCAGACAGCTAAGGAAACAGCCCTAACTAAAATGTAAATAATGTTTGTAGCAGGTCCAGCTAGGTGGCTACCATGTTTGAGGCTAACCTTGAAAATGTGAAAGGAATACAAAGTGAGGCCACAAGAGAGGAATGAGCAATTCAGCAAGAAAGTACAGCACAACTAAATGATGAGGGGTGTTGGATAGGATTGACTAGTCAGGAAAAGAGATTTTGGATGTTAACAGATGCGTATGTTCTTCCTATAGTCACAATGGCCCATAGCCCAGCCCATATTAGTGTTAAGGAAATTTGCAAGTTACTAGACCCTGTATGGCAGAATGATAACATTACGAAAACGGCTGCATATTTAGTGAAGTATTGCATGGTGTGCCTGATACACAATCCCGGTAAAGGTACCCCCATACCGCCCGGTAATTTTGCACCGCCTACTTTTCCTTTTGAAGTTCTCTGATGGATTACATCGAACTGGAGAGGTGCAATCATTTGAAGTATGTTCTGGTGGTAGTTTGAGCTTTCAGTAAATGGGTTAAGGCTTATTCCACTAAAGATAATACAGCTGTTACGACTGCAAAGGTGAGATTTGTACACTGCTTGAACATTGGACTGGACATCATATGTGCTCAACGTGGGAACCCGAGATTAGGACAAAGGAAGCTTTACCGCCGGTGCTCAAGAGTGCCAACGCTTTTGATGAATAATGGGAACTTGTGTATCCTTTTTGCTGGAATCCTGCTCCTATGTTTCATTATTCGTTATGCATCCTTTTGGCAGAATGGTTGCTGATGAAGAGCAGCCAGTGATTTCCCCTGTTCATACACAGGTATTTTGGTCAACTAAAATAAAAATGCTGTGTACTATTTTTGTGATTCTAGTGTTATTGATTTTAGGTGGGGTGTCCTGGGCTCTTGAACGAGATCAGATTGTCCCATCAAATGTTGAGAAAGGTCATTCCTTCAATACATACAAAAAGGACAACCCCCGAGTAATGTATTTTTGGACATGCACAAAAGATTTTTTGGGACAGGTATAACTTGTTATCTTACTGAATTCGTTAAAGGTTTGTGGACTTCATACCCATTGTCACTTGCTAATTACAATTATACTCACCCAGCCCACTTCATAGAGGTAAAGGGGGAGTTTGATATGGGGTATCCTGGCCCTTGTCTGTATTAACGAAAGCTACGAGTGGAAGGGTACCCGGGGTGTGACAATACCACGTATTGTGATAACATGTATATGGAAGAGCAGAATATCACCCTGGTGGCTGGCATTATCAAGATTTAACAGTTATACAACAGGCTGGATATTACCCTGTATGTTGCCCGATAATTAATAGGACTGACACATTTTTCTTATGTTAACTGTTCTGGAGTAATACTGTTCAAAAATACAATGTCTTTAGGAAGGAGGAGCTGAATACCTCTGGAATGAGTACTAGATATGCTACTGTGGATTATCAAGGTCCAATATATGCACATCCAGGATTTTACTTTTTGTCTAATGGTACGTTCTTGAATGTTCATAATGGTACAAACAAAGTTGCCTTAGGAATGGTGCTTCCCCTAGGTGTACCTAATAGGTACAGTACGCCTAGTATAAGATGGGTGAAAAGAACATTGACAGCAGAGTTTTGTGATGGAATGACAGATTTAGAAGCTAATAATTATAGTAATGGTATCACTTTGGGATATATTCTTTCTTACTTTATTACATTTGATGGTACTGCAATGGTCTGGGGTGAAAAAGCTAGAAAATATTTTGGATGTAAATTGCAGGTATAATCTAACTCACAGTAGCAGCCTTATGTGATAATACCACCTATTTGGAAAGTATGCAGATATATTCCAAGCAGACTAGATATCCAGTTGATTCAATTTTAACTAAGAGTTGTGGTATGTGCGCTGTAGTAGGAGACCAGTGTGTACTCAGGATCACCAACATGGAAAAAATATTACCCAGCACATTTTGGATATCCTGGAAAATGTTAAAGGAATAGAGAGCGGGAATTGGAGTTAGTTGCTTTTTGGTGGGTGGGGATGGATTCCTGAAACAGTAATCTATTTCATTGTAAATCTGATAGTCTGATGTGTTTTAGTCCAGAGTCTCCCCTTATGTTGCTGTTATTGCACCACACTTCTTCCTTCTAGGAGAAAGAATATCCATGATACCAATGCAACAATTATGATTAAAAAAGAAATCGAAGACCTCATGCAGATTGATGAGGGTATCTTCGAGATTACTTCCCTCCTTACTATTCTTCTTCCTGAAGATGAAAATAAGGAGTGCCCCTAGATATGTATTCATGATTTGTTGATGTTTGTACCTTTTTCCTTATTTCACAAAATTACTTAGCTCATGCAAAAAGGAGGGTCTGTTGAACTAAAATTCACGTTTTCGCATTGCTTTGTGTACGTTAGTATTTGCGGCTCCATTTTGTGTCTGAGCGCCATTAAGTACCATAATCGAAACCTATCATTTGCTATTTTCGAGAAACAATGTCTCTAAAGCTGATTTTCTCTGGAGCTGATTTATTCTACACTAATGAATGTACAGTTCTTATTAGCGTATACCTTTCTCAAAAGATATGGGCCTTCTCCCACCAGTCTGAAGACGGGCCCACTGGCAGTTGCTTGGACTCTCTAACTTTGTTAGATATGAGTACTCAGATAATTCTTTTCCCTTTTTCCCACATTTGTATTGCTTTGCAGCACCTCCCTGGAAAATTTAACTATGGGCGTGTTCTAGCCCAGTTATGAAATGTACTAAATGCATCTCTATGCTTGTGGATATTAGTCCCTCTGCAGCACTCCGAGTAATTGGGCAGACAGGGCTCCGCTCTGAGTGTAATTTGATCTTTGATTCAACAATTACTGGTTTGTATTCTCTACTGACTGACCGACTCTTCATTTGGTATGGAAGGCTGAGAGGTGGTCATGAGTGACCCGAGTGACCCTAAACAACCACTTCTTTCATACCCTATCAGATGATTCCCAGCACTTGATAAGGCCTAATTAATTGAATCATATCATGTTTAACGATTCCCTAGTTAAGTTCTTTTTTTATCATTCAGGACTTACTTTTCCTCATTATTGCCCTCCTCCCCAGTGCTAACTTTCATGTCTTTAATAAAATCTAGTTTCTCTTGTCATAATAAGGGAAATCACTTTATTATGGCAATACTAGACATTATAAATATACAAAACATCTCATGGCCTCATTAGCTACATGCTCCAAAGGTTTCATATAGAATTTTTCAGACAATCCTGAGTTCTCTTGATCAACAACTTTTAATATTTCTTCTTATTTCCACCTAATAGGAACGTCTTATTTGTCAGGGTCCTCAACCTGAGTGTTCCTTAAATTTTCACATAACCAATCCTGAATCTTCCTTTACCATGTTCACCCATTTTGTATTTGTCATTGATGAAACTGCTCTATCCCCTAGATGCATCATTGTAACATTTTGCAATTTCTTAATTGCGAAAATTAAGGAATCGCAATTAAGAAATCGCAAAATGCTGTTCAGCAAAAAATTGCAGATTTTTTTGCGATTCGGTAAATTTCCTTAATTGCGATTCACATTTTGCGAATCGCAATTAAGGACAACCCTTCCTATTGATTTCTATGGGAATCAACGGGAAGGCATTCACATTTTGCGAATTTCAATTTGCGATTCGCAAAATGTGAATGCTATTTCAAGGGTGCAGGGGGGGTTCAAAGAACCCCTCCCTGCACCCCTGAAATTAAACTGTAGTGCAATTTACACACACACATGACCCAAGGACATGTGTGTGTGTAAATTAAAACTTTCAAATATGCAACTAGTGCATGTTTGAAAGTTTTCTGTAAATTAGCATGAAGTTCAACTTCATGCTAATTTACCCCTACCAAATTGCGAATTCGCAATTCTAAAGTAATCATGCATTGCATTTAAGAAATCGCAAAATTGCGATTTCTTAAATACAATCGCAATTTTAGAAATCGCAACAAAATTGCGATTTCTAAAATTGCGAAAATACCAAAATGTTTGATGCATCCCAAAAACGGGATTTGCATTCGCAAACGGCCGATTTTTGCGATTCACACCATTTGCAAATGCAAAAACCCTTGATGCACCTATGCATTGATGCCTCTATGGCTTCACCTGTACCAATGCTTTCTATTTCGATCATCATTGCACTGCTAATTCAATATCTGTGCCTGATAAACCACACATTCTTGGTTGATAAACAATATTGCTTACAGCCTTTTCTCTCAAATATGCTGTGGTAGGGCGTAGCATATTCTGGAAACTCCACAATGCCTATTTACTCAATATTGACACAGTATTAAAGACAAAACAAAACAAAGAAAAATATAAAGTTAACTCAGAAAAATATAGTTAATTGTAATAAATAAAAATCCACAAAAATCCAGTAAACCAAACTGGAGTTGTGAAAGTTTATATGCAACAACATTGACTAAAAACATTAAGTTCCAACCAGTGTCATCAAGTTGCACTTGATCTGTAGAAAGGTGAAAGTTAAACTGATCATGATGGAGCATTGGTTGTATGCAGAAAACAGATTTGACCTATTCAGGAGGTTTACCTTCATACTATTATCTGCACTAGATATAAAAATTCCTTAGTTGAACAAGGCAGGAGCCTATGGCCAAAGATGGCTTCACAACACAGGATAGCCACAGGAAAAGGTCCCAGTGACACTGAAGACTCTTGGTGGAAAAAAGTAAAGATGGAAAAATTTGAATTTCATACCTAAGGAAGGTCCCTCAACGTACAGCTACTTTTGGCGCCTTCACCATATGAAGATTTCTACCATCGGACGTAGTCACTTTTTTGTAGCTCAGATTCTTCCAGTGGAACAAGGCTGCAGGCTGCAACAAAAGAGGGCCTCACAAGGACAGATACCTTTCCCTGTGAGATCATGCTGAATTGGATTTTCCGCTACAGAATAACTCTGAGCGGGAGCAATTTGAATCGTTGACTCAGCTGCAACACACCTTCATAAAATCGGCTCTGGAGGTTGCTGAAGCCAAAAAGTTTATTTGACCCAGGTTTCAAGAGTTGATAGGAGGAGTACACTTACCAACACTTGTCATAATACTTGTATTTGATTTAATTAAAAATCTTAAAAGGGTATACAAACCACCATAGTACATTACAAATTAAGGGACCAATTACGATTGCGGTGAATCCGCATCCTCAGGGCCGGCGGAAGCCACCGCCGGCCCGGAGGATGCGGATTCACCGCTGCGTTGTGAGAAATGACCCCCCACCAGATTAGGATGGCAGGGGGGTCATCTGCGGACGTGGAGACTGTCCGCCGCTTTTCCACTGCGAGACCGCGGTGGAAAAGCTCCCATATGGTGGCGGTGTCTATCAGACACCGCCAGTCATATTAGGATTTGCATTCTGATATGCCTTTCCACGGCGGGAATGCCGCCCCGAAAAGGCATACGGTCTTTTCTTTGAGGACCCGTTGCGGCCCCCAGGGTGAAGGGGGGAAGTGGGGGTGCACATGGGGGGTACATATGGTACCCCCTACATTTGCATGTACGAAGCGGCAGGCACCGCGCAGTGCCTGCCGCTTTGTAGATGCAAATGCACTGCTTGCATTTTTAACAATGCGGCGGGTGCTGCTTCAAGCAGCACCCTTTGCAATGTTAAACATACAGGATGTGACCGCCAGGGTGGCGGTCAAATCCTAATTTGCAAGGAAGGACCACCACTGCCCCTGCGGACGGTCCCTCCTCCTCTGGGGTGGCGGACGGACCCAGGTCCGTCCGCCATCCTAACAGGGCCCTAAGTTAGGAATTCTTAACAATATAAGAAGTACATACATGACACAATCAAATACTTGAACAGTCGTCGATGATTAGATTTAAAAAGTATCAGACTGTACAATAAAATATTATTGTAAAATTTTATGATCAATAAAATAAAGGATAGCTGTGCTATTTGGAAATTGAGCATGACGTTCGGTTCTGGACTGCTCCAGTTAGTTTGTTTGTATTTTTTTGTCCAGTTCTTTTGCCGCCATTTTCAAGAAGGTTATAGCTCTACAAAATAGTTTAATTGACCAGCCTCTCAGACATTTTATAACTACCCCTCTACATGTCCCTATTTGTGCATTTCTCAATAACTCACGGAGCTGTTTTTTTCTGATTTCTAGTAATGAGGAGCAAATGTATGGCAGGTGTAGCAGTGACTCTTCTACTTGTCCGCAGAGGCGGCATTCTTATGTCGACCAGCTAAATTTCCATTTCGGAGTTAAGTCTTTCGTAGGAAAAGAGTCCAGCCACAGCAGCCTCAGGTAGTGCTTTTTGTGCTGTGGAAAGTGTTAGGATAAGTACACTTGGGGCTTCAGCGACTGATACGATTGTATCATTCCCCATACGTGACTTTTCTTGCAAAGGTAGTTTTGTCCTTTAGCAACGAGACCTGTTTAATTGCGTTATTCACTGTGAGCCATGCCTCCTTACGCTGTAACGCCAGGAGGGATTCTTTTAAAATTGTAAAAATTGAATTCTTTAGCTTGGCTTGATTTCCTATCTCTTCCCCGCAGAACTGGGCCAGAGTGTTGTCTTCAGCTTCCCTCATCCGCCAGTAATATTTGGCCATTGCCCCTTGTCTAGCAGGTATCTGATTTTTGAGTCCGTATTCCAATCGAATTTGAGCCTGAGAGATATATTGGGGAATTAAAAATAGTATCTTAAAAAGACTGGATCGTGCTAGATTTAGGACAGTGGCATCTTTTGTTTTCAGGATTTCCAAACCATAGGATATAGAGGGGAGGAATTTAACAGCGATTACTTTAAGGAGATGTCCTGTTGAGCAACCCGTTAGCTTCTTCTGAACAGTTTTTCCTAGATCCAGTTGTAACTTAAAATTAAGATTATGGTCAAGATGAAACCCCAGGTATTTATACGAGTCCAACTGGGATATTGGTTTTGCATCTAACTTCCAGGTAAATTTACCTTTTTTCCTATGTTTATGATGTTTTGAGAAGGAGAGCACCTTTGTTTTTTGATGATTGATTGAAATTTGGGCGGAAGTAATATAAGCACCTAATTGAGATATCGATCGGTGCAGGCCTATAGGTGTTTGGGCTAGGAAGACTATGAAGACTATGTCATCCACCTATTGGAGACTAGGTATCGATGTTTTGCCAAGTTTTGGGGGTCAGTTTGTGTGAGTTGGGGGTACTTCTCAAGGTCTGCAGTATAGATGTTAAATAGGCAGGGAGCCAGAAGGGACACCTGTTTTAGTCCATTGGATGTTTTAATCTTTTTGGTAATAGTGGGCCCGTAACCTTTCTTTATTACCCACGGTTGAGAGTACAAGTTGATTATGGCCTCCAATATTTTGGTGGGTGCCCCCCAACTTTGCATTTTAGCCCATAATTTTGCCCTCGGGACGTTGTCAAATGCTGCTTTGAGGTAGATAAAGCATGCATACAATGTGCGGGATTTTGCATAGGCTTGATTGGCTAGAAGAGTTACCGCAGATATGTTTGTAAGTGTGCCCATTCCTGCCCGAAAACCTGTTTGTGTGTTTGGCATCAAGTTTATTCAATCTTACCAACACTTGTGGTTAAGACTCAGTCCAGCAGCAGGGTCCAGGGCAGGTCCAGTTGGAACTGCTCAGCAGGCCACTTGCAGAAAAAGGCCTTCTGTATCTTGCTGTGGCTCTGTCGCTTGAACAGGGTTGTTCCTTATGACCTTTAGAGTCCACTTCTTTGTCCTGGGTGCAGGAGAGAGAGCTGGTCCAGGTTTGTAGGCTTTTCATAGGTAACATACAGCTATTCCAGTCTGCTTATGTTCTTCCACAGATCCAGGAAGTGCTCTGCAGATGGTTCTGGGGATGCCCAATTTATGCCTAGCAGAAGCCTGTCGACTGGGGAAATCAATGGCCATTCCCCAGTGGAGTAAAAGTTCCCATGGGGTTGAGGAAAATTGAATTTTATATGGCCTAGTATGTCCCCTATCGTGTACCCCAACGTTCCATGTATGTGCATGACCTCCATGCATTTCCCCTCCATGGCCGAAAATGAAGACGCATATGCATTTGCGTCCAACGTTAACATGTCATCTACCAGATCCACCATGAATGGATCGAAGATTCAGTCTTTAAACATGCCATGCCAACGTCTTTACATGGTATACTTGTACGTTTTCCTGGCTTAGTCGAGCTAAGCCCTGATTTCTGTCCCCGAACCCCTTCTGCCTCTGAAAGCTGCCGTTTAGGTATGCATCCCTGACCTCTGCCTTACTTCCTGCCAAGCGAAGCGGTGCCTGGCTCAGCCTGGCCTGCCTGCCAAGATAGTATTTTGCCTACAGTTATCTGTTCAGCCTCCTCGAAAACACATTCCAGTCTAGTGATATAGGTAAACATATTCCCGGCTACAGAGCAAAGGGCCCGGCCTTCCTGTCTCCATGCAAGTAATTTACTGCTCCCGTTGCCATAGTAGGCCCATGGCCCCGCGCATTGCACCAAGACACGTAAGCACCCACTAGCATTCAGTAGTGTATAGCCTCTGCCCGAGAGACCTTTTACTCCAGATAATACATCCTCCAAACACAAGATACCAGATATGTTATAGGTCCAGGTCGTTCTGACATCCCAGACTACAGTCTCCTCTACTAGTGCTAAAGTCAAGCCCCAGTTCTCCCCAGTTACACGTCAATGTCACGTCATACTAGTTGCGCGCGCATCTGCACCTTTATGCTGACTCTGCAGATTTCCTCTATGCATCCACCCACCTATGACGTTTTCTGTGACGTCCACATCACACACCTCCGTGTACGCCTATTACACGCCTTCTTTCACGCCCATATGTTCTTATCTTCTTCTTTTCACTTGTTACGCCTCCTGTATTCAATGCAATTATTACCGTTTTACTATATATATTGTGCACTGTCAATAAAATGTTGAATATCCCTTCCTGAACCTTAGTGGTGATGGAACCCGATGTCCCTTGGCTCGAGCTAAAGAATTAAAGCCTGTATGACTCAGATACCACGGACTCTGCCTTTCATTTTTATTGAGATTGAGCTATCATATAATGTATAGAAAAATGGTCCGGTAATTTTATTTACCACATAATCTGGCGCCCGAACAGGGACCCCTCCCCTTCCCCACGCGCCGGCGATGTACGCAGGCCCCTGACCCCTTCTGCGGCTGTGACGGACGTCTGCGCGCACCTGCGGGTTTTCCTGCTATCTCCCTCAGGCCCACGGAGGAGACGGAGACTGCGGTCCGCCATCCAGACGAGGCGGTGAGGAATGCGGAGAGTCCCGACCAGAGCCCAGGCCGAGAGAGCAAGGTCCGAGGTATCCAGAGGCCCACCTGGTCCGAGGCGCATGCGTAGTGCGTAGCAGTCCAGTTCAGTCCAGTCCGAGGCCTTCAAGTTCAAGTTCAAGTTTTGCTTCCCGGTGAGTACCGTTACTGGGGACGCATCAAGACGGGTTCATTAATTTGTGCCCGGTCAAGACGGGTTTGGGTACACAGATCCGGTCAAGACGTATTCACTTAGGTGAATACGGTATGACGTGTCTCTTTATGGGACCGGTATGTTCTGTACTGTTTAAACAGTGCATCTAGTATTTCAAGTATTCTAGTATTGTTTCTCGAGATTTCCAGTATTGTGTTTTATGTACTAGACAGTATCTGTTCGAAATGTTTTAATGTGTTTAATGTCGTGGTATGAATGACTGTTTGCATTTCATTACTGTGTTTATTGTGTTCAAGAAAAGGTAATAATGCCTCTGTTCTCGAAGTTACGTCAGATAGGAACTAGGAAAGGGATACTCGAGGAAGCAGTTCCTGTCCCGCCTAGGGACACTCCAGGTCATTTTATGTACTACAAGCACGGCTTAGATGCCATACTGTATTTAGACTTATGGGTAGACTACACCAAGAATCTAGACGAGAAATATAGATGACCTGTTTCAGGAACATGGGATGCTGAGTGCATCATGAGAGTAGAGGAAGCATTATGGAAAAAGAAAGCCAGGCAATCTCAGAAAGGTGCTATAGAACTATGGCGTAAAGAAGCGCATAAAAGAACAGAAAAAGAATTTAGGAAAGCAGAGAAAAGTAGGGAAGCTTCAGAAAAAGCCCAAGAAAAAGACCTACTAGAAGAAGGTGAACGAGTTAGAGCAGAACAGTTAGACCGACAAAGAAATGCCCTTATTAAAGGCATGTATCCTCTTCTCGCCGAGGGCCTGCCTACGGCGACCCAGGAAGTACCCTGTAATTTACCGCCACCATTGGTCCCGACTAAACTCCGTCACAAACAGACCGCAGCGGATATTTTACTTTCTTCCTATTTGGATGATGTAGCTCCAGCATATACCAATGTACGCGTACCGCCCGCTAATAATGTACAGCAGCCTATTCAGCCTGTTCAGAACATGCATCAGCCTGTTCAAGATACGTTACCTCCACTCCCTCAAGACTCGACACCCCCACCCATTGCCACCTTCCATTCTGTCACTACTACTGCTACTGTTCCTCCTGCTATCGCTCCTGCCAATCCTTTTTCTACACTTGCAACCCAGAGTCTGCCTACATTGCCTACACCTACGTTTCATGCTATGGCACCAGTAATAACAGCAGAGCTAGTTGATGGTCATGCTTCCGCTTCAGGAGGCGCCGTAGGAGGTCGTCCTGTCACCCCGCCTCAAGTTAAACGAATGACGCTTAGAGAAGCAGCATTACAGCGTACACCCAAAGCTGCGACATTCGCAACTCTTAGACAGTACATTACAGATTGTAGATATGATCCAGTACCAGGCGAAGAAGATATGATGTTATTTTCATTACGTCTACGACGTGTTACAAACTATTTGATTCTTTTACCAGAAATGACTAAACATTTAGACAACATATACCATTTTATTAGAACGGGGGAGAGATCAGACTGCATTTGCGAGGCCATGGAACACCACAAGGTAGAGACACAAAGAATGATCTTACAGTTTTTGATAAATTGTTTGATAAGGGAACGAGATCGGCCAAGTACAAACAAAGAGGAGATGGACATCCTGATAAATTGGAGTAACAACATAGCTGATGGAAAACATAATAAACAAAGTTGTATAGAATCCATGTATAGAAAGATCCGTAAAGAAATTGTAATAATACACGCAAAAGAAAATGCAGCCAGGGAAGCCGAGAAAGAGGAAAGTGAAACCACAGAGGAAGATGATATAGAAGATGCACAAGGAGACCTAGACAGAATAGCGTACGTAGGCAGGGCAAGACCCTTTGACAGACCTATACGCCTAGAATACAAGAAATCTTTTCTTCCTCCCATACCAGAACAATGTTCTCTTGAACATTTATTCCAAGCTACCGATAAAGTACTGAAATTACGACTAGGTTATAGTGAACTTAGTACCATGCATGAACAGCAGTTAGCCCGATCAGCAGTCCAATGGGCTGGTAATTCTAGTACATATCCAGACGACGTAGTGGCACAGACGTTTTTGAATCTCTCCCCAGACGAACAGCGACTAGTCGGTATGTACATGATCCAGCACCTTATTTCACTGTATAAAAGTCAGCATTCTGATCTAGGTCCCCTACACGATGTATTATAAGAGTTACTCCTGAATCGATGGAGAGGCCTAAGTACCGATTTGATTAATGTCATTCTAGAACAACGGCACAAGTACGGAACGTTCTTGACGCCACATTTCGTTTCTGTTCCACCCCCAGTCAGGAAAGGTTTTTATATAGACAGACAGAATCCCTTACGAGAAGTGCATCCTGTTCAGATACCGGGAGGTGCGCTCCAACGAGTATTTGTTTACACCCCCTTGACGAAAATAGAACTATTGGAAATGAAAAAGTTAGTGCCTTGTCACGATAAAGATCCAGCTGGATTTCACCGTGAATTAAAAGACATGCTCCGTATGGGAGAGCACACGTATCCTGATATACTTAAAATGTTAAAAGTCCTGTTGCCTGCGGGTATTTACGAGAAACTCAAAGAAAAAGATTGGGAGGTGGGAGAGAAAAAGATAGACTGGGCAGAATTAGAAAACGAAGAAAATACACGTATTCCAGGTACTGGTCTCGGTGATAAAGCCAAAGCATTGCCCGAGTTATTAGTTCAGGTTTTGCCAAGATTACTAACCACGAAAAAGGAAGATTGGGATGCCATTTCAGCCTGTAAACAGAAACAGGATGAAGACACTAGTGATTTTTATTCCAGATTCGAGAAATATTTCATTATTAATAGCGGTCTGAAAACAAATAGTGAATCATATCCACATCTTTTTGTGACCAAATTAGTAGAGAATTCCTTACCACAAGTTAAGAATAGAGTACTGAAAGTCGAAAGTACTTGGCAAGCTAATACCCCTTCACAGATGTTACAAATGTTACAGTACCACCAGAACCGAATCAGAGAAGAGCAAGAACACGAGAAAAGACGCATGAAAGACACGAAAATGAAAGTGCTAGTTGCACAATCTGTTCCGAATAACAGCCAGAAGAGGGGTGCTACACAGACTAGTTATTCTGCAGCTCCTGTTAAAGGGACATGCAATTACTGTAAACAGCCAGGTCATTATGTGAATGAATGTGCCGTTCTGAAACACAACGTAGCTACGGGCAAGACGAAAGAAAGACCACGACCTCCTAGACAGGAACATGTTCCGCAGAACACGCAACATCCCCAGAACGCACAACAGACAGTAGCCGTACCCCAGCCTATAGCTGCCACACATGTTACACAGCTTATTATCCAGATTATCAACAGTATTCATGAAACAGCCTAGAGAGGGAAGTAGGTTTGCCTCTTATCGAGGTTCCTGTAGATCAAGAGGGTCCCTATGTACATAGTCAGGTATTAGGGAAAGACAGAAAATTTTTGATTGACACAGGGGCAAGTAGAACCACCATCAGTCATGACGAGGTTCCAGGGGCTCCCCTCTCAGGCTCAAGAAATGTTTCCCTGGGTTTTCCAGGAAAGCCTATTGTTAACGAAGTGTCAAAGCCAGTTTCCCTAGAAGTTGGTCCATTGTCTCGTACTACAGACTTGTTACTTACGAAATCATGTCCAGAAAACTTGCTTGGTATCAAGACATTGAAAGAACTAGGAGCAGTTATTTGTTGTTCTCCGGAAGGAGTGAGATTGTTTCTACGTGACTTTAAGGGTCATTATGTGTTAAGAGATTTTGATCCACGATTGCAGAATGTACCACAGCATTTATGGGCACAAGGTCCAACTGATGTAGGTTGTATGCATATTACGCCATATCGTGTCACTCTGAAACAAGGAATTGTACTACCCCGAATCCGACAATACAAGCTACCCCCTGAGGCTGTAGCAGCCTTATTGAAAATTATTGACGAGCTCATTGCTCAAGGAATGGTTGTAGAAACTGACTCCAATGTATGTAATTCTCCTATCATTCCGATTCTTAAGCGAACTGATCCAAATGCACCTCCAGTCTACAGACTAGTGATCGACCTTCGAGAACTTAACAAATGTATCATACCTCAGTACCCAGTGGTCCCAGATATTTCATCCCTATTGACTGCTATTGATTCCGAAGCGGCGTTCTTTACTGTAATTGACCTCAAGAATGCCTTCTTTAGTGTCCCCATTCATCCGGAAAGCCAGTACCTTTTCGGATTCTGTTTAAATGGCCGAAGCTTCAAATTTGCACGTGCACCTCAAGGGTTCACGGAAAGTCCTAGTATTTACAGTCAAGCCCTGAAACGACAACTAGACAGTATTCACATGCCTACTAACACTGCTCTGCTCCAATATGTCGATGATCTATTGATCACTGCCCGTACAGAACGTGACTGTGAACGTGCATCACTGACAGTCTTGTATTTTCTGGCAGAAAAGGGGCATAAGGTTTCCCCTTCGAAGCTACAATTCTATGTCCAGCAAGTTGTTTACCTTGGTCACTTGCTGTCCAAGAGGGGTAGACAGCTAACACCTGACCGCATCCAGTTAATTGCACATCTGCCACAGCCCAAGACACAGAAGGAAGTACGGGCCTTCATAGGCCTCACCTCTTACTGTAGACAATGGATTCCTCAGTACGCATATCTAGCCAAGCCACTCATACAGTTGACAACACAGGAGGCAGCGACATCGACTGTCCTCCCTTGGACTCAGGAACATACGCTTGCTTTTGACGAATTAAAGAAAGCCCCATGTCAAGCACCTGTTTTAGCGACACCATGTTACAGCAAACCTTTTACACTTTTTGTCACTGAACGCACACAAGATCAAGCAGGTTCACACAAGCCATGTGCTTATTTTTCCAGTACATTAGATCCAGTAGCCCAGGCTCTGCCTGCGTGCCTCAAATCAGTTGCAGCAACAGCTCTAGCAATCAGACAAAGCGATTCCATAGTATTAGGACATCCCCTGACAGTACAGGTTCCACACTCCGTGGAAGTTCTTTTAAACCGAACACAGACTCAGCACTTGACCATAGCACGATTGACAGGTTATGAACTGACACTATTTCAGCCACACATAGAAATCAGACGTTGCAATATCTTAAATCCAGCTACACTGTTACCCTCAATTACAGCAGACACTATGCCACATGACTGTGTGGAAGTCATTACCACCATGACGAAGCCAAGACAAGACTTGACAGACATCGCATTACTAGATCCAGACTTGACACTTTATGTTGATGGTTCTTGCATGAGAACAAGTACAGGAGAGTTAGTGGCCGCATATGCAGTGACCACTGAAACTGAAGTCATAGAAACACATCGTATTGACACCCTGTCCGCCCAAGCAGCAGAGCTCATCGCTCTGACCCAAGCCTGTATTCGAGCCAAGAACCTGAAAGTTAACATTTACACAGATTCCCGTTATGCATTCGGAGTCGTTCACGACTTCGGAGTCCTCTGGCAAGAACGAGGTTTCATGACCTCCCACGGTGCCAAGATACAGCATGGTCCCCTCATTCAAGCTCTGTTAGACGCAATACATTTGCCCACAGCCATAGCAATCATGAAGTGCAAAGCACATACGAAAGTCACTTGCACCGTTTCCCAGGGTAACGACCTGGCAGATCGAACAGCCAAGCTTACAGCTCAGACACATACAGATATTCCAGCTGACATGACAAAGACAGTAGTTCCTTCACTGATGCATTGCATGACAGTCAGGGATCCCACACAAGATGTAATAGACATACAGACACATGCTACTCCAGACGAAATCAAGAAATGGACTGAACAAGGAGGGGTCCAGACAGATCAGGGATGGATGACAAAGGGAAAAGCCACATGGTTTCTCCCCGACTCCATGGTTCAAGTCATCATTAACACAGCACATAGTCCTGCACATTTAGGAGAAAAAGCCATGTTAGACAGCATTCAGAACCTTTGGTTCAACAAGCATTTACGAGCAGCAGCAAAACAGAAAGTGCGGACTTGCATGATCTGTTGTCAGTTCAATCCAGGCAAAGGCATTCCCGTAGAACAAGGTGGATTTCATCCTCCTGATCATCCTTTTGAAGCCCTCCAGATGGATTATATCCAGATGGAACGTTGTCGAGGATTCATGTATGTCCTCGTAGTTGTATGTGCCCTTTCCAGATGGACAGAAGCATATCCAGTCCCAGATTACACTGCCGTGACCACTGCCAGGCAGTTGGTTCGCGAGTTTTTCCCGAGATTTGGTTTGCCCCGTGTCGTGTATTCAGATAATGGACAGCCATTCTCGTCCGAGCTCATGAAGCAGGTTTCCCTCTTGTTAGGGTACCAGTGGAAGTTCCATTGCGTACGACACCCCGAAGCAGCAGGTCTTGTCGAGCGACACAATCAGGCTCTGAAAACACGTCTAGCAAAGGTCTGTGCAGAAAAAGGTGTAGATTGGATAGTAGCCCTTCCAGTTGCCCTCTTTTACATGCGTATGGTACCCCATTCTAGAACTGGTTTGTCACCTTATGAAATAGTCTTTGGTCGTCCCCCAAACATGTGGGGTACACCTATGCCTAGGAAAATAACTGACGTAGACAGTAACATGCTGACAGATTACTTGGCTTCCTTGATGTCTGCACTTCAATCTTGTTGTTCACAGGTCACGGCTGCCTTCCCAGACAACACCGAGGTGAAACCGCATGAACTCGGTCCCGGTGACGTCGTCGTGGTGCGCAACTTTGACCGATCAAGCCCTCTGGAGCCCCGTTGGAAGGAGCCAAAAATCGTTCTGATGACCACAAGGACCGCGGTGAAAGTAGAAGGCAGAAAAGGCTGGCTGCACTCGAGCCATGTGAAGAAATTTTATGGACTTCCGACAAAAACTGTAACTCTCAAGAACGGCCCCGATACAGACTCTAAACTCCCCCTGTTAGAGAAAACTCCGCAGCAGGAGTACAAATCGAAATTGAGGTCTAGTAAGTCAGACAGCGTTTAATTGTTTAAGTCCCCCCCTGGGTGAAGCGGTTAGACAGGTTTCTGACATGTATAAGATAGACCCACATAGTGAGAGAGATAGACAGGAGATCAAGAAAAAGAAATATTGTAAAAATCTCAGAAGTCGTTGCATTATTAGGTTACTTTTCATGTTTTTTCTGAGTCTTACGATTATATGCATAAGTTGGATGTTACATGTTATCTTTCCTCCCCTTGGTTCACATGCACATTCTTCTTCTTCTAACGACACCGTAGAGCACACTTTTAGTGACCTGCCCCCACACGAGTTATCCTATCGCCTTGCACTGCGCAACAATACTTTTATCCGTATGTTACACCATTCTCACCAGACCAGCAATGCCACTAATTGCTGGGTATGTGGTAGACTCCCCCCTTACCAGAAAATGAAGGGAGCTCTGCCTCTCTTTCCTTATCCGTTTACACACAATGCTTCGTGTGGTGCATAGTTTACATTAATGTCTTCGTTAGACAGTAAGTCCAAAGTTTCCCAAGGTAATTGGATATAGGGAGACCTGAATACAGTCATGAATAAGGCATGTTTCCCAGACAAGGAGGGTCTTCCCCAAATGACAGGTACCGATTTAGAAAATGAAGTGTATGATTTAGGTAATTTTTCCCTTAACCTCATGATTCTGAATGTCCAGTCTGAGACTAGTTCGAATTTACCCTCTATTTCAGTTTTACCAGTGAAAGGTGAATTATGTGTCAGAAAGAATGGTTCAGTACATCTAGGACACAGTGATTGTAGTTCAGTAGTCGAATTCAGTGATAAAGGCAGGTCTACATTCAAAGCCTCCCGACATTCCTATTTTATCTGTGGTCAGACAGCTTATGTACGTTTGCCCATGGATTGGGATGGAACATGTTATATTGCATTCCTACTGCCTCCAGTTTTTCTAGCCCCACCCGATTATCACAGAAATACCCATCTAGCACATGTCAGACACAGGAGAGGGATCGAGTCCCCAATTGTCGATCAGACCGAAACTACATTAGAGCAATACACAGATTTCAATAAAGGTTTCTTTTTCTTCATAGGTCCCATCCAGAATAGTAAATTAATACGTAGATTGACCAGAACCCTTGAAGCAGTAGTGAATGAAACTACTTTTGCCCTAGGTAACTTGACAGAAGAGCAGTCTGCAATGAGACTTGTCGTTCTTCAAAATCGCCTTGTCCTTGACGTCATCCTGGCAGATAGGGGCGGAGCTTGTAGAGTGATCGGATCCAGTTGTTGCATTTTCATTCCTAATAACGCACCGTCAGTATACAGAGCCATAACCCGGCTTCATAAAATAGCTAATCAGATACACCAGAATCCAGGCACCTGGACTTGGTCCGGCTGGCTCTGGAGCGTGATATCAGCCTGGGGATGGAAAGTACTGTCATTCCTTGGAATAATACTACTCATAGTATTCAGTTGTTGTCTCTGTCAACAATGTGGGCCAGCAATTTGCGGCTTGTGCGCCACAGCATGTATTCCCAGTCCAAGTTCTCGTTCTCGTATCCGAATGAAAAGAGACAAGCAAATGATGTTATATGAACAGATAGATGGACTCATGAAGATAGATATATCCTGAAGGGAACGTAGGGGACAAGGAGGGAATGAGGAAAATTGAATTTTATATGGCCTAGTATGTCCCCTATTGTGTACCCCAACGTTACATGTATGTGCATGACCTCCATGCATTTCCCCTCCATGGCCGAAAATGAAGACATATATATGCTTTTGCGTCCAATGTTAACATGTCATCTACCAGATCCACCATGAATGGATCGAAGATTCAGTCTTTAAACATGCCATACCAATGTCTTTACATGGTATACTTGTACGTTTTCCTGGCTTAGTCGAGCTAGGCCCTGATTTCTGTCCCCGAACCCCTTCTGCCTCTGAAAGCTGCCGTTTAGGTATGCATCCCTGACCTCTGCCTTACTTCCTGCCAAGCGAAGCGGTGCCTGGCTCAGCCTGGCCTGCCTGCCAAGACAGTATTTTGCCTACAGTTATCTGTTCAGCCTCCTCGAAAACACATTCCAGTCTAGTGATATAGGTAAACATATTCCCGGCTACAGAGCAAAGGGCCCGGCCTTCCTGTCTCCATGCAAGTAATTTACTGCTCCCATTGCCATAGTAGGCCCATGGCCCCGCGCATTGCACCAAGACAAGTAAGCACCCACTAGCATTCAGTAGTGTATAGCCTCTGCCCGAGAGACCTTTTACTCCAGATAATACATCCTCCAAACACAAGATACCAGATATGTTATAGGTCCAGGTCGTTCTGACATCCCAGACTACAGTCTCCTCTACTAGTGCTAAAGTCAAGCCCCAGTTCTCCCCAGTTACACGTCAATGTCAAGTCATACTAGTTGCGCGCGCATCTGCACCTTTATGCTGACTCTGCAGATTTCCTCTATGCATCCACCCACCTATGACGTTTTCTGTGACGTCCACATCACACACCTCCGTGTACACCTATTACACGCCTTCTTTCACGCCCATATGTACTTATCTTCTTCTTTTCACTTGTTACGCCTCCTGTATTCAATGCAATTATTACCGTTTTACTATATATATTGTGCACTGTCAATAAAATGTTGAATATCCCTTCCTGAACCTTAGTGGTGATGGAACCCGATGTCCCTTGGCTCGAGCTAAAGAATTAAAGCCCGTATGACTCAGATACCACAGACTCTGCCGTTCATTTTTATTGAGATTGAGCTATCATATAATGTATAGAAAAATGGTCCGGTAATTTTATTTACCACAGGGTAACCCTAACAATGTTGGCAGCAGTTCCTGCGTGTCCAGCTGCAAACAACCCCCGGTGTCCATCCCTACATAAATCCAAGATGGCAAAAAAACGTTCTTACCCAGTGCATAGCTCCTGTACCCACTCAAGAGGTGTGGCCAGGGAAAAAGCGCAGCCCCTCTTTTGTGCCAAGTCTCAACAAGTTGTTGGGCAGCCCCCACCCCCAGAATTGCTGTTACATAACATTTGCCTGTGATGGGGGTAGACCTCTCTGTAGTCAGTGAAGTTCCCAGGCACTGCCAGAGGAACAGATACACCTCCCCACACCCAAGGTCTTCGTCCTGACCTGAGAGCCGTTTTCTCACCTCATCAAGGGAGGCATTCAGCTGCTCTATGTCACCATATATACCTGACACACTCTTGGGACAGAATTGGAATTTTAAACACTGCTCATAGATTTTTCCCCAATGTATCACTATGGTGCATGGTCAGTATAATTTTATCAATACTCATTATTTCATTTTTTTCTCCTTTCCATCATTCCAGGTGGTACTCACATGTCCTAAATGTAACAGAATAGTAATTGGCCTGATTATGATCACAGATTTTTCTTTAAATCAGGTGTTTACTGCAATATACTATTTGGCCTTACACCAGGCAACTGAATCCCAGTCCTGATGATGTTCCCACATTTTTAGAGGGGTCGAAAAGTCATCGACCTGCAGTCTGACTCACTAGATTATTTTAAAAATCCATTCCGTTCTGGGTGCAGAAGTGTACTGTTTTGTCTTATGAGTGACCTGATTTTGTATATAATTACTGGTCACTCTCTCTTGCCTGTATTTATGTCTTGTGTTGCCAGCTTTAAACACCTGCTCCGAATTTACTCCAGAGAGATCTGGACATAAATGCATTGTTTTTTGCACACCATTCCAAACGATGAATTAAACCCAGATCTCTGTACTGGGAGTGAATGTTTCCCATTGTTCAGCATTCCCTCCATCCATTGTTCTTTTTGCATTTGCCGCCCTAATTGGGTAGGGTATGCCCAGATGTGGATCCCGTGCTCACCATGCAGCTGGAGTCAAGCTAGCCTGGCTGATATGGGTGATACCTCAAAACGGGTCCCAGGATACTTGTTTATGGTTAAGGGAGAACATGGCCTGGCAGTTTGAACCGGTCTCTTCCCATGAGGAGCAGGGTCAAGACTGATTTGCATATGGCTGGGTGTAAATTGGAATTGCATGGTGCGCAAAAAAACAATGGCATTAGGCCCTGGTCTCTGTACTGGGGTGAATGTTTGAAATTGTTCAGCAATCCGTCCATTAATTGTTCTTTTTGCAGCCATAATTTTTTCTGTCTCAAGATCAAATGCTTATCAATCAATACTGCGTCGGGTTCCATGGAAAGAGTTTGAACTAAACAAATGTACTCCTTGAGGATATGTTATCACAACACTAACAGGTTTAACTATTTCCTCATCACCTATTTCAAAGACTATTCATTATAATCTAAGTCGTTATCTTTGCATAGTCCATTTTTCCAGACTCATCATCATCTTTAGGTAACACCGAAATCTCTTTTTTTGCCGCTATAGACACTTTATTGAGTTAATCCTTTTAGAAAATGTGTTTACTTCACACCTAGATCTTTTCAATTTCCCCAGAGGAGCCATCAATCCACTATTACCACCCTGTGAGTGGTGAGCGGGTGAGGCCAGGTCTTAGGACCCCAACAGACACTTGATTTGACTTGGTGAGCCCATGTCCACACAGCTGGCCCATCATTGGCACAATCTGCATCTCCTGCTGCTTCGAGGGTCATGGTATGCAGAGAAGAGGACCAACACACTCCCCAGATCAGGAGCACTCTGTGGTGCAGCGATTTCTTTGGCGCCCCTCTTGCTTATCTTTATCTTGACTGCTCCTACCACCTGTTGCCTGTGGAGCTTTGCACCTGGATCTTCCTAGTCCTTCAAGGGTACCTAATGCACAGGCAGATGGCCCACTTTGCAGGGTACCAAAAGCCCCCTTCTGAGATGGTTTGAAGGTGAAAGATACTCACCCTGGCACCCAGAAGCCATCATGGTAACTTTTGGCTGCCCCGTCGGTGTACCTTGCCTCTTCACTCCACACCACTGCACCTAGTGGGGGTCTCAAGTTTAGGGCTCAAACCGGGCCTTTTCTCCCCATCGCATATTGCCTGTACAGGGTCAAGAGGTAGTGCACAAGGTGGTCAGCGAAAATCTTGAGGGCCCCCGACCAATTATCATCTGTTTGGAGCATCCCCCGGGGCAATGGAGTGGATGGAACTATTTGGAGAGGGTCTTAACTGGCGAGAGAGCCTATTATTTGTATCCCAGTGCCCTGGGTTCACTCCCACTGTTGCCTTGCAAAATACCTGACAACCCCCTCAAAGAGTCCAACTCCCTGTGCCTTGAAGAAGTTTTGTGACCTGATTTTCATTTGACGGCAGGTCCACAGGATTTCTCCCTGCTAATGTGCCTGAGCCGACCCTTCGTGACCCTCTCTTGGGTCTGCTGTTTGCAACAGGGACAGCGTTTGCAGGCTGGTCCTCTGCTACCAATATCTTCACATTAACATGGCCTGCAGCCATGGGCAGGCAAAAATATACTGTCAATCCTACCCCCCTTGCCTGTGCCCCATTATTTGTGTTTCCAGGTACAGACCAAACCCACAACCCTCCCAGCCACAAGACTATGTGGTTTACTGGACACTATCCTCCACACAATTGAGACATTGCGCACCTCAGTGGAATCCAGAATAGAGGAAATTCAATTGGAATTTGTTTTCCTGCAAGAAGACCAGAGGAAACTGGCCTCCAGAAATACCGACATGGAATGCAACATTGAGGATATAAGACCACACTTAGAAAACCAAGAAAAAGGCCCACAAGATTACAGTGGTTGGAACGAGCAAAGAATTTCAAGGGAAGGACCTTTTGGAATAACATTCAGGCTGTGGGTCTATGGGAGAGTGCTGAGGGATTCAGGCCAATGAACGAGTTCCTGGATGAATGGGTGAAGTCCTTCATGCCAGCCCAGTCCATCTCCCTTCACTTTTCCATGGAGAGGGTGCACCGAATGCCAACCCGCAGACTGCTGCCAGGGGAGCCCATCCGTCTTGTGGTTGCCAAACTACCCCTTTATAATGATAGAGATGGTATCCTGCAAGGAGCCAGACGGGCAGCCACTCAAGTATGAAAACTGTCAGAGCTTGATCCTTCCTGACAACACAATGTTGGCCATGCACCAGCGTTCCTCCTTTCTTACAGTAAAGTGCCCCCTTCTCGATCTAAATATCAATGACGCCCTACTATACCGGGTGAAGCTGAAGGCCATTCTCGACCAATAGATTCATTTTTCCATGGAGGCAGGCTCAGCCTGGGAATGGGTGGAAACCCACTTCAGGGGACAGGAGTGACGCACCTTGCACTAGTAGGTAGAGAAATCAGTCCGGTCCTGCACACAGCAGTGATTGAGGAGCTCTCGGAGTGGCCTATCCACTAAATCTATGACAGAGTCAACATTGCGGCAGCATTTGCACTCAGTCAGTCCTCAACCCCTCTGAACACTGACTCAAGCTCAGCCCTGCTTGAGGATGATATGCCATCAAGCGCCTCTGGAAATGCAAGGCAATTGTCTGGTCCTTTGGGGACATTGTGGTCCATAGATGACCTGCTTTAATGCCCCATTTCCCTGTTCGGGAGGAGGCTTAACAGGAGAGTGGGCCTTACTGGCACGTAATGGCTGCATCCCCATATCCATGGGGGTATGCCCCCAGGACACTGGTGTTGAATCCTCTGTATGAGGTTAACAACACTGAAAATAATTTCAGTAAATACGGGACTCAAAGAGTTAGATTGTTGATATTCATATATTGTTGCTTTACAACATGAATTCAATTTCTTCAGTAAACATCAAATTTGTATTTCAACAAATGAAGATAATTCACACTTCCATCATCCCAATGCATTTCGGCCAAAGGCCTTTGTCAAGGGAATATCTGTAAGTAATCAAAAGTTGTACCTCTCAGAATTCAGGAACAAGACCATAGAAATCAATATACTGTGATGACATCACGTTTAAATGATATAGGAATCATTGAAAAAAGTGATAGACTGTGTGTTATAAACATAAAAGTGGTAGGAATATAAAGAATGCCGTGTTTCCCAAGCCAAATAAAAAGTGTTGTCTTTTGCATGCCAAATGAAACATGAACCGTGTTTATTAACCAACATGAGGACCTATCGCTTTCATAATTGTTTATTTGTAATCGATTGGGTGATTAAACGAGTGTTAGATCAAAGGTGAACCGAGGTTTACACCCAGCGTGTGGACTTATCACAAGCTTGCTTATTTATCTTAACCACGTTGGTGGTTGAATTGTAGAGTAGTTCCTATATTCCCATTAGCTTCTGCGCATTGGAATAATATATCTTATAGATTTGACGTAGGACTTAAGTCAATAGGTTTCTATTGAATATACTAAACTTAATTGTGTGTGTGCCAGCTAACTCAGAGGTCACTAGAAACTTTCTCGAACACACAAGAAGGGATTCGTTTCTGACAACCACATAAACATGACAACTTTGTTTCCCAAGAATAAGAATATATCTCTCAGTCGTGGAAACAATAGATAACTAGTTCACTCAATCAGTTGTGCATGCTTCGTTTCTACAGAGTTGTAGAGAAATAGTGAGACAGGTGTTTTCAATAAAAAGTTTTATTGAACAGTCTTCTTTCTCATGCAAGAGAGGTGAACTGCTACAATCGTTAGGCAGAATGTAAAGAATAATGCGTACAGCGTAAACAGTAATATGAAATAATACTGTAAGAGCATTGTATGGTTTCTAAGCTATATAAAAATACATACATAAATAATATAGACTAAAATACTCAACTGGTGCTTCTAAAATACGCCTACCCCAATGTACCTAACCTAAGTCTAGTACGAGGGAAGAAGTAAGTGTTTGTCGTTTAGCATAGGTTTAGTTTTACCAAGAATCTACCAAAGGTCTCTCTAGGTTCTTATCAGCTCCATACCTTGTTAGAATAAAGGAGGTCTGGTATCTCTTTCTCAGGACTCGATTTCCCAACATCCCGCAAGTGGAGCCGGAAACACTGGAGCTGGATACTCGGCAGAGAATGGCAGCTTCCTGATCAGCGTGTCAGTTCGAGAGTCGGCTTCCTTCGGCACTTGCTGTAGCAAGCTGCATCGGCCAAGTAGGTCTTCAAACTGCTCCAAACCACCATACCTTGCTATTGCAAGTGAAGGTATATTTATACCTTGAAGGTGTTTAGGAATCCCATAGTTGGACGTAAAGTCGATCATATGAACGTCATAAATGAATCCCTGGGGAATAGTTGTTGATTGTAAAGTAACTGAGTTTTTGGAGAAATCAATATTCAAGCAAGTCCCTAACAGCTTAAGCTGGTTTTCCAAGAAATTGTGACGTTTGGTGAACGGATGGAAGTTGCCATGCCTGTATTTGGGTAGCATGGGTTATTCCTACATAAGGGCTGGATTTCTATGCCTATATAAGGGCAACGAGAATTGTACCTATAGAAGGGCATTGTTGGAACTGGGGTCACCAGTCCCCTAGGGTAGCATGGCACGAGCGGGTAGGCATCCGAAAGCACATGTGTTAAGCGATCATGCAGCACACACTCACACTGAGACAGAAACCTGGGCACGCAATAAATGACTCCACTCCAGAGCTTGTATAAAAACAAGTGATTTGTATTAAGATAAATAATCAGATAGATAGAGCAGGATCTGGGAAATCATAAATTCATTTAAAATACATGTGTCTCAAGACTTGCAATCAATATTGGATGAATAAATATCCGTTCTGCAATAAATATTAAATATTGGATCAATAAATAGTTAAATACATTTTTAGTGGGACACAGGCCCGACCTACGCCTTGCTTCTTGGTCAGTACCTGAAAGGAATACATCTCAAAGTCATAAGAACAACACTGCATTAAGCTTCAATATCCTTTTCCTCAGGTAAACAAAGGGACAGTTCCATAACAGAAACATCTCCCCGCTGTAGGAATAAACAATTTGTTAAGTGTAGTTCAAACATTTCCTTAAATATGAAACATTTCATTTGCCACAAAAGTATGTGGACGTAACTCTCCTCCTGTAATAGGAATTAAACATTTCATTAAGAATAATTATTCCATATAACAAGGTTGGGCATCCCTTTGGGAGAACTTCTCATTGGGCCCAGATAACCATTGCATTAGCCAGCACTAACTAGGAGAAAACATTGCAATCTTGGTAACCATCCTCTTGTGCAGGTTTAACTGTATCAGGGCTACACCAACATTCCATCAGGGAAGTAGAAATCCCTACATTGAGCAGGTGTAAGTAGATCTCTGTTATATTAGGGGTATGAAACCCTTCCCTGGGAAGGAGTAAACATTGCCTCAAATGAGGACAACACCTTTCATTAGGTATAAAGTATTTCTTTAGGCATCACACACCATCCCATTACCTGATGCCTGAACAGGCAGGGACTTCCCCCTATTAATCAGGAGCTTACAGGTAAAACATTTCCTGCAATAGAGATAATCAGTTTAGCAGAAGTAAAACACTTCACTGATGGTAAAACATTTCATTAACCATTTCCTTAGGCAGGAATGAAACTCCTATGGCAGGAATAAAAACACGCCACTGCGGATAAAACATCTCATTAGGCAGTGTAAATATATCCTTATAGCATTAACGTTCCCCTACTCAGCAATCAACAGTTAACAACTCTTCAAGGCAGAGATAACCATTTTTAACAGGCAAGCCTGAGCTTAGAAGACTATGTTTATGCATGTAAAGCCTTTTAGTAAATGTACACATTTCTTTAAAGCAAGGAGCACCTCACTCCATAACTGTGGGCATGTGCTCCACCTTTCAACCAACATGAATAAATGTTTTATTAGTCAGCAGGCACAGTTCATTATGCAGCTGGTGGCGTTTCCACCCCCAGGCCAGAATCAACATTCTAATTCCTACATTAAGCAGGCATAAACCTTTCAGCACCCAATAGTAATCATGTAAATAAGTAGAGGTTATAACACTGGGGCAGGGGTGTAATAAAACTTCTATAGTTCAGAATAATCCTGGTTCCAAGCAGGAATAACCACTTCAAAACTATTCCCCAATCATATGTAACATCCCCCTAATCAGGAGTAAACATTACAGAGAAGATATCAGGCATAGGCATTTCTTTAAGTAACTTATAAATAGAACATTACTCATTGCTAGAGAGCAACATCTCATTAAGCAAGCACAGGCCTTGCTTTAGACTAGTAAAACTTTTCTATTAATTAAGGTGAACATTTCAATAAGCAATTCAGTAAAGCATTCTCAATGAGCATTTTACTATGCCTTGGACTCCCCTATGCAGGGCTAACCATCGCAGGTGAACTCAGTATGTCTTTAGGCCTACGCCGGAACCAGGGCCCAAACAGTTAATGAATGGCAAGCCTGTCCTCAGGCATAAACAGTAACTTAATGGCCTCCACGTCACTAGAGGCACATAGGGGCCAACAGGTGGGCACTTAAGGTCAAAAATACAGGGTTTCTCTGGGGCCTACAAGAGAGCGCTTGGAGGCACAATTACAGCGCTTCTATGGGACATTCAAGAAAGCGCTTGGAGTGAAATTACAGCACTTCCCTGGGCACTACCTCAGTTCCTCACATGACAGCGCTTGGCCGCAGGCAATGCTGGGGACAGCGCTTCAGCAGGCAATCAGGTTTAGATAATAGCACACTGCAGGTACAGCACTTCACAAGGCAGCAACCCCCTTCAGTACCTCAGCACTCTTCACAGGGACAGCGAAGGAGCGTTGGGGGAGCAGGGAATCAGCGCTTCAGAAGGCAGCAACTTCTAGAGCCACAGAAGTTCTTGGTGACACAGCGCTTCAGGGGGATAGCGCTTTTCAGGATTCACAGCGCTACGATATAGCAGGCAATTCACAGCAGAGGTAGCGCTCGGTAGACAGTTTATTCCAGGTAGCGCTGCTGAAGGGCACCACAGAATATAGCGCTTCAGGCAGGAACCACGCCCAGGATTCTAGAGCTTCACAGACAGCAGGGTGCAGGGCTATAGCGCTTTGGCCCACACGAGGTGGGGGCAAGACCAGCAGGTCTAATAACATTCAGTTCAGGGTGCTGCAGTTCAGGCAAATATAGCGCTTCAGAAGGCAGCAACCCCCTCCATTACTTCAGCGCTCTTCACAGGGTCAGCAAGGGCAGCGCTAGATATACAGGACAGGTGACACCCCAGTAGCAGGTTATCAAAAGAGACCCCAGGTGACATCAGGAAACGCAGGGTCAGTACAGCGTCAATACCTGATTGCTTCTTCAAAAGTCCTGTGATGATTTAACTTCTTCTTAGCGCTTTAGGTTTCTTGCGCCCTTGTAAATAGAAGCTTAGTTTCTAGTTGGCGTGATGTTTCTTGCGCCCTTTGGTTTCTTGTTTCCTTGAAGGGGGTTAAGTTGGTGGCTGGTGTTAGATCTCCTCAGCCAATCCCCTCAAGTGGTCCGTGGGGGTTCCCTGCCGCGGGGCTAGGTCAGAGGGGGGGGGGGGTACAGGATACCTCAACACTTGAAAGGCAGCTCCTAGGCCCTGTCTTCCAGTATCATAAGTCCCTGTCCTGACCCTCACTGCCTATCCTCCTGCGTAGGTTCTTCCCCAGGTCTTCCCCTCAGTCACTCTGACAGGAAAGTTTACCTTCCTTTCCTTATACAGTGCCAGTTGACAGTTGGCAGTGGCAGTTGGTGTCACCTCACCTGTTCCAGAAGGTTCCAGGGGGTTCTAGGAGGTTCCACCATTCTACCTGTGGGCAGGCTGGCAGGCTAAGTTGATACATTGTTTGGAGGGTTCCAGCCAGGCCCTAGCCACTAGAATGCGCCCACTAAACCCAGCTGCAGCAGCAGTGGTCAGTGGCAGCCATGTTAGGGGTATAAGACACCTGCATCTTAACATCAGTTTCACAGTACACAGGGCTTTCCTCACTACACAAGGCCTATACATTGTTGTTACCATGAGGGCATTCTGATTTAAAAGGGAAATAAAAGGCGAAAAATTTCTGGGGAAAGGTCCAAGTCCTACAGGCATGAATAGGGAAAATGTAAGCGGAGCCTAAAACGACACACAACACTCACTCCAAATTCTTGTGTACGACATTACTAAGTTCTAAACACATTAAAACATATCTAAACATGATGTTTAAAAAACCCACCAAAAATAAATCAAAAATGCATTGGTACTGGTTGTAAATGAAAAGAGCATTTGTGCTGTACGCCTTTAAAGCAACCTTTCATTCCAAGCATACAGGTGACATTTTCAAAATGCTATCTGAATAAATCATGAAAATACATTAATGAAATGGCTCGTAAATACAGAAAAGAAAAGGTGCCGAAACAATTTCATGACAGATTATATAAAACTGTTTTGTTCTTAGGACAAGGTCAAATATTGTCTCTGGAAGTTTTCAAAGAATTGTAGTTCTCTATGAATAATTCTACTTTAAGCGGATTACTTTGTGCCAAAAAAACGAAATATGCAAATTTGGAAAAACAAAATATGAATTATAGAAAAAAAGTGTTCCAAAGTTAGAACTTTGTTTTGAAAAAATGAAGGTGGAATTCAGAGACTCTCTGAACACTGTGTGCAAAATCAAAAGTCAGTGTTATTGTTTGGAGAAAACATCAAATCTTCTAAATCTGTAAAGAATTCATCTACCATTGTAGGTGAGAGTTGGATTACCTCGTTAAGAAGATCAACCGAACATAGATGTGAAGCATCGCCGTTAGCGTTGGTCGCATTAGCAAAGTTCGAATTGGAAGGTACCTGTGCAAAATGTTTCCTCTCGTACCTCACCATCAGCATTTTGCATCTGTGAGATCTCAATGAATGCCGTCATCAGAATTGGTAGCCGCTGGGGACAACACAGTGCATGGGCCATTACAGGTTCAAGCAAAGTATCAACATCCGTTGGCATAACTGATGGGAGTGTGAGACAGATGTCTAACATGCATGCTTCTCCGCATAGCAGGCAGTGTAGAACAGGTAAGATGCAATCTTGCCAGATGGGTCTGAATGACAGAAACCATGTGGTATTAATTTCTCTTAAACAAGTTAATCCCAAAATTTGGACAATGCGCTCACAACACTTCATTACCAGTAGAGTGGTCGCCACGGCCATCTGGGAGTCGGCTGTAGATTTGCTTGCCATATCGAAGCAGTAGGAGCAAAAATAGTGTCCCTGCAGCGAGTCCCAAAATGAGAGGCAAGCCGTCCCGAAAAAACTGTCTTAAATACATGTATAGTAGCACTCATATCAGACATGGTTAAGATGCGACTTAACATTTCCGAGAAATGTACAGGGCAATTTGTAGTTAATAGGGTGTGTATCTCTGCAGAAGTCCGTGTGACTTCCAGATCATAGGTCTCTTTGGCTGAGGTCAGTGGCAGTGTAAAAGAATGCCTTTCATTCTGCTTAAGGTATCAATTCGTATAGAATAGATGTTCAGTGTAGGCCATAACGGTGACTCCCAGTCTGTCTTGGTATTAGGAAACAATACTTGCATACAGCAAGTGACCCTGACTGACACAGTTGTGAGATATGGTAAACCAGGCAGCATGCCACAGCAGCTGCGATCGCTCAACAAAATGTGACTTCCATTAGAAAGTTGCCTAAAAATTGGATCAATCACTGCAGTTGGTGAGCCTTGCAGGTGGCAGGATAAGTTGTTAGAGGAACCATCACAGGACCTGTGTAAATTAATACCCTGACAAAGGAGAGAACCACTTTCAATGGCTGGCTTTTCAGCGACTTTAAATGGCAATCTTTCCAGTGTTTCAATGCTCAGCACCATATAGTCTGCTCCCCTCTGTGCCAGTTTGATCATTTTATGAGTAAATATGAATGTGTGGTACTTGTATAGCGCAGGAATCAACCATGGACATCTAGGCGCTTGTACGGATACCGTTGAGGGACCCTTCCTGGCCTTTCCCTGTGAAGTGCCCAGTCCTGGGCACCCCCAACGTGAAGCAGGCATCCTAGCGTTGTTGGGGCCGTTGTGGAGATTAAGCAAGCTATTGCCCAGAGTTGCAAAGTGGAACCCATGATTAGAATAGGCACCTTGGCGAGAATTGTCAGGCCCAAGGAAGTTCATCCCAGGACCCGCCGAGGCGGGAATTGAACCCTGGGATAGACCTCTGTATCAGGGTCTCCACTCTAACCATTGAGCCAAACTTCTCCACAAGTGAGATTGAATTCTGAAAACAGAGACGTGGTGTTGATTAAATGCCAAGGCACATAGCCTGAACGAAGGTTTTGTAACGTCCAGCCTAGTAGCATGATAGAACGTAATTGCGACTGACCATGGAGCAGCATGATTAAGTCCTGTTTCATGATGTGTATGGCAGAGGAAACTATGCTGTCCAAAGAATATATCCTGGATGATAGAGTTGTTAACCCATTTTCAACTACAGAATATCTCTTAATTAATACAATCAGTATCTCATATTCGCTCTGCAGTCTTTGCTTGCATAATCTTCCAAGCTTCATTATACAATGCATAGATACCAGCATATATAAAACGTTTATGATGCGGTTTAGTAGGTCCTTGTAAGAAGTCCCTCAGATCAGCACCATCTTTAAGTAAAGATAGGTGTTGTTTTACATCCTTCAGTGTAGATTTGTGTAGCACAGTTTCCCTACACTCTATGTTGTTACTATTCCTGGATGCTGTCTCTGAACATATCTTGCATCTGGCCTAGTGAAAGTGAACCCTTGTGTTTTATTCAGGAATCTATCTTGACAGATGTTTGTGTCTGTGGGCCAGATTAACAATTTGTTCCAATCTGGATCGGTTCTGTTGTAAAGCAAAATAGTATGTACGTCGACTCCCCTTCTGAAGTTTTACTGCTTGCAGGTGTAGGTGTAGGTATGGACGGGTTGTTTAACTCTTTAATCTTTGCTAACCCAAGAAAAGATGTCTATTGGACAGTGTCATTCAAAAACATAATTTGCTCTGGGATGATGCAGGCTCTAGATAAGGCTTCTAATCCCTGCACTTGCCAGTCTTTTGTGCCCCAGACAGTTTTTGTCTCAATGTTGTCTTTCCAAAAGTCGAAACTTAGTGAAGACAGCTTAGCATAAAAGGCCGCAGAATACATTTGTTTGGTATTTGTCAACATATTTTTCATTCCTGTCCTATTATCATTTTTTCAGTAAAATGGTACTGAATTTGAAATATTAAAAACTGAAAAGTATGAAAATTTGCCATAAAATGTGTTTGAGCTACCCTTTGGTGGCGTCAGACAATGTTCCCATTGGTTATATATCAGTACATTTCTAGGATTTGCAGATTTGTGCAAGAAATGGTGACAATAGTGATTATAACAATACATTTGTTCATAAACTGATGAACCTTCTAAATATTTATGATTTGTATATACAGCAGACATTTCTAAGTCTGACATATTATTAACAGTCTGGAAGTCCCAATCATCAGAAAAGGTACTAGATGAAACAAAGTCATTCAAGGAAATCTTGAACTAGTGTGAAATCTTTAACAGCTCCGCCGGACCAAAAATGTAATGATCAGTTCTGTCCCAAGCTATACCCCCTGGTATAGGAAGAGTTGTGATGTTCACTGATGACAAGTCTCTTTGTTCACGATGAGATGATTTGTGTGGCTTGAGTAGTAAGTTGATGTTCTTACTTGCAGTGTCCTTTTTAACATTTCTTCCATTAATCTGCATTCCCAATATTATTACCAGAGTCAACGAAAGTAGAATAAAAAGTACACCCAACACAATCCCAACACAATCCTAAGTCTTTTCCAGTCTTTTCCAGGTGATGAAAAAGGTCTGCTGCTTGTTCTTTGAAAGTTCATTTTGCTGGCGTCGTTGGGATCCTCAGAAAATGTATCAAAGTTAATGAAATAGCCAGACGCAGTTTTGTCCATTGTAGGGATTGCATCAGAGTTCGTTGAAATCACTGGAACCACTTGATCACTTTTATCTTCATTGTAGACAGGTGTTTCTTGAGGAACTGTTATTTGGGTCTCAAGAGGTACAAGTTCCATACCTTTGTTGCAAAGTCCTTCATTTCGCACTGCAGATTCTTCAAAGGTGATGAGTGTCTCAGTTTGAACCTCTTGGATAGTAGCCAGATTAGGGCATCTGCTAAATTGGCGGAGTCCACTTGGCCTACTGCTTATGATCGGCCACATGATGTGGTTTTACCAGGTCAATAGACACAAACCTGTTCTCCTTCTTTCCAGCAAGGGGCGGCAGTAAAACTGTTCTTGTTCCGTGGGTTGCTAGGACAGGTACTGGTTGCCTGTAAGAAGGCCCAAATTCCTTCTTGTCCGTGATCTTTTCTCTGACTAGATCCCAAATCTTTGGAATCCAGACATGCCTTGCAGGGACGGTCGGTTTCTCTTCAGTGGTTGTTGGCTTCAGGAACACGTTACTTTGTTTCATTCTTATTTCATTTAAGTCCTGCAAAACAGTCAAACGGTCTTTGATATCAAAGGGTTTTTGGTCTACCACTTATTAGATGTTTGACCCACCCGTCACCCGTGCCTAATACCCTAGCTGTTATAGATTAGTTTATGTCCCGTTTTTTTCTCTCCACTACCGAATTTCCCTCAGGATGGCAGGCACTAGAGTACCACAATGTAATGCCCAATTTGGCCATGGCCTCCTTGTAAGCTCAAGTAGAGCTAAACGCAGGACCCTTGTCAGAATACAGCATGCCGACTGCGTAGGTGCCAATAAAGACTCGCAAATCTTTTATAACAATAACAGTTCGAGCGTCAGCCGAGCGCTGATGCCACATCCAAATTAATCTGTCCTAATATTTGTGGGACCGTATATGTCCACAGGGATGTCTGCGTGTAGATAGTCTAATGCTGTGTAACAATGGTGTCTGTACTGGGCTGGCTACACTGTAGTCAGGTATCTGGCGGCGTTCTCTGCTGCGATCTCTGTTGCAGTCATGGCAATTAATTGCAAATGTGTGAATGTGGACATTCATCCCTGCACTGTAATTAGACCTGAAGCACACCCTTTTTCTTTTTCCTTAACTTGCTTAATGTTTCTTTTAATGTTTTTTCCGTTTTGGCGTGCAGCACTCCGATGTGCTCCGTCCCAAACAAGCATCTGACATAATAAGCTCTGTAAGTGGTGCGGGATGTCCATGACATGAAGGAGTTGCACAGCCGTATGCACATATGTAAATAATATTGACTTGTATTCCATATTTTCACCAAATTCGTCCAAATGTTATTCCGAATTTTATTCCAAGGTTTACTCATTCTTTCACCATCACGTCAAAGACATAAAGTTTTCATGTTTTATACATCTTGATACTCTGTCGGAACTACCCCAGTTCACATTACACATAATCTTGATGTGCCCTCCCTGTGAACCTCGCGCTCGAAACCCATTTAAGAAAACAAAAGTGAACAATCAACAAAAGTACACCCTACGTCGATGTAAGTAAGCAAGTGCATCATCATCCCCCAACAGGTATTCTCTCACAGCTTCACCCAGCAATCCCTATGCTTACCTGCTAAAAACCGTTCTGAATGATAGGCGGTTGAACATTGTTGATTGTTCACTTTTGTTTTCTTTAATGGGTTTCGAGTGCGAGCTTCACAGGGAGGGCCAATCAAGATTATGTGTAATGTGAACTGGGGCAGTTCCGATGGGCTGTTTAAAGATTGAGGGACGGGGTAGTGAACAGCGCGCTTATGAGGCAATATATGTAATTTAGTTATACCACTGATGAATTAGGAGGGACATTTGGGCTAAATGTTAGTAGCAACATTGTCGTGTAAATGTAGCGTTCACTAAAATATGCTTTTAACATCATAGATGCCCCCGAAGAAGTTTTTGTGGACCGAAATGCATTGGGTAGAATGGAATGTTCTGGAACTATGAAGTTTTAAGTTATTGCCTATGATGAAGCCCGGATGGGCACTCTCAGAGTATCAAGATGTATGAAACATAACAACTTTATGTCTTTGACGTGATAGTGAAAGAACGAGTAAACCTTGGAATAAAATTCGGAAAAAAATTTGGACGAATTTGGTGAAATTATGGAATACGGGTGAGTAATATTTACATATGTGCATACGGCTGTGCAACTCCTTCATGGCACGGACATCCCGCGCTACTTACAGGCATTCTTTCCTGGCCACCAGTACGTTTCCTTTAATTCTAGTATAGACTTAGAGATCCCTTGATGTATCAGACCCTCTCCCATAAGTGCTTTGTGTATCAAAGCTACTCTACATTTCCTGTTTGGAAGTACACTATCCCCCACTCCAGGGATTTGAGCAAAAGGAACAGAGTTTGCATCAATTATATAAGAGTATTTGAGTGGATAGTTTTGAGGTAACGCTGCATCACTGCCTTTGCTTGTGGCATTGACAGATAGCATTATTTCACTGTCTATTTTCATTTTCGAACGAGTGATTGAGGCTACGGAAGCCGTTTGCACAGTTGCCTTCGCAGCTTCATCAGCCAATGAATTCCCTTCAACGTAAACGCCATCACGTTGATGACTCAGCGTATGTATCATGTGAGTCTTTTGTAGTTCTTGTCATAACTGAACTACTTGTTCCCAAAGCAATTTATGCTTGATTGTGCCATCCTTTGCATCTTTGTAACCGTTTTGAATCCAGTTTTGCAAGTATTCATTGTAAGAGTGAACACAATAATACGAATCGCATACTATGAATGTGGGGAATTCGCAATCAGTATTCTCAATCGCCATCTCGAATGCGTGTAGTTCAGCTCACTGAGCTGTACAATCTCCTAGAGATTGTGTTTTAGTGACCATTGGTCGGAATTTGCCATCTCGCCAGCGACCTTTAATGATCGCGCACGCAGCACTATAAGCTTGTTTACCCTCCGTAGCGGGTTGAACTGATCTGTCAGTATAAATACATTCATACTGCTCTAGAGGCAGAATTTCAGTAGGCAGAGGACATTCTTGCTCATATTGTAGAAATGTTTGTGTTTTCAAATATGGGTCAAAACCGTATTTAATGTCTGTTGCAGCAAGAGAAATAACCCATTGTATCCATCTCAGATGTAAAACTTTAGCATTTGGAATGCTCGCTTTCGTCACTGGCTCTAAGGCAGGTACAGGTGTAACAACCATAATGCGCTTACCCCTGTGCGAGGGATCTCTCTTTTGCTACTGCAGTTTGAACCGCTGTCAGAATTTTTTCGGTTCATGTAAATTTCATTTCTGCTTGTGTGTACAAGTGTGATTTGTAAGCTATTGGTACTTTTTCTCCTTCATTAAAGGTTAAGTATGTGAATCTGCATTGTCCTGGAATGATTCTGATCACTAAGTTGCGTCCGTTTACGCTTGTTTGTAAATGTTTTGTTGCTTACATGTCTGTTTGCAATGAACACAAAATTTCTGTCTGTTTTTGTGTCCAATTAACTGTTTTAAAATCAGGTTTGATTATTTCGTAGAGAGGTTTAACTCTTTCTGCGTAGTTTAGAATGTATGTTCTTCTCAAATCTAGGAACCCTAATATTGACTGTAAGTTATTCAGCATTTTTGGAGGTTGGAGCAGTGCACATTTCTCCAGAAAGTTTGCTGCCAGGCTTTTGCCTTGACTTGAAAGTTCATATACTAGGAAAATTATGTTTAAATGGGCAATTCTAAATTTTTTTAAATTGAATTTGTACCCTTCGGAGGCGAATCCCAATCGTGTAGTGTTCACCCTGTTCAAGTGCCTATCCAAGTCATCGTCTGTTAGATAGATGTCATCGACATATGATAATGCCTCGTCATCATAGGTTTGTAGTAACTCTGTACCGTGGCTGAAAATAACCCAGGACTATTCTTAAATCCTTGAGGAAGACAACAGAAGAGACGCTGTGTCCCCATAATTGAGAAAGCGGTCAAGTACCTGCTTTCAGGAGTGATATTTTGACAGAAGAAACTGTTTGAAATATCTAATGTGGTTTTATATTTTTTGCGCACAATGTTATTCATCAGTGCTGTACTGTGTGCCTTTTGTACTGCAAAGGTTTTGCAACAAGAATTTAAATGTCTGTAGTCCAAAACTAGATGATATGTATTGTCTTGTTTGGAGATAGGAAACAAAGGATTGTTCATGGATGAGGTGCATGTTTCAATCACCCCTTGGTATTCAAGTTGATCTAGGATCTCCCTGACCTGTTTTTTAGATTCTTGTAACCGGATATTGCTTCTGAGCAGTTGGTTGATTTTTTAACTGGATCTTGTGGTTAGCAGAATCCTCATCCCATCCCACATGATTTTTGTATAATGCTGGTGCCTAGGCCACCGCCCATTTTGTGGCATAGGTGTATTTTTTATGAATAGGAATATGATTTGAGAAGGCTGGCATAAAGATCTCTTCGCCATGTGGGCAATCCCTGACAAATGCAGGTGGCCAGTCTTTTTCAGCCAGAACGATGTCATAACACTTAGATAATTTTTTCCAAAAGAGTGCTTTTTATTTTCCTAGTTATGTCCCCTTCTATTCAGAGTGTTACTTCATATAACGTATGTGGTACACTAACCCTGGTTTCTGCAGTTTCAACCTGAATGTATTCATTCAGGTCCACTGTCTCCAGATGATCCTTCAGGATCTTGCAAGCTATGGTAACCTATGCTGCGCTGTCCAGCATTGTCTGGGCCCACTCCCCGTTCTTGAATTGTGTCCTCAAGATTCTCGGCATGTCTGATTTTAAGACTTGATACCTTCTATTTGGAAAATTGAGTTTGCTTATTTTTCGGGAACGTGTTGTTCATCTTTGGACTTCACGCGTTCTGCCTTGTGTTCTGATCGTCCTCTTCTTTCAGATTTCTGCGAGGAATTCAGAAAGGTACGAGAGGAACGTGTATCATTATCTTGATATCTATCAGGTTTTCTCATATTATCCCTATTCCTGAGGTTATACCTCCTTTCAGAGGGCTCCTTTTGAGGAGACCTACCTCTGGATTGAGAACTCTTCTCTTTAGAAGTTTGATTAGTGTTTTCCCACTTCTTTTTAGGAGGAGTAGGAGTGTTTTTAATGAAGACCTTTTCAGGACTTTCCAACAGTTGGGGTTTAACTAGTTTCCTACCCAAGATGTCTCTGCCTAATTCTTCATAGGATTTTTTAATTATTCTGGCCAGTTCATGTGGTTGCTTAGTTAAAACAAACTTCCTTAATTTTTAGCGGATCGCCACGTATGTTGCTTCACCTTTAATATTAGCTAATATTATTGTTGAGACCTGTTTGAAATCTTTCAGTAATTTCATACCTAAATTTAAAGCAGGCTCTGAGCCGTATATGTTTTGAATCTGTTTCAGGACATCAGGTACTACTGTCATAGAAGGAACAGCATGTGTTTTAGTGTAAATTGCAGCAAAGACTGTACCCCAAGTGTTGCAGTCCTCCAGGTGTGATGCGTTCCCTAAGGTTAAACAGATTGTTAGAATTCTGTATTTCCCATGAGGGGTAGTATTATGAAATACTGCCTCGATTTGAGTACCTTTTTGAGCTATCCAGAATGGAATTTGATCCTGTTTTGCGGGTAATTTACCAACGACTGAATGTAGAGTCTGTGGTGTAATTTTATTTGTATTCCCCTGGTAAAGGGTATGTTACAGAATCATTATTGACGGTTGGACTGTACGAGTCTGCATGACATATTGAACCAATTGTCTATAGATTGTGAGTAGTTCTTTTAATTGAACTAACAGTTTCGCATCTGATATTTCTTCAATGGCAGGATGTGGTGTAAAGCTGGCTGATACTGGCCATGTTGCTCCTGGTTTACCTAGTGGACCGAGTCTGGTAATATGATTTATATGTGTTAGGGCAGCTTTAAACCAGAGCGCATGCTCCTAGTAAGTTAGTGGAATTTCATTATCCTCGAAAGGAATGTATTCCTCTGGTGGTTCATCTTCTTTGTAGAAGTGAAACACTTTTGTTCTTGGATCTGCTTCAGGGAATATTATCTATGAATAGAATACCTCTCTCTGATGATATTCATATCCTTCTTTCACAAAAGCTACCCTACCACCTCTTGCTGGTAGGCCATTTTGTATAAGTTTTATAGTGATGGCTTTTCTTAAATATTGAGGAATGATTATAGAATCCTTGTCGGTTTCATTAAAACCTGTTTGATTAAAAGCTGGTACAGCGTTTTCGTCTGTAGCTCCATTGGCCCGGGAATTATCTTTGTCGGCCATTTTGTTGACTGAATGTTTGCAAAGCAAGTTTCATGAAAACAAGGATGAGGTGCACAATATTTTGGAACACTGTATCCTTCAACGTTGAACAAAACAAAAGTCTAATACATAGGATTTTTCATCCTACTCAGCAATGGCAGGTATTTTATCCTTTTTACCACTCCAGACGAGTGTTACGGAAAAAGGGGTCTCTGAGAAAAGCACAACAGAGTTACTTTAGTATCTAGCGTTAAATTAGTGCCTTACCAAATGTCGGGCCCCATGTTGTGTAGTTCCTATATTCCCAATAGGCTCTGCGCATTGGAATAATATATCTTATAGATTTGACGTAGGACTTAAGTCAATAGGTCTCTATTGAATATACTAAGCTTAATTGTGTGTGTGCCAGCTAACTCAGAGGTCACTAGAAACTTTCTTGAATACACAAGAAGGGATTCGTTTTTGACAACCTCATAAACATGACAGCTTTGTTTCCCAAGAATAAGAATATATCTCTCAGAGTCATGGAAACAATAGATAACTAGTTCAATCAGTCAATCGTACTTGCTTTGTTTCTACAGAGTTGCAGAGAAATAGTGAGACGGGCTTTTTCAATACAAGGGTTTATTGAACAATCTTCTTTCTCATGCAAGAGAGGTGAACTGCTACAATCGTTAGGCAGAATGTAAAGTATAATGCGTACAAAGTAAACAGTAATATGAAATAATACCGTAAGAGCATTGTATGGTTTCTAAGCCATATAAAAATACATACATAAGTAACATAGACTAAAATACTCAACTGGTGCTTCTGAAATACTCCTACCCCAATGTACCTAATCTAAGTCTAGTACGAGGGAAGAGGTAAGTGTTTGTGGTTTAGCATAGGAATCTACCAAAGGTTTCTCTAGGTTCTTATCAGCTCCATACCTTGTTAGAATGAACGAGGTCTCGTATCTCTTTCTCGGGACTCGACCGAAACACTGGAGGTGAATTCTCGGCAGAGAAGGGCAGCTTCCTGATCAGTGCATCAGCTGGAGAGTCGGCTTCCCTCAGCACTTGCTGTAGCGAGCTACGTCGGGCAAGTTATTTTATGTTATGTTAAAAATATTTGTAAAGCGCGCTTACACCAAGCGGTTTCATGGCACGAAGAGAGAAGGACAGCGGCGGAGGGGAGCAGGAACATCACTCATATGCTTGTAGGAACAGAAGGGTTTTGAGGAGTGTTCTGAATCGGGTGTAACTGGTTAGAGATCTCAGTTCCATCGGGAAGGTGTTCCAGAAGTGGAGAACCAGAAAGGAAAATCAGAGGCCACCATGTTTTTTACGTTTAATAGTAGGAGTCGTGAGCAGATTGAGATGGGAGGAGCGAAGTTCGCGTATGGGGACATAACGGTGGATTATCGAAGAAATGAAAGCAGGACCCTGGCCTGTGAGCGCTTTGAAGATGGTGCAGCCAAGTTTAAAAACACAGTGTTTGGCCACCGGGAGCCAATGAAGGCTCTTCATCAGAGGACTGGTAAATGAGCCTGGCTGCTTGGTTTTGGACTAACTGTAGACGACGAAGTTGGTATGCTGGGAAACCAACATAGAGTGAATTTGCGTAGTCAATACGAGAGATGACTAAAAGCCAGGGTAACAAGAGTGAGATCCTCGGTGGTCAGAAATCTGCAGATCTTGCGAATTCTGCAAAGATGGTAAAAACAGTAAGAAACCACCGCGTTAATTTGGGGTTTCAGAGACAGATCATTGCAGATTATGACCCCAAGGCTTTTTATAGTATCCACTGGGAGGGGGGAGCTGCCCAGGAGCGAGGGCCAAAAGTTGGAGTCCCAGAGGTTGACAGCTCCACCAGTCAGGATCAGCTCCATCTTGTCAGGATTGAGTTTTAATTGATTGGTATACATCCATTTGGCGATGGCTGTCATGGTGGATTGGAAATTAGTGACTGATGTGTTGGAGGGGACATTGTTGAATACCAAGGGGAGGTTGTCGGCATAATTGAAGGTTATGACTGGTCTATTTCATAAAGAAACAATCAAAGGTTGGTTGTACAAATTAAACAAAAGGGGCGACAGGGAGGAGCCCTGAGGGACTCCACAGGTCAACTTGGATTGCTTGGCCGAGAAGTTAGCCAGGGGAAGTGCCTGGAATCGTTTATGCAAGAAAGTGGAAACCCATCTAAGGGCCAAACCCTGGATGCCAGCATTACTGACACGGTCAATCAAGAGATCATGATCGACCGTATCAAAAGCGGCTGACAGGTCTAAAAGTACAAGGGCTTGGGTGGTGTTTTTATCGGCTCCTCTTCTCAGATCGTCAATCACTGCTAAGATGACGGACTCCGTAGAATGGGCTGGTCGAAAGCCCGCTTGCCGAGGGTCAAGGAACTGCCAATGCCCAATAAATGAGCTCAGGCAGTTTGTGACATGGGCCTCCAGTAACTTACTAAGGTATAGGAGCAAGGAGATTGGACGAAAATTGCTCAAAACCGACAGGTCGGCGTTAGGTTTCTTCAAGATCGGGACAATCAAGGCGTGTTTAAAGGTGTCTGGAACGATACCTTGTTTAAGGGAATTGTTAAGTAGTGAGAGAGGCGGATCAGGGCAGGCAGCGAAAGCCTCCTGCAGGATGTGGGGTGGGCAGCAATCATTAGGGGAGCCAGATCCCACCTTCTTTAGGAGAACAAAAAATTCCTCTCTAGAGATGAGGGGAATTTGGTCAAGCGTGAGGGACTTTTTACATATGATTGGAAGGGTGACTGAAAGCATGGGGGTGGGGATATTGTTTTTGATAGAAGTGCTTTTGTTGATCAAGAAAGTTCAGGGAATCACATAGTATTTGTGAGGGGACAGATTTAGCTATCTCTCTGTCAGGTTGTGCAAGCTCATCAACTATTGCAAATAATTCTTTGGTTTTCGTAGCTGAATTCATAGTTTTTGAGGAAAAATATGTGGTAGAATTTTTGTAGTTTTTTAGCAGAGCTACATAGGCAATTCTCTCCTCTGGGGCATACGTACGCCTCCTGCAGCGCTCTGCTTGTCAGTTTATCCCTTTTCAAGTAATCGGAAAACCAACTTTGAGCATCGTGGGGACGTTTGAGGAAGGTCCTCTTAAAAGGGGCAACTTTGTTACTGGCTGATTCGAGCCAGTGGTCCAGTTGTAAGGCTTGATGACAGATGGAGTCTGGTTCGGTCGGAATGGTGGTTGTTAAAAACGTGCAAAAGTCTCTAATATTGGCCCGCTTCCAATTCCTGGCCATGAGGTTACCCTCTAGGGGGGATTTTGTAGAAGGGATGCAGGTCATACTAAAAGTGATGAAATGATGGTCAGACCATGTACACGGGAGACTGAAGGTGGGATGATATCTAGATTTGAGGTCCAGACCTGGTCCAGAATGTGCCCTTTAACACGAGTGGCCTTATGCACATGTTGGGTACAATTCATGCCTAGTAAGAGGTCCGTGAACCCGATGGAGCTGGTACGTTAGTGGGTGTCAGAAGGCCAGTAGTTAAAATCTCCAAGGATAAATATTCTGGCATGGTTGATGACTAGCTGGGAGATTAGATTGCCAAATAGTTGAGGGAATGTGGGCATATGGTCAGAAGGCGGTAGAAGAGGGCACAGATGAAGGGGGACTTGGAGGATTCAAATTTCAGGAGAGACTGTCAACCCGAGGTATACCACTGACCTCAAGGGCAGTGAATAGGTGCTTCTTTTGAATGATAGCTGCCACCCCCCCCCCCACCTTGCATAACGCCCTATTGGCCTGGAGGATGTATTAGCCTGTAGGAATTGCTGCAAGGATATCGGGGGTGGAATTGTCCCTAAGCCAAGTTTACGACAAAAGGAGGATGTCAGGTTTGTCGGTATCTAGCAGTTGGAAGATTTCGAGTTGATGTCTCATCATGGTGCGGGTATTTAGATAAATGATGGTAAGGGGGGCAGCTGCCGGGAGGTCGGGGCTGATGGATTCCGGAAAAACCTTATAAATGGAAGGGCTTCCCTGCCCGATAGGCCAGGTGGTGAGTTCAAGAAAAGTCTCTAGGGGACAAAATCCCTGATTTCACAACAGAGGTCCTAACACTAGGAGTAATAGGCCTGTTGCCCCATAACTTTAGCAACTCGTGTGCTGAATAAGTGGTAAAACTGGAATAATAACCGGCCCCTGGCCCCGGTCGGGCGCGGACGGGCAAAGACGGGCTGCTCCGAACCACCGTATCTTGCTATAGTAAGTGAAGGTATATTTATACCTTGAAGGTGTACGTCATAAATGAGCCCCTGGGGAATAGTTGTTCATTGTAAGTTAACTGAGTTCTTGGAGAAATCAATATGCAAGCAAGGGGAAGTCCCTAACTGCTTAAGCTGGTTTTCCAAGAAATGTTTGTAACGTTTGGTGAACGGATGTAAGTAGCCATGCCTAAATTTGGGTAGCATGGGCTATGCCTAAATAGGGGCTGGATTTCTATGCCTCTATAAGGGAAATGAGAATTGTACCTATATAAAGGCATGAATTGGTAAAATGTAATTGTTGCGTGAAATGCCACAGAGCAGAACGAGCGCCGTATGCAAATTCAAAAGTAAAACTCAAAACCGGCTGCAAGTGTATTAACAATATCAATTGCACAAGCGTGACTTAATTATCTTAAACAGGTTGTCGAACCACACTTACTGGTGCGTGACAGATTGTTGGCTACACAGCAGCGTTTCAGGCTAGTGTTCCACAATGTGACGTAGGCGTGAATGTCGTTTAAAAAACGTAGTGACAAGCAGTGGACATAAACAAAAGACTATCGCTCTAAGGAAAGAGAAGTTACTCAATAAGGATTTAACCGAGACATTGCATCAAAAATAAGTGGTGGTTAATGTAGGATAGGTACAAAGAACTAAGGAGGAAATAATGAATAAAAAAGCACGATGTGATGAATGAACAAAATGTGAAGAAAAAGTGACAACTAAAATAAGAGTGGGATTGAAAAAGAGCAAGGTTGGGAAATAACAGAAATGAAGAAGAATTTAGTAAAACAAAGGCATATGCATAATGTGTGTATGGTCAATATAGATTCATAAATAAACATTTCAGCTAAATAGTCAAGGATGACTCACATTAAAGAAAACTCAGTTAAGTAAAGCTAGGTGAAAAGACATGTAAGTGAAACTCAGTTAATTCACAGAATTTTCAGAAACAGCTAAGGGGGCTTTTACTTCACACCTCCAAAGAGATATATGGACCATGCTCTAAACAACACAGAAATGCCATACCCTCGTTAATCCGATTAGGCTTTAAAGAATTCAGTAGGCACATACACTAATTTTCACTTTGTCGAATTTAATTATAGTTAATTCCCTCTTCACATCTTTTAATGATTTCAAGGACGCAAAATTTCATTTGGCTGATGTTATGCCCAGCTTCAACAAAATGATTTGCCACTGTGGATTTTAGTTGTCTGGTTCTAATGTTGCAATTATGTTCATTTAATTTGACCGTATCTTTTCTTTCCGTTTAACCAATGTATACCTTGCCACACAGGCACTTTAATAAATATATGACATTGGCAGTATCACATGTAGCGTTCACTTTTAATTTGATATTATGTCCTGTCATAGGATAAGTGATACTTGATCTGGTCAATACGTTATTACAATTGTTACAATTCCAACAAGGGGTAGTGCCTTTGTAAACCATGGGGATATCTTGATTCGTACATTGTTTAATAATTTCCCCAAATTTCTTTCACGGGTATATGCGAAGATAGGTTTATGGTGAAATATATTGTTAAAATTCAGTCCCAGGGGGGAGGAGCTTCGCGGGCGACCAAGATGGCCGCGTTAGCTCGGAGCTCCGCGGACCCTCCGACCCTTCCCAAATATCCTGCTGAAAATCCTGATCCACGTTAGTGGATTCTGCTTGGTGAGAGGTCGCAGACGCGGGAACTGCTTTCCGCTTTTAAATCTGTAGCTCCTAGGCGAAGTTACATCGAGCTGAACTTAGTGCCAGTGATGCGCCATTGTCTCATGGATGGCTGCTGCTTGCACCGACGCTCCGCATGATTGGAATGCGAAGTGGACATCTTTGGTCCCTGCTGGCGAAGTGCATGTAGCTGCGGACTCGCCTGCTACCGGCCTGGTTTGTTTGCTGACTTCGCCTCTGTTCTACACATCTGCTTCCTTGTATGGGCAGTGTAGCCCTTTGTTCTCCTTGGGTCCATCATGGCCGGCAGAGGGGACCCCGACAAGACGTCGAACAGAGGTGTTCGTAGGACGACTCAGACACAGCTGAACAAGATTGATCAATACGCTCAGCAGCGGACCTCGCCCACGGTGGTAGCCTCCTCTAAAGACCTGCAACGTGCGGGCTCGCCTGAAGGTTCCGAGCCTACTCTGAGTGACATTATGGGGGCCATCGCGGGCATTCGGTATGAAATGCAGAAGCAACATGAGGTCCTGACTCATAAGGTGGACACCCTGGCCGTGGATCTTAACCTGATCAGGGCCGACTTGGGGAAGACCAATGATCGGGTGAAATCCCTTGATCTCAAGACCTCCAGCCTAACTACCGACGTTTTGGACCTGCAGGCGGAGGTCCGGACCTTAAGATCGGTCAACGACCAATTCTCCAGAAGGTTGGAGGATTTTGAAGGGCGTGCGAGGCGGCAGAACGTCCGCATTATTGGTGTTCTGGAGGGAGCAGAGGAGGCAGTGGACCTTTTTGTGGAGGACTTGGTACAGACGCATCTCGCACCTTCTGGCCTCAGCAACTTCTTTTCTGTGGAGCGTGCCCATCGGATACATGGCGGCCCGCCGAAGTCGGGTGTTGCGCCTAGACCTATCTTTGCCCGGCTCTTCAACTTTAGAGACCGGGATGTGATCCTTCAAGCCTCCAGGCGACATGGACCGCTTAAATTTCAGAACTCTGAGGTGCACTTTTACCCGGACTTCACCAGGGCCGTTCAGAGGCAACGCCAGAGTTTTGCAGGAGTGAAACGACGCCTGAGAGACATGGGTTTTAAATACTCTATGCTGTTCTCTGCTAAACTGCAGATTGAGTACGAGGGCCGAGCTATGTTCTTCGATGTGCCGGAGAATGCGAGCGATTGGCTGGACACTTTGCCACAACGCCGGGAAGAACACGACGAACATTCCGGTGGCGCAACTGGTGGTTCTGATCTCTAGGACTGGGTACTGCTGTGCTGATTATGGCGGTTGGTGTCCCTGATGTCTGTGACTGCCAATACCAATGCTATTCCGATTTTGATAGTTTTCCTGTTTTTACATGGAGGGTGGCGGGAGGGGTTTGCAGAGATTCCTTACTCCTCTAGGGACTTTTTGTAGATTAGTTTATGGGGTGACAGGCACACTGCTGGTTGGGGGGGCTTCTTAGTCTGCTGCAGGGGTGCAGGGTGGTGGGTGCTGGTGGGGAAGTTTGTTTGTTTATTCTCTTTTCTCTCTTTCTATCTCTTAGGCAATGGGATGTATATGCTGATCAGTTTCATTTGTTGTTGAGGCTTGTTGGGGTTGGGTGTGGCCAGGGACACGATGATGGGGGGTAGGAAACTACGAGTCCTCAGTTGGAATGTTAACGGGTTGGGTGGCTGTATCAAGAGAGGGGTTGTGATTCAACTGATTAAACGTCATATGCCTGATGTCGTCCTCCTTCAGGAGACGCATCTGGTTGGAAACACGTGCAAAGCACTTAACCGTAAAGGGTACAAAATGGTGGCTCACTCGGGGTTCTCCTCGGGATCTCGGGGGGCGTACGTCCCTTCCGCTTGAAGTCGACGTCACTGTGATCGATGAGAGGGGGCGGTACACCGCCGTGGCGGGTCGATGGGAGGGGCGCGCCCTGACATTACTTTCAGTTTACGTTCCCCCGGGTCTACAATCTAGCACCTTCCAGGACCTTGGTGGCGCCATTTTGAATTTACCTGCTGAATTGCTGATAGTGGGGGGTGATTTCAATTCGGTTTGCTCCGGCTCCTTGGACCGCCATCCGCCTAGAGACCTCCGTAGCTCCCAATTGTGGTTGCCATCTTTCCTCGAGACCATGGGGCTGATAGATAGCTGGCGGCTTTTACATCCCATGCTCTGTCATTATTTCTTCCATTCAGGCGCCCATGGTAGTCTTTCTAGGATCGACTATGTTCTTACATTGGCTGCACACGCGCCTGCTGTTTCTGAGGCCCGTTTTTTTGGCACGGGGTATTTCTAATCATTCCCCGCTGTGGGTCTCTTTTGACTTTGACGTTGTCATGTCGGACCGACCGGCGGTTGTTAACCCGTGGTATTTCCGCAATCCCAAGACCCGTAATCTCCTAGCCAAGGCCATCGACCTCTATTTTACTGAAAATGAGGGATCGGTTGCGTCGGCCGCGACTTTATGGGAGGCGTTTAAGACAGTTTTGAGGGGTGAGGCTTTCGCTCCTATAGGGGAGGCCCGTAGAGTCAGAGATGCTGATTTAGTACGCATCGAGGAGGAGATCATGGGGCTTGACTCCCAGTTGGAGGCAGAGCCCGATCCCGCTCTCCTGCACAACCTCTCCCTCAAACAGTCGGAATACCGCGACCTTGCTACAAACGCTGCCCTTGTTTTAGCTAAAGAACAGCAGGGTCGGATATATGACGTCAGCGATAAGGCCGGGAAGTTGCTGGCCTGGCTGGACAGAAGATAGATGGCTAGCCGTGTTGTACCAGAGATAATGGGGGAGGACAGAGTTGTCGTCACTGATCCAAGTTCCATTGCCGAGTCCTTCGCTGATTACTTTCGAGGCGTCTACACCTCTGTTTCGGACCGGTCTGAGACCGATTCGACAGTGTTTCTTTGGATAGGGACGTCTCGGTGGATGAGGTCGCCCTTGCGATCCCCTCACTGCGATCGGGCAAGGCACCTGGTCCCAATGGTATCCCGGTTGAGCTATATAAGATCAGGCCGGATGTGGTTTCCCCACACCTGCGTAACATGTTTCTAGAAGCGCGGGAGACTGGCCTACTTCCCCTGGACCAGAGGTTGGCCACCATTGTGGTCATCCATAAGGAAGGGAAGCCGAGAGACTTGTGTCCGTCCTACCATCCCATTTCTCTCTTGAATGCTGAGCCTAAGATTCTCGCCAAGATAATCGCTAATCGACTGATTGGTGTTATCGGCGACTTAGTGCATCCGGACTAGTCGGGCTTTATTCCACACCGCAACACCGCCCTTAATTTGCGTAGACTCCACGGTGCCCTGGCCAGGGCCCACACCCTGGAGGAGCCGGCAGTCCTGGCGTCCTTGGACGCCACGATGGCTTTTGACTCTCTCGAGTGGAGTTACCTTTGGGCGGTGTTGGCGAAGCTTGGTTTTGGCCCGGTGTTTGTGGGATGGGTGAAGCTTTTGTATGCTGACCCCTTGGCTAACGTTGCCGTCAATGGCCACATCTCGGCGACTTTTGCCCTTCATAGAGGCACCAGGCAGGGTTGCCCCTTGTCGCCACTTTTGTTTGCGCTCGCTCTTGAGCCGCTTGCGGCCCTGTTACGTACACACCCGGATCTGCTTGGTATTAGCTGGGCCCCTGGCTTCGAGGACAGAGTCTCTCTTTATGCAGATGACATTCTGCTTTACCTCACTTCCCCCTGCAAGTCACTTATTGTGGCATGTGATGTACTTAGACTTTTTGGCCGGTATTCTGGCCTTGTTATTAACTGGGCCAAGTCTTCCCTATACGTACTGAAAGGGGACACACCGCGCCTCCCTAGAGGCTGCAACATCCAGGTGGCCAGCCAGGGCTTTAAATACTTGGGGATTTATATCTCTGGTAATGCGAAGGCGCGCTATGAACACAATTTGCTTCCCCCTCTTCTGCGCCTTCAACGTGACGTGGAGGGTTGGCGCAAACTTCCGCTTTCTTTACTCGGGCGCGCAGCATTGTTTAAGATGATGTCTTTGCCCAGGTTCCTGTACGCCCTGCAGAACACCCAAGATCCGGTCCCCGCCCGATACTTCCGAGAGATTGAAGGCCTTCAACGTGCCCTACTCTGGGACGGCCGACCCCGCGTCGCTATCACGAAGCTCACGCTTCCGTGGTACGACGTGGGTATAGCACTACCAGATGTGCGCAGATATTACTGGGCCTCCCAATTGGCGGCTATCAATCACGGTTTCTATGGTCCGGAAAATAACCCTGGCTATGCGATGGATAAGTGGCTCTTGAGTGGCGGCAATTACTACAGGGCGCTGTATTCGAGGTCTCTGGACAGGCGGATGTCGGGTCCAACGAAAACTGCGGTCCATATTTGGAGGACAATCACCAAGGCGCAGGGCTGGCAAGGCAGGCTGACTAGGTTCACCCCTTTGGACGATTCAGATATTTTGGGCAAGTTATGGCACACCAAGGGGTTTGACAAATGGGACCTCATAGGTATCTCCAGGGTGGATGATATGATATCGAAGGGTGAGATCAAGACCTTCTCCCAGCTGCAGGCTGAGTATCAGCTGGGTAACTCAGAGTCTTTCCGATATGCCCAGTTGCGACACGCACTGCTCTCTGCTAAACCAGCTGAGGGGGCGATTCCAGAAAGCTCCCCGTTGGAGGACAGGGTGCTGGATGGCCATATGCCTGACAGTGCCATCTCACTGTCTTATAAGAAACTTATTAATGTTCGCACTGACCTCCTCCTGGGTGTGCGGGATCAGTGGGTGCGTGACGGATTGGAAATCGACGATGAGGATTGACAGAGTGCAGTTTCTTCCCCTAAGGAAGTCGCCATTTCCTCTCGTCTCAGGCTGGTGCAGCTCAAAATCCTGCACAGGGTGTACGTGACTGCCCCCCGGCTTGTGCATATGGGCTACTCGATCGATGGGCTTTGTCGCCGCGGCTGCGGCGCCCTTGCCACTTTTATGCACATTCTTTGGGAATGCCCTGCCATAGCCTCCTACTGGAGACGTGTGCATTGGATTATGGATGAGGTGACTGGGGTGGTAGAGACTGCGGAAGCTAGGAGATGCCTTCTCAACATTTGGGGACCGACGGATCACAATGTGGCTCAGACGCAGTGGGTGACCCTCGGCAACATGGTGGCCAAACGCGATATCGCACAGAAGTGGGGGGCTTTGGCAGCTCCCATGGTGGTGCAATGGAAAACCAACATGGATTGGTGTATGTTCAGGGAAAAGACGGTCTATGTTGCCAGGGGTAAGCCCAAAAAGTGGTTGAAAGTGTGGGGAGCCTGGAATGCTTACAGGGGAGATATTTGTGTGCCCCCGGAACCTGTCTCTTTGGAGGAACATCTGTCGCCATAACCTGTGACACCACCTGTGACACGCTGTACTGTTGTATCCTGTTTCCTCTTCTCCCCCCCTTTTATCCTGATCTGTTCTCCAGTATTCGTGCTTGTGTTCCCGCTGCTCCTCCTGCCCCACTGCCAACGCTGGATTGGTGTCAGTACAACGCGATGTATTACAACGCGTTCCGTTACAACGCGATTTTTACATCGCAAATACCATTACAATGCATGCCATTACAACGCATGGCATTACATAGCAGATACTTTTACAACGCATGGCATTACATCGTAAGTATAGGTAAGTATATCTTTTTAAAAAAAAATGTAATAAAGTTAATTAAATTAATTTAAAATAATAAAAATAATATAACATTTTTAAAACAGTAATTAATTTAATTATAGTAATTTAATTAATATTAAAATTGATATTAATTTAATATATTTAAAATAATATAATTAATGAAATATAAAAAAAATTTAAATAGAAAATAATATAATGTAATTAATTACAATAAATATAATTATAATTTAATTAAGTTATAAATAATACATAATATAATTATATTTAATAAAATTAAAAGAATTTAATTAATTAAACATTTTTAAATAATATAATTTAATTATAATCGTTTATTAATACAATTAAATTAATAATTGTAAATATAGTTATTAATGTAATTAAATTAAATAAAATTAATTTAATTAATTTAATTTATATAAAGTCGTAATACCCCTGTACCCCAAAACCCAAACCCTGCCCTAAAACCTAAAAACACCCCTGTACCCCAAAACCCAAACCCTGCCCTAAAACCTAAAAATACCCCTGTACCCCAAAACCCAAACCCTGCCCTAAAACCTAAAAACACCCCTGTACCCCAAACCCAAACCCTGCCCTAAAACCTAAAAACACCCCTGTACCCCAAAACCCAAACCCTGCCCTAAAACCTAAAAACACCCCTGTACCCCAAAACCCAAACACTGCCCTAAAACCTAAAAACACCCCTGTACCCCAAAACCCAAACACTGCCCTAAAACCTAAAAACACCCCTGTACCCCAAAACCCAAACACTGCCCTAAAACCTAAAAACACCCCTGTACCCCAAAACCCAAACACTGCCCTAAAACCTAAAAACACCCCTGTACCCCAAAACCCAAACCCTGCCCTAAAACCTAAAAACACCCCTGTACCCCAAAACCCAAACACTGCCCTAAAACCTAAAAACACCCCTGTACCCCAAAACCCAAACACTGCCCTAAAACCTAAAAACACCCCTGTACCCCAAAACCCAAACACTGCCCTAAAACCTAAAAACACCCCTGTACCCCAAAACCCAAACACTGCCCTAAAACCTAAAAACACCCCTGTACCCCAAAACCCAAACACTGCCCTAAAACCTAAAAATACCCAAACACCCCAAAACATATACATCAGTACCCCAAAACATATACTCCTATACTCATACTTATTTTAAAAAATACTTAAATTAATATATTTAATTTATAATATTTAAAAACGAAATAAATATTTTTTAATAATTAATAATAATTAAATCAATGATAAAATATTAAATAAATAAAAAAAAATTAAATACTTACCAATACTTACGATGTAATGGTATGCGTTGTAATAGCATCTGCTATGTAATGCCATGCGTTGTAATGGCATGCATTGTAATGGTATTTGCGATGTAATAGCTGCGTTGTAGCAGCATTACGTTGTAAAAGATGCGTTGTAGCGGTAACACACCCCAACGCTTCGCTGGTTTCTTCTACCCCATTGCCACTCTTTATGCGCCTTCTGGCGTCTTCTTCTTTTTCTTTCTCTTTGTTCCTTTATGCAACAAAATAATAAAATCAACCTTCATTGTACTGTGACATTTATTCTTGCGCTATTGCCCTCCTGCTTCTATATGCTGCCTTGCCTCCGGGATGTTAGGCTGAATAGCTGTGTGCACTTTTCTAAATAAAGGTTTTAAAAATTAAAAAAAAAAAAAAAAATCAGTCCCAGCTTTACTATTGGCCAATGGCATAGGATGATTTTTTTGTAGGTTCTACTCATCTTGGAAAATTTGGAAACCACGGTTGTGCGATTTTGTGTTGGTCTCGCTTGTGGTATGAGTAATTCTTGTTTGGTAATTGATTGGCAATGCTTTTGATCTCCGGTAAGTACTTCTTCAGGGTAGTTACGAGCTTTAAATTTCTGTATCAATTGTTCCATATGTTTTTCTCTGTTACTAGGATTAGACACAATCCTTTTTACTCTTGATAGTTGAATGGAGTGTAGGGTAGGTGGTGTTTCAATGAAGGTTGGTGTAAGCTAATAAAGTGCAAGGTATTATTTCTATCAGTGGCTTTTCTGAACAAGTCTGTTTTGAAAGCTGTCGGACTTTTGGTGATCCGCACATCTAAGAATGTAATGGTTTGCTGAATCTCATGGGTAAATTTTATTCTGCCATCTATCTGATTCAATTGAACCAATTCATCTTTAAGTTCTGAAGCTGTCCATTTCCATAATAGGAAAATGTCATCCATGAATCTTAAAAAGAGTTCAGTATGTGCTCTCCAAGAAGGTTGTGATAATATGTGATTTTCTTCGAAGTGACTCATAAAGATATTAGGGGAGGCTGGGGCAGCACAATTGCCCATAGATGTACCAGTCTTCTGGAGGAACCACTCAAAATTCCATTCAAAATAGCTGTGCATCAAAGTGTATTGCAATAATTCCATCAGAAAGACTTTTATAGCTTCATCATAATAAGTATGTAGCATCGTTTGTTCGATTGCATCTATCCCAAGTTGATGTGGAGATGAAGGTGTATAAAGCTTGCACATCAACGGGACATAACTGTATGTTCTCATTATTACTGTAAGATGTTTGACTGATTTTATTCAAGTCAGAGGTATCATTGATAAAGGTACTCACTTTCATCACTGTAGGTTGCAAGTAGCGGTCCATAAATTTTCGAAACCCCTCATGGATACTGCCTCTGGTGGAGACTATTGGGTAAAATGGTGGCTTAAACGGATCTTTATGAATCTTGGGTGTCATGTACAGGGTGGGGCTTTTTGGACTGATAGAGATCAAGAACTTTTTGACTTGTTCATTTATAGTGACATGATCAAATTCATGTTGAACAATGTTTCTCAGTGTGTCTAAAAACTGATCCGTGGGGTTCATGTCTAGTTTCATGTATGTATGTTGATCAGATAAATTAATCTCCACTTGTTCATTGTAATAGCTAGTATTCAGTACCACTAGAGCACCACCGTTGTCGGCTTCTTGACACACTATCAAAGGGTTTTGCGCTATGGATTTTGAAATTCATTTTCAGTGAGGTTGCCTCTTTTGTGTGTTCGTTTGAAGTTCAACTTAGCTAGATCCTGTTTGACGAGAGATTCAAACATATCAATGCTCTTATGGCTGGTAGGCGCCATGAACGTGCTTCTAGATTTTAACTCCTTCAATTGGTCTGTCCTTGGCTCCTGTGGGTTTAAAACTGTGTTTTCAAAGAAATGTTGTAACCTCAATTTTCTCACAAGTTTAAAGAAGCTGATTTCTAGTTCCAGTAGTTTGGTGTAACTTGTTGGCATGAACGACATGCCTTTTTGTAATGTTTTCACTTGTAGTTCTGAAAATCGGTAGTTCGAGATATTAATCACCAGGTTACCTATTGAGTTTACTTCTTGGATTAGTCCTTCTTGGCTGTGGCTGTTCGAGTCTGAGGGTGTTCTTTCTCCTTTTCTTTTTCTTTTACTCCTCCTGGGTCGTTCCCAACCCACCTCTGGCTACTGGTCAGGTAGTGCTGCCTTGTGCCCGTCTTGCCCTCTTTGACTGCAACACTTTGGATTCCCTACCCTCTCATGAATTTAGGAAGGATTGTTCTCTCAACAGAGCCATGACATAGATGATCTGCCTACAGTTCATCACCCCCCCTTTTAGCAAAATGACTGTTGTGTGTCACCATCCCGATCCATGCGCTATTTTTTGAGTGACTGTTCCCAGCTGCAGGTTCTTATTGTTTTTGTTCAAGTTCTCTTGTTTGTTGTCCAAGGTTATTTCCCTTGCAGCTTGAGCGATGTACCATCTTCCACCACGCATACCGTGGCTTCCACTGGGGGTGGGAGGTTCTCCTGTGCTCTCCCCCCACTCCTATCCGACATCTTCCCATTGCGGTCAGATCAACAACCAGCTTTTCTCATGCTGAATGTGCAAGGAATGCATCCAGCATGCCACCAATACTCAGTAACTCTTACCTCAACCAGAAACAAGCACACATCAGTTTCCTTCAGGATAATGAACTTCAGTGACTAAGCATTCCTGTGCTTCGGAGTGGGTGCTTGCTTTACGTCCTGCCTTATACGGCAACCAGGCTGATTGAGTAAGGATTCCCCTTTACATGTTGTGCCTCTTCACTCTGCTCCTCAGCCGCAACCTCAATATCCAATTATATGTGATGCAAAAGCATCCGTTAAATAATTCTCACTCAATTGAAAAACTCAGGGTGTATTGAACCCTGTGTTTCTGCGATGATTAGTCCTTTTTCCGATTTTAAAATCAGATGGTTCCTAACTCATTATTTTGAATTACAGACATTTGAATGCCCATTACCGTACCTTTGCTGTATAGAACACGCATGGCACAGCACTAATCAATAATATTACATGTAAAAAATGTAAGACTACTTTAAATATTCCAAATGCATTTTTCAGTCACAATTTGTCATTCAGCGCCTTCGTCTCTCAGAGGCGCTATGCAAGATTGTCTATGGGGTATAGGAATAGCCCCGGGTTTTTTTGCGGCACCTATTTTGGCAACAACAACAAAAAAACAGACAACGATTTTCATGATCACCTGTAAAGTTAGGGCTCCATACAGGAATTAATCTTCTGATACATGTTATCCTTGTTTCTTTCAAGAATCGTCTGATCAACAGTACGACAGAGGAGGGCGATCTGACTGCAGACAAGAAGAGTACTTGAAACCGAATTGGGATACACAACGCTCAATTGATGTGAAGATAAAGAAGGAGGCTAGACCTCTGCCATGTTAACCCCCTTTTCTGAACAAGAAAGTTGCAGCCTTTACTGCAAAATATGCCACAGAAGGTGAGAACCCTCCTCCTGAACTGAAGTTGTGTGGTAACTCTCCTCATCAGTGCAGCAGAAGTCATCATAGTACAACGGAATCTCCACCAATTTCTGGTAAACGAAAGCAACTGAAACCTTTATCGCAGTTGAAACTGCGGATTTCTTCATAGCCCCTTCAGACAAAATATATCACATAAATATTCAGATTGAAGGTGACATTAAATAAACCATTAAAGCAATATTCTAGGAAAACTTAACTGCATCTAATGGCATTCTCTTAGCAGAGGTTGACCTTTTGTTCTAGCATGCTCACAGGGTGAGGATGTCATTTTCCCTTCTTTCTCGCACCTCGCACAGATGAGGTCAGTCACACTTATGCATCTGAATGATCCCTTGCTTTGATTCCTGCTCTTTATTGTAATCATGCTAGATGGGATAAGGATTCCCCCTACCATGTTATTTCTATATGCTCAACAACTCTGGTTCAATCAAAGTGGCCTTTTAAGTGGAGTGCAAAGGCACAGTTACATAAATTATTAGCCAGCTGGAGTAACAGGCAGTAATTGAACCCTATATATCTCAAATGAATAGTCCTCTTTTTCCTGTTCTGAAACCAGATCATTCCTATTGCATTGTCTTAGAATATGGACATCATCATACACACACGTTTGCTGTGCAAAATATCCACAGTATGGCACTTATAAATACTGAAAATATAAAACCACTTTAGATATTTCTTATTGGTTTTTCAGTCACAATTTGGCTGCTTTGTGATTGCGGACTTCATATGGGCTATAAGAACAGCCCAGGAGTCTTCATGAAATTTACCCTGAAGCCCTGTCCTACATAAATGATATCTTCTTGACATATGATGAATTAATCCTCCATCTAGCAAGAGTCAATCTCATAATATTTTGATTTTCAGAACCTTGCAAAAACGTTAAACTTCAAAACATTGAATACAGCCATTTGCGTGTCCTTTTCTTGGGATATGAACTTAAATATGAAGGAAAAATCCTTGCCCCTCACTTTCTTGAGAAGTGTGCACAACTGCAGCCTCCAGGTACCAATAAAAAGTTACAATCCCTGCTAGGATTTTTGAATTTTGGCAGAACATACATACCTGATTATACACAGAGTATGAAACCACTAAATGCTTTAATATGCCCAGATTTTTCCACATTCTCTTGGGTGCCGGAACACACTAACACTTCTTTACAGTCTGATTTACTTGAAACACGCCACTTACATACACATGTTAATACCGCTACTGTGATCATCAGTGTTTTGCCGAGTGCAATTGGATTTACATATGTTACATACAATGAAGGTGCAACGGTACCTATCGCATATAAATTCCATTTGTATTCCCCTGCATAAATGTATTTTGCTTCTACTAAAAAAATACTGACTGCTGTACAAATGGCTATCCTTAAAGAACATAGGGGCATATTAACAAGGAACAGGGAAAATTAACGCTAGGGGCACTTAGCGTTAATTTTTTTATCGCCCGCTATCGCTGGATAATATCGCCTGCATTTCACGTTATTAACAACGCTAACCGCCGAGGCGATAAAAAATCCTGCGATATGGGCATTTTGGGAGGTTATCGCTGGAAATGCAGTGATAAAACTACAAGAATAGGGATATCCTTGCTGATAGACCATGGTGGACTTAGCCATGTTCTCCACCTTCCATTGGATTACAAGGCTAAGTCTGAAAATTAGCAGACGTAAAAAAGCAGCGTTAACTGTGGTTAGCGCTGCTTTTTTTGTCTCTAACAGGGTTAGCGGGAAGCTTGATAATAGGAGAAATGTCGCTAAGCGACATTTCTCCTAATATTTTGCTCTGGAACGCCCACTTTGCATTTCATTCAAGATGCAAAGAGAAGCGTAGTGAAGAAGGGTGCTAATATGCAAAATCGCATGTTAGCACCCTGTTGTTGATAGGGCGATATTTTTATCTCTACTTCTTTGGATTTAAAGCCAAAAAAGCGGCGATGAAGCCCTTGGTAATATGCCCCATAATTTCTCCTGTGTCAGCCTTAAAAGCTGTCACAAAAGCTAGTGTTCCTAAAACTAAAGCCTTCCATCATCGGTGGATACAATTGACTACGTCCTTAACTTCGGTGGATGTAAATTTTGTCTTTTTTTTTCAAAACAAATTATTTTCAGTTTCCATGGTACAGGGTGGGCAGTGCCCAAAACATACATTGTAAATACAGTTTAATGTAAAAAGTACAACGTTTTGGGAAAAAAACATCATCAAACAAGCCAGCCTCCCAGCTGGTCCAACAACTGAACTGTAGAACAGATCATCGCAAAGTCACCTTAAAGTCAAGTGACTCGGTGTATATGTATTGACAACAGAGTTACTTACTATAGAGGTTTTAGTACTTAGGTGAATGTACAGGATGAGTTTATGGAGGGTCAGTATGTGGGGGGAGGTAAGTCTGTACCCCGATCTGTCGTCCAACAGGACCAAATCTTCCTGTGATTCTATGGGCAATCCTGTGCCTGGTAGACTGTGATCTCAGCCGCCATACATCTGTCCAGGGCCATACACCACCCACCCACTGTTGGTGGGGAGGTGGCCTTCCACACCCAGGAGATGTCCGGCTTAGCAAGTTTGAGACCCAGGAACAGTAACTGTTGTTTGTAGCGGTTCTACCAACCATTTCTGTACTATGGAGCAAGAACAGCCTAGGGTCAAACGGGAGGCTCCAGGACAAGATACGGACCAGGCAGGATGAGATTTTTCGTCTATGTGGCTGCAGTGCCTCACAATTCCAGACCGTATGAAAAAAGGTGCCCTACGTGTCCCCACATCTTAGCCATATGGGGGACTGGATGACACCCAATCTCCAGAGATGGGACCAGGTGAAATATTCTTGGTCAAGATATTTAAATTGGATGAGGCGTTATCACATGAAGACAGCAGTGCTACTTAGACTGGCAAGGGCCTCGGTCCATTCCACGTCCATCATGTCTGGTAGGTCTGTCGCCAATGCCTCCCTGATTTTGTGTAGAGTGATGCAAGTGGGGGTAGTCAAAGTTTGGTATATTTGTTGTTTCTTGTATGCCCCCAGGTCATCCATCAGTAGACGGTCCTCCAGTGAAAGAAATTCAGGTAATTTGTCCAACGGACGAACCAAGGGGGTCAGGGAATGTCTGAGCTGCACGTTCTTGTAAAACTGCGACTTATGCAGCTGAAATTCTTTTTACATTTGCTGAAATGATTTGAGGGTGAGACCCTGCATGATATCGCCTAGGTTTGAAATCCTGAGAAGATCCCATTTATGAAAGCAGAGAGTTCAGTGACGGGCGCAAATATGTGCCCTGCAATTGCGGGGTCATTTGTGTCAGGCACCCTAACCAGCCCATGTTTTTAACTTTGCATTGCCATAGTTGAATGACTGTTTTGCTGGACAGAGGTAGGAAATCTAGGTTCATTAGACTGTAGAGGAGTCACTGGAGGGAGATGACCTCCATAACCAGGAGTTCCACAACATAGGGCGGGTCTGTATGTGGACTATACCAACACTCATTAATGGCTAAAAGATGGGAGGCTAAGGAATATATGATCCCATTCCGCATTCCAAAATCTCGCATACCATGACTTTACAACGCAGAGCCATTACTCCGCAGTACAATCACTCTGCAAAATTTAACCCCGCATATAACTTTACAACGCATGCCTTTACAACGCAAAGGCATGTGTGGTGAAGTTATATGTGGGGAAAAGTTAGAAAATGTACTTACACTATATATATATATATATATATATATATATATATATATATATATATATATATATATATATATATATATATATATATATATATATATATATATATATATATATATATATATATATATAATGAAGACTTCGCCACTTTCACCATAGCCACGGCGGCGAAGAAGGAGAAGCGAACCACTTTATCCGGCAAGATGTTATTTATTAAACCATATCCATGAAAGCAATCGACAGATGACGCGTTTCGGGCAAAAAGCCCTTGATTACATAAAGACTGGTTAGTTTGTAGCCATTTTTAAACAATATGCCTCATCCCATTTAGGTCACATGGTCAGCCCTTTGTCATCAACACTGAAAAAAGACTTTAGCATACATATGTAGTTTCTAATGAAGTATTCTCACATATTATTGTGATTTATTTAACAATGTTCTACTACATCGAATTTAGAATGTGTCTGATACATTTTATATATCTAAACACCAATTCCTTGTAAATCCCTTTTTTACATTTAAAATATTACTGGATAAATCCATTTATGAAACATATTCTTTTAAATAAGCCTACAGTCTATCTGCATAAATGCAATGAGCTTACGACCATCATGGCACTGGTGGGTATGATGTGCACAGTAAAACATAGCAGCAATTTTTATATGTGAAGTAGTGCAAAACAAATCTCAAAATCGAGATAAAATTAAAATAACAAGGCAAATCAATAGATTGTAAATTGAGATAGTAGATGAAATATCGAACCCGGAAAAAGCTTTTTTGTCCCTTGTATCAACTTCATCCACATCTCCCATATGCAATACATTGTACATATCCCTTGCGTCAGTGCAAAATAAATAAAAAAAGTGTGATTTTATTTACTGTCCCTATATACCTCAGTATACAGAGAACCTTAAATTTCCTTGAAAAATTAATAAAAAATGCGAACAATACGGCGAAACAATCCTGTTCAGATCCTTTTATCATATTACGTTTTTTCAATACGTGCATTGTATCTAGACCAGGACAGTGATGGCGATTTTTACAGATATGTGTACATATCTTCCGTGTTGTTAAGTCCATTAGGACACTTGCTGTCAAAATTGAGGATGAACCTGGTTTCTAATCTCCTGAGCAACAATTCTCTATTGCCCCCTCTACGCTGTTTAGGTATAGAGGATACCACATAATATTGCAGACAGTTCAAACTGTTGTCATGCACCTGTTTGAAGTGGCGCGCCACCGGGTAATTGGGATCACTATGTAGGATGGCACGTAGGTGCTGCAAAATTCTCACGTGTACCTGTAGCTTGGTACTACCAATGTAATTGAGACCACAGGTACACGTGAGAACATAGACTGCAAACTCAGTCTTGCAGTTGTAGTTTCCCAATATCTTATGTGGTGTAGGGCTAAAAGATGTGTGATACTCTCTTTTGTTGACCCCGAATCTACAAGCGCGGCATGAGGAACATTTATAGAAACCAGATTTAGGTTTTAGCCAATTAGATTTGGTTCTGATTTCTGGACTAATTGGATCCAATAAGGATCCCATGTTCCTTGCTCTACTGAATGTAATTGTAGGACTCGGTGGCAAATTCATTTTCAGAACAAGGTCAGTTAAAACTATTGCCCAGTGCCTATTCACAATGGACCTGATTTTCCATTCATTCTCATTAAAAGTTGTAATCAGTCTAAGACATTGGTCATTACAATTCATTCCAAAAGTCACCAAAGGTTCATGAGAACTGTTAGAATCAATTTCTGCTGCACTCGGCCGAGGCAGCAAACTACTTCATGGTCTAAGGGCAGTTTTAGCTAGTGCTTCCTTAAGTAGTTTGTCAGAATAACGCTGAGCTTTCATCCTCTCTATGGATTCTGCTGCACAACTATTAAACTCAGTATCAGTGCTGCATATTCTTTTGAGCCGTAATAGCTCGCCATAGGGGATGCTGGCGATAAGATGCCTGGGATGGGAACTGGAGGCGTGAAGTGTTACGTTCCCAGCAGTGGACTTTCTGAATAAAGTGCTTTCAAATTTATTACTTTTTGACAAATTCTATACTGGAATTATCAATGTGGGAGAAAAAATGTAGGTTTAGATTATTCTTATTGATATTCTCAATAAACTCTACTGCTTTTTGTCTACTCCCTTTCCATACGATGAAAATATCATCAATATACCGGAAAAAATATTTGATGTTATTTTCAAAAATTGCCTGATAGTCCCTCCTCAGAACCTGCTCCTCCCACCAGCCTATGTGCATGCACGCATAGCTGGGGGAGAAGCATGCTCCCATTGCCTCACCCCTTAATTGTTTAAATAACTCCTTCCCAAAAAGAAAGAAGTTATTATTTAAACACCAGCTCATCAAACAAATTAAGTCCTTATTGTGTTGAAAGTATTCACACGGCCTTTGGTCCAGGAAGAATTTTACTGCATTAACCCCTGCCTGATGGTCAATACTAGTATATAAAGACTCAATGTGGAAAGTGTGGCTCACTGGTTAGAGCAGGCAGACCCTGAAGCAGAGGTCAGACCCGGGACCAGGGTTCAATTCCCGACGCGGCAGGGTCTTGAGCTCAAATGTCCACGGACTCGATAATTCTCGCTTCGGTGCCTGACCTAATCATGGGTTCACACTCTGCAACTCTGGGCATTAAGCTTGCTTAATCTCCACAACGGCCCCCCGCGGCGGGATGCCTGGCTTTCACCTTGGGGATGCCCTGTAGGGGCTATCTCACAGGGAAAAGCCAGGACGGGTTCCCAAGGCAAGCGCGGAGATACCCCTTCGGGGGTCGATTCAGGCGCTATATAAGAAACATAATAATAATAATGTCTAATGAAATAAGATACATATCATTTGACCATTGTAGATTTTCTACTTTGCTGAGAAAATCACCAGTATCTTTAATATAACTAGGGAGTGCCTTAACCAGATTTTACAGGAAAAAGTCAACATATTGACCTACTTGTTCGGCTACGCTACCTATGGCAGAGATGATAGGTCTGCCTGGTATAGGAAAAACAGCTTTGTGCACTTTCGGAATTAAATATAGAACAGGCACAATAGGGTTATCATTACACATAAATTTGAACTCATCATGAGACACCAGTCCATCTCTACGTAATTGCAACAATAATTTCTTAAGGGATTCAATGGCAGTATTATAGTTTTTAATGTTAGACAACTCATAGCAAGCAACATCAGTGAGTTGACGTTTGGCCTCTTTGATGTAATCATCCTGTGGCCAAATTACCAAATTTCCACCCTTGTCCGATTTTTTGATGATAATTTCATTGTTTTCCCCCATTAGATTAGCATAGTCCCGTTTCTTTTGTTGAATATGCTTTTTCCTTTTGATGTTTCTGGACTTTGAATGAGTGTTTAATTTATATATATATATATATATGAACTCCAGCCTGTCACGTAAAGCACTTTCCGTGCGGACAAGAAAACGGGACACCAAATAACACCACAGCCAGACTTGAGGTAATTTCACGTGTTGAAATTTATTCGTGCATGCAGGGCGCAAAGCCTTGTCAAACGCGTTTCGGGCACCGGCTGTGCCCTTGCTCACTGACAATTAGCCATAGTTACTCCACCATTTTAAATATACACAGTATTTCAAATGCGCGCCAATCTCGCTGTTCGGTAATCATCATAAACATAAACAACGGACTCATGCTGTCGAATGCTCCACTGAGTGCATACAAAAGGTCCCGCCATATTGGAACGATATATACACCATTGCCCGATGTAATCATAATATAGACAATACACTATTTGACAATTTGGATATACCAGAATAAACGTAAAAAGATCGTAGATCATATAAACATTAAAAACTGCTTTATGTGCATAGCATTAATCGGGTAATTGATAGTGCGGGCAAAGGATGCATATAAATGTATGTGAAATATTACCCAGACGATGGAATCAATAATAAAATGCAGCACAATGAGAACAGGGTTTCATTTATCCGTTCACGGGCATAGATAAAAAAGCCCTTTTCTTGCATTTAATCAATTAGAAAATATATATATAAAAGCAATATATATATATATATATATATACACACACACACACACACATAAATATATATATATATATATATATATATATATATATATATATTTATATATATTTATGTGTGTGTGTGTGTGTGTGTATATATATATATATATACACAGAATCCTCTCCAAAGGGCAAGAAGAAGAGGCCACACCGGGGAGACTGTGGAGGAGTCTTTTATTGCTGATAAAAACCAAAGTTCGGGCGGATGCATTTCGGCATATCTGTAGCCTTCCTCAGCGCCTAATGGTTTCAGCAGGGTGTAGGGAAGAATGCCGGTAAAATACCTTGTTCCCTCCTGCCAGGTGCAAACAAGCTCCGCCCCCCGAACAGCTCAAGATGTGATTCGCTGATTGTGTGTAGTGGGATGCCCAGTGCTTCCATACTACAAGTCCCAGAATGCTGTGGGCTGGTCTGGCACTGCGACGGGGGTAGATAGAATATGCGGGCAGTTGTCATCTGTTTGTCGGCAATGCAGAGACCTCCTCTGCTCCCCGTACTGCACCGACCTCGAGATCTGGAAAGTCCATTTAGCAGAGGCAGGACCGTAGATCCATATTTGCCAGGCGTGGGGTGCAAGTACTCCACAGCAGCCTTACTTCATGCCGGATCCCAAGGTGTGCTCTCGGATATCCCAGTAACCTGGACACCAACGATTCCACCGACGTGGATGCCAATAAGTCCGGAGCTTCTTCGTGGTGCAGGGACCTCTTAAAGCGCGTCCTTGGCAATCGCGCTAACTATATACACAGAATCCTCTCCAAAGGGCAAGAAGAAGAGGCCACACCGGGGAGACTGTGGAGGAGTCTTTTATTGCTGATAAAAACCAAAGTTCGGGCGGATGCATTTCGGCATATCTGTAGCCTTCCTCAGCGCCTAATGGTTTCAGCAGGGTGTAGGGAAGAATGCCAGTAAAATACCTTGTTCCCTCCTGCCAGGTGCAAACAAGCTCCGCCCCCCGAACAGCTCAAGATGTGATTCGCTGATTGTGTGTAGTGGGATGCCCAGTGCTTCCATACTACAAGTCCCAGAATGCTGTGGGCTGGTCTGGCACTGCGACGGGGGTAGATAGAATATGCGGGCAGTTGTCATCTGTTTGTCGGCAATGCAGAAACCTCCTCTGCTCCCCGTACTGCACCGACCTCGAGATCTGGAAAGTCCATTTAGCAGAGGCAGGACCGTAGATCCATATTTGCCAGGCGTGGGGTGCAATTACTGCACAGCAGCCTTACTTCATGCCGGATCCCAAGGTGTGCTCTCGGATATCCCAGTAACCTGGACACCAACGATTCCACCGACGTGGATGCCAATAAGTCCGGAGCTTCTTCGTGGTGCAGGGACCTCTTAAAGCGCGTCCTTGGCAATCGCGCTAACTATATACACAGAATCCTCTCCAAAGGGCAAGAAGAAGAGGCCACACCGGGGAGACTGTGGAGGACTCTTTTATTGCTGATAAAAACCAAAGTTCGGGCGGATGCATTTCGGCATATCTGTAGCCTTCCTCAGCGCCTAATGGTTTCAGCAGGGTGTAGGGAAGAATGCCGGTAAAATACCTTGTTCCCTCCTGCCAGGTGCAAACAAGCTCCGCCCCCCGAACAGCTCAAGATGTGATTCGCTGATTGTGTGTAGTGGGATGCCCAGTGCTTCCATACTACAAGTCCCAGAATGCTGTGGGCTGGTCTGGCACTGCGACGGGGGTAGATAAAATATGCGGGCAGTTGTCATCTGTTTGTCGGCAATGCAGAAACCTCCTCTGCTCCCCGTACTGCACCGACCTCAAGATCTGGAAAGTCCATTTAGCAGAGGCAGGACCGTAGATCCATATTTGCCAGGCGTGGGGTGCAATTACTGCACAGCAGCCTTACTTCATGCCGGATCCCAAGGTGTGCTCTCGGATATCCCAGTAACCTGGACACCAACGATTCCACCGACGTGGATGCCAATAAGTCCGGAGCTTCTTCGTGGTGCAGGGACCTCTTAAAGCGCGTCCTTGGCAATCGCGCTAACTATATACACAGAATCCTCTCCAAAGGGCAAGAAGAAGAGGCCACACCGGGGAGACTGTGGAGGAGTCTTTTATTGCTGATAAAAACCAAAGTTCGGGCGGATGCATTTCGGCATATCTGTAGCCTTCCTCAGCGCCTAATGGTTTCAGCAGGGTGTAGGGAAGAATGCCGGTAAAATACCTTGTTCCCTCCTGCCAGGTGCAAACAAGCTCCGCCCCCCGAACAGCTCAAGATGTGATTCGCTGATTGTGTGTAGTGGGATGCCCAGTGCTTCCATACTACAAGTCCCAGAATGCTGTGGGCTGGTCTGGCACTGCGACGGGGGTAGATAGAATATGCGGGCAGTTGTCATCTGTTTGTCGGCAATGCAGAAACCTCCTCTGCTCCCCGTACTGCACCGACCTCGAGATCTGGAGAGTCCATTTAGCAGAGGCAGGACCGTAGATCCATATTTGCCAGGCGTGGGGTGCAATTACTCCACAGCAGCCTTACTTCATGCCGGATCCCAAGGTGTGCTCTCGGATATCCCAGTAACCTGGACACCAACGATTCCACCGACGTGGATGCCAATAAGTCCGGAGCTTCTTCGTGGTGCAGGGACCTCTTAAAGCGCGTCCTTGGCAATCGCGCTAACTATATACACAGAATCCTCTCCAAAGGGCAAGAAGAAGAGGCCACACCGGGGAGACTGTGGAGGAGTCTTTTATTGCTGATAAAAACCAAAGTTCGGGCGGATGCATTTCGGCATATCTGTAGCCTTCCTCAGCGCCTAATGGTTTCAGCAGGGTGTAGGGAAGAATGCCGGTAAAATACCTTGTTCCCTCCTGCCAGGTGCAAACAAGCTCCGCCCCCCGAACAGCTCAAGATGTGATTCGCTGATTGTGTGTAGTGGGATGCCCAGTGCTTCCATACTACAAGTCCCAGAATGCTGTGGGCTGGTCTGGCACTGCGACGGGGGTAGATAGAATATGCGGGCAGTTGTCATCTGTTTGTCGGCAATGCAGAAACCTCCTCTGCTCCCCGTACTGCACCGACCTCGAGATCTGGAAAGTCCATTTAGCAGAGGCAGGACCGTAGATCCATATTTGCCAGGCGTGGGGTGCAATTACTCCACAGCAGCCTTACTTCATGCCGGATCCCAAGGTGTGCTCTCGGATATCCCAGTAACCTGGACACCAACGATTCCACCGACGTGGATGCCAATAAGTCCGGAGCTTCTTCGTGGTGCAGGGACCTCTTAAAGCGCGTCCTTGGCAATCGCGCTAACTATATACACAGAATCCTCTCCAAAGGGCAAGAAGAAGAGGCCACACCGGGGAGACTGTGGAGGAGTCTTTTATTGCTGATAAAAACCAAAGTTCGGGCGGATGCATTTCGGCATATCTGTAGCCTTCCTCAGCGCCTAATGGTTTCAGCAGGGTGTAGGGAAGAATGCCGGTAAAATACCTTGTTCCCTCCTGCCAGGTGCAAACAAGCTCCGCCCCCCGAACAGCTCAAGATGTGATTCGCTGATTGTGTGTAGTGGGATGCCCAGTGCTTCCATACTACAAGTCCCAGAATGCTGTGGGCTGGTCTGGCACTGCGACGGGGGTAGATAGAATATGCGGGCAGTTGTCATCTGTTTGTCGGCAATGCAGAAACCTCCTCTGCTCCCCGTACTGCACCGACCTCGAGATCTGGAAAGTCCATTTAGCAGAGGCAGGACCGTAGATCCATATTTGCCAGGCGTGGGGTGCAATTACTCCACAGCAGCCTTACTTCATGCCGGATCCCAAGGTGTGCTCTCGGATATCCCAGTAACCTGGACACCAACGATTCCACCGACGTGGATGCCAATAAGTCCGGAGCTTCTTCGTGGTGCAGGGACCTCTTAAAGCGCGTCCTTGGCAATCGCGCTAACTATATACACAGAATCCTCTCCAAAGGGCAAGAAGAAGAGGCCACACCGGGGAGACTGTGGAGGAGTCTTTTATTGCTGATAAAAACCAAAGTTCGGGCGGATGCATTTCGGCATATCTGTAGCCTTCCTCAGCGCCTAATGGTTTCAGCAGGGTGTAGGGAAGAATGCCGGTAAAATACCTTGTTCCCTCCTGCCAGGTGCAAACAAGCTCCGCCCCCCGAACAGCTCAAGATGTGATTCGCTGATTGTGTGTAGTGGGATGCCCAGTGCTTCCATACTACAAGTCCCAGAATGCTGTGGGCTGGTCTGGCACTGCGACGGGGGTAGATAGAATATGCGGGCAGTTGTCATCTGTTTGTCGGCAATGCAGAAACCTCCTCTGCTCCCCGTACTGCACCGACCTCGAGATCTGGAAAGTCCATTTAGCAGAGGCAGGACCGTAGATCCATATTTGCCAGGCGTGGGGTGCAATTACTCCACAGCAGCCTTACTTCATGCCGGATCCCAAGGTGTGCTCTCGGATATCCCAGTAACCTGGACACCAACGATTCCACCGACGTGGATGCCAATAAGTCCGGAGCTTCTTCGTGGTGCAGGGACCTCTTAAAGCGCGTCCTTGGCAATCGCGCTAACTATATACACAGAATCCTCTGCAAAGGGCAAGAAGAAGAGGCCACACCGGGGAGACTGTGGAGGAGTCTTTTATTGCTGATAAAAACCAAAGTTCGGGCGGATGCATTTCGGCATATCTGTAGCCTTCCTCAGCGCCTAATGGTTTCAGCGGGGTGTAGGGAAGAATGCCGGTAAAATACCTTGTTCCCTCCTGCCAGGTGCAAACAAGCTCCGCCCCCCGAACAGCTCAAGATGTGATTCGCTGATTGTGTGTAGTGGGATGCCCAGTGCTTCCATACTACAAGTCCCAGAATGCTGTGGGCTGGTCTGGCACTGCGACGGGGGTAGATAGAATATGCGGGCAGTTGTCATCTGTTTGTCGGCAATGCAGAAACCTCCTCTGCTCCCCGTACTGCACCGACCTCGAGATCTGGAAAGTCCATTTAGCAGAGGCAGGACCGTAGATCCATATTTGCCAGGCGTGGGGTGCAATTACTCCACAGCAGCCTTACTTCATGCCAGATCCCAAGGTGTATATATATTGCTTTTATATATATATTTTCAAATATATATATATATATATATATATATATATATATATATATATATATATATATATATATATATATATATATATATATATATATATATAGTGTATGCAGATATATATCTATATACATATAAATAAAAATAAATATATAAAAAATAAACCAAATAAAGCATATGTATATAAATATTTTACATTTATATTTGTTTTAAAATAATTTAAAAAAATAAATAAATATATGTACAATTTTAAAAAATACACTTAACACCCTAAAAACTAATACCACCCTACTCCCTTAAAATACCCCAGCCCCCCAAAATCCAAACCCACCCTTACTCCTTAAAATAACCCAACACCCTTAGACACTAACACTCTTAACCATATAAATATACCCTGTACCCCAAAACCCAAACCAACCCCTGAACCCTAAAAATACCCCTGTACCCCAAAATCCAAACCTACCCCTGAACCCTAAAAATACCCTTGTACCCCGAAACCCAAACCTACCCCTGAACCCTAAAAATACCCCTGTACCCCAAAACCCAAACCTACCCCTGAACCCTAAAAATACCCCTGTACCCCAAAACCTAAACATAACCCTGAACCCTAAAAATTTCCCTGTACCCCAAAACCCAAACCTACCCCTGAACACTAAAAATACCCCTGTACCCCAAAACCTAAACATAACCCTGAACCCTAAAAATGTCCCTGTACCCCAAAACCCAAACCTACCCCTGAACCCTAAAAATACCCCTGTACCCCTACCCCAAACATACCCTGAACGCTAAAAATACCCCTATACCCCAATACCCATACCTATCCCTTAACCCTTAAATACCCCTGCACCCCATAACCTAAACCCACCCTTAAAATATCCCATAACCCCAAAAACATATTCTCCAACAGCCCCAAACTAAAACCATATCCTTACCATACATTTAAATATAAAAAAACATATGCTTTTACCAATCATGCTTTTACAACGAATTTCGTTGTAAAAGCATGCGTGGTAAAAGCATATAATATATAATGGCATGCGTTGTAAAATTTTGCGGAGTAACGGTACCTGCGTTATCATGGTATGAGGAGTAATGGTATGCGGAGTAAAAAATGCAGAGTGACGGTGTTTTACCGGGCTAAGTAATTATAGTATACATCTTGTCCGGAATGACCCCATTGTATGTCGACTGTGTGCAGGTATGCAGCGTTACTCGAATAGCAGTGCCATAAGAACCTTTTTAGGGTTGCATTGATTTTGGCAAACCATGTGCTAGGGATATTACAAGGGAAGCTTTGCAGCCAATAAAGTAACCAAGGCAGGGAAACCATATTAAAAATGTGTGATCGTCCATACAGGGACAGCGGCAGATGGGACCATATAGAGGTTTCTTCACGTACGGTTGAGAGCAGTGGAGTAATATTATGTGTCCACAATGTTGTGGGGCATGGTGAGATAAAAACTCCAAAATATTTAAATCCTTACATCGCATGGGACAACTGTGCTGCTCAGGTTCCAAGTATCTGGTCACCACATACAGGAAAGTGCACCAATTATGAAGGATTGGCTCGAAGGCCGGAGGTCTCCCTAAACACCTGAAGAATTTGAAGAATTCAAGGCCCACCATGGATCAGTCTTAAAAAAACAGCACATCATTCGCACACATCGCGATTCTGCCGGATCATTCTCGTGACCACTCAAACCTCCGGATCAGTGGGTCATGCCGAACCCAGGCAGCCATGGGCTCTATACGCAAGGCAAATAACAACGGGGACATTGGCATCCCTGACTTGTACAGCAATAAATAGGAAAAGATGCTGACCTGTGTCCCGCTACCTGCACAGAGGCCTGAATGTATGTATATAGTAGCTGGACACATGACAGAAAGCGCAAACCTAAGTTGACTGCTCAGAGGAGTTGGAATAGATAGCTCCAGCTTAAAGAATCAGACGCCATATCTATGTTGGCCAGGAGAGTGGCCAGGGGTTGGCCTAACTCTGGGGCCTTTGCGAGGGCATTGTGGACCCACTGGATTTTGGGCCAACTGGACCTTTGTGGCATAAAGCCGGACTGGTCGAGGTGGATGAGGTCTTAGATGCACGAGCTGAGGTTATCTGAAAGAACTTTGCCCAGGAGTTTGTGTTCGAAAATCTAGACTTTGCCTTTGACCCTTCATTGCAGATGCAAGAATTTTTGCAATATGAGCGAGTTTAATCTTTACCTTCTTCAATTCTGCCCCTTGATAAATATAAATTTATTATTTATACTGATGCTTTAGCACAACCCGCTGTAGATTCTAGGCAGCAGTATTCTACTGTATGCACCCTCGTTATTGGTACTCTGTTGGATGGTGTTTTTCACCCATTAACAACTCCAACACAGTCTCTAAGAGCCTGCACTGCGCTGTTGGCTGAACTGAAGACTTTGCTTCTTGCACTTGAAAATACGGATCCTAAATTCCCCACACTTATTGTGTGTGATTATTAATATTGTGTACAATCTTTCAATGATAATATACATTATTGGCAAGAAAATGAGAATGCAATTACAAGGGTAGAATAATCAAGCACAAACATCTTTTGAATAAAGTGGCAGATCTTAAGGATGTGTTGCCACAAACTCATGCAATACATGCCTTGGTGTGGGAGTACACAATGTAGGGAATTCTCTGGCTGATGAAGCAGTCACATCTGCAGTAGCCACAGCTAAAATTGCAGCTGTAACACGCTCTAAAAATCTTATGTCAACAATGATATGTTGGCTGCTGGTTTCAAAAATGGTAGCCCCTGACCAAAGATAACCGGGGGCAATGAACTCTGATTGCAGAGATTTGTTGACTACACATTACATTGAAAACACTGAATTCATGCACAAATTCCAACTTTTTTCAGGTAGAGAAGTTAGCTACTGCATCCACAACCCTTTGATAAAACAACTTAACCTTTACATGCTAAGAAATCATATAACCAATCCACAAAAGTGAACTTTGAAAAATATTAGGCAATGAGAGAGGTGATGATTTTGGGGTTACCCTAACCTAGGGGGAGGACCACGCAGATACCATGAACACAAAGAGCATATCTTGCTGAACGATTCGGTGGTGGTCACATCCTCCTAGGACCACCCCAAGCAAAGTTATGGGCAAACATACAATGCCAACCAAAGACCCAGCAAAGGATTAAGGGGCAAGATTCTAGAGTGCAGTGAATATTATAGTATTAGCTCTCAACTGAGCCGAGCCTGCCCCTTGAGGAATGTTTTGTTGTTGGATACTATAAGGTAAGTCTTTTTAACTTGCTTTAATTTACTTTTAAGTTATATATTATTAGGGGGTGGCAAAATGTGTAAAACATAATGTTGACAAAAAAAACATTAGGGGCCAGATGTAGGTAACAAGCATTTACCAATTTGAAAATACCGAATTTTACTAATTCAGTATTTTCGAATCGGTAAATGCTATGTAGCAAATCATTAGGTAAAAACTACTGAATCGTTAAGATTTGGTTTTTATTGAATCGGTATTTACCGATTCGTTAATCGGGGAAAACATTGAAGGGTAGCAGGGTGTCACTTTGACACCCTGTGGCACCACTCAATTGTGTATGGGTGCACATGTTGCAGACATACATGCCCTAAGGGCAGAGAGTGTAAGATGTTGATTTACATGAGGCAAAAAATAAACTCACCAGATTATTGGAAGATAGAGTAAGGAAAAGGAGGGAGGCCAGTAAATTGGCACATTTTGAATATGGAGTAAATAGCGCCACACTATTAGCATGAAAAACAAAAACAGACCTAACAAGAATTTTTTTAAGAGAAATAAAAAAGCATGGCTCTTGTCAGCTAGTATCAAACAACAAAGACATAGAAGATGACTTTCTTAAATTCTTTCGAGAAGTATATACAGAGGACCTAGATGTACTGGAAAGCAGGGTCCAAGAATGGCTGGATGGTGATTATACTGTGAAACTTTCTAATGCTCGAATGGTAATTTCAAAAAAGAGAATTGAACAAAGTGAAGTTATGCAGATGATTTAACATATTAAAAAGGGAAACCAGCAGGCCCCGAAAGACTACCTAATGAGATATATAAATTACTGAGGGAAATCGTTGCTCCTATTTTAACCAGGTTATTTGAGGACATTTTTGATAATGGGGCATCCTGGATCTTAATTCTCAAACCAGATATAAAAACCTAGAAATTGTGAGTCATACATACTAAACTCCCTGTGGAATAGCGACTACACCATTTTCACTAACGTATTAACTAAGAGGTTAAGTAGGGTACAAGGCTGCCTAGTAAATAAAGATCAAAAGGGATTTATGACAGGGAAACTTCATAAATTGACACATAGGCTGATTGGTACAATAGATATATGTTAAACTTTTGATATTTCACTAGCAGTATCAACACTGGATGCCACTAACGCATTCACCCGGGTGAATTGGAGACATCTGATTATAATAACCTGGGATAAAAACTGTCTAGAGAAGTCTAACAAATATATAAAGGCACAATTGCTAATATTTTTCCAAATGGGAGTCTAACATTAGAGTTTAAAATAACAAGGTGCACAAGGCAAGGTTGGCCACTTCCTCATTATTGGTTAACATTAAATTGAACCTCTAGCTAGTAAATTAAGGAAGGAGACAACCGTCTGCCTCTTTAGGTATATTACATAAGAGAAGAAGGCAGCTTTAAATGTGATGATTTTATGATATATACAACTGATCTAGTACTGGTGCTACCTACCATGAATAGGCTGACACAAGATTTTGGGGACATGTCAGGATACTTGGTAAACTTAACAAAAACAGAAATCATGGTCTGGAATCTACCTAGTGAGAATAAGCAATTTGGGATTAGGCTGAGATATCTTAGAATAAACAGTGGAGATACACTTCAAGAAAACTTTAATAGAGACTGTTACATTGCTAAAAAGTTGGGCACATTTGCTTCTAATGCTCCTTGAAAGAATAAACGTAATGAAGAAGTCCATCTTGTCCATGTTTACCTTTCTCTACAGTGCCATAACTCGATTTTGAAAAGGGCTGGATAAAAAAGCTTGAGGGGAGATTTACCAGCTTCATCTGGGCTTAAAAAGAGGCAAGAATATCCTGTAAAAAACTGCACAGGAAAAGGGATAAGGGTGGGCTAGTCTTACATGATTTTCAATACCATAGATGTGTATTCCAACGAAATCATTGTAAAACTCTAATTAATGTACCAGACTCTTCTGAGATCAGTTTACTTTTCTAAACTATGCTGAAAGACATCAGATTGGGAAATCCACATTTTTAAAACAATTTTGAAGTCAAAAGATTTTTTTTTTAAAGTAAGACTGGAGGTACTGCAGGTAGCAGCCTTATTATGGTTTCAGGTACGAAAAACTATACACTTACCTTATTATAAGAACTATTACCCTATTTGGGGTTCGCCTATTCCAGAGTGCATGAAAGACAACTGGCTGTCCCCATGAAAATTGTAGGAATATGTAGATGGAGACAATTGCTACAGGATAAGAAACTTCTCTTTTGGGGCAAAACAAAAAAAGCCTGCTGGTGGGAAGCGCTCACGGTATATGTACTTTCAACTGAGATGTTGGTTTCAAGCAACATATGCTAGAGGAGTTAACATGAATGCCTTACGAGAACAATTATTACAAAGTTTCTTAAGAAAAAAATAAAGTCTCAATTTGGTACTGGCCAACATTGAGTATTAAGGACAGAGACTTTAATCTTCCGGAGGATGTCCACATGTTTTTGGTGTGCCTCATAATTCAAATCTATTGGAAGGCTGTGGGCAAGATTATAACAAACATCCTGGAAATTAGAAATCAAGGTAAGCCTTGTATTAAATATTTTTGGATGCCTGGATTAGCAAGATTTGTCAAGCAAAGATAAAAGTATGGTACTGCTCTGTTTGCAAGGAAATAAATCTACAGAAAATGTCTATCAATTGCACCCTATACCAGTGCAGAGTGTTTAGCTCCGTTATTGTGAGCACTTGAAATGGACACTAAGGAATGAGCTAACAAGATAATTATGATGTGGTTACTAGTAGAGACTTGGTTAAACGCAATCAAGGATTTCATAATAGATGAACCATTACTCTCCATATTGAGAAGACAGATATATTTAAGGAATGTTGTGGATCTAAATTATTTTTGTGCAATGATTATACCAGTCACGTGATGTGGAACGTGAATCTGGTTAAGATGACCCTTAGACTGCTATTATCCTTGGAGGGCAAAAACATAACAACATACTTCTTGAGTAGAAAAGAGGGCCACAAATCAGGAGGTTTGTTATTGTAGTACGAGGTAACTGAGGACATTAAACAAATATGCTTCAGATGCCTCCCTGCAAATGCCAAACTGACCTGTTGCAACTGGGTCTACTTGAACCTTTGACTGGACCTTCCTGAGCCCTGCTGGCCTATGCTGGAAGGAGTTCCTGATCCCCAAGAGGTGCCTCCTCAGGTCCTTTACTCTCGGCTGACTCCAGAGTGTGCTCCTCCTAAAGAAAGAGAGAAATCCCTAGGTTTGGGCTCCTTGAGACTGTGAACAGGCCTGTTTGAGCCAAGACTTTGACCCCTGCGAAGAACCCATTGCAAAGCCCCAGTTCGGCCATTCTCTTTCTGTCTACATTGACTGCAAGACCTTCAATTTGCGCTACAGCAATGACGGCCTGCGGCAAGTGCGAATTCAAATGCAAAGCTACAGCAAAGCTACAGCAACTACCGTTTGTTACACTTAATGTACTCATCATGCTGCATTGATTACCATCTGTGACACCTGCACTTCATGCTACAGCCTTGACCATCCATGATACTCAACCCCCTCCTCCCGAAACAGAATTATTTGAGCCAGCCTTTGAAGGTAACTTTGCAGCAGGACTAAACAGGTCCCCATATCCTGCTCATGCTCCAAAGTAGTGCCCCCGAACTAGGTGACTTTCCCTCGGTCTAGTGCAACCAGATGCCTGCTAGTGGTGCTTTGTGCTTTTAGGTGACATTTTTACTGAATATATTTAAAAAATTGAATGTTTCCTGTTCTATTGATTGGATTTGTGTTGTTCTGGTATCATTTTATTTACCGAGCAAATTATCTCTAGTTTTAGGGAGATCCTAAAAGTTATTCAGGTTGAATTACATAGCAATCATAAAGCAGGTAACCAGTCTGCGCCAAGATGGTTTAATACGGCATGTCGAAAAGCGCTAACCGCTTTAAAAAAGGAATTACACAATCCAACCAGAGACAAGAATAAAGTAGCTAAACTAAGATCCGAGTATAAACAGGCCCAAATCAACTGCAAAAAGGACCATAAGAACAAACTGTGGGCCCAATTACATGAGAGCTGCTATAGCAAGGACAGCTCCCTGTTCTGGCAGGTAGTTAAATCTCCTTTCCTGCTCGAGGCAAATTCACATCAGCATTTGGACGTAGCTGTGACCGCGGATGAGCGGGTGATCCACTTCTCAAAGATCTTTAGTGACTCTCACTCGGTCTGCGTCGCACGGCCCGATCCAACAAATGCATCCTCCAAAAAGGGGGTTTATCCAATAGATCTTCACTTTACACTCGGTGAGGTCATACGTGCTTTATCCTCCTCAAAAAACGGAAAGGCTCCTGGCCCAGATGGTGTCCCACTCGATATATTTGTCACCAACATTGATCTATGGTCCCCAATTGTCACACAGCTAATGGCGGCAGTTTTAAATACTGGCCTTTTGGACTCTTGGTCCTCCTCTATACTTCTCCCAATTTTTAAAAAGGGTGAAAGAAACAATCCTGCCTGCTACAGGCCCATCTCCCTCCTGGATTCACTGGGGAAAGTGGCGGGTCGCCTAATCCTGGATCGTCTCCAGGACTGGGCGGCAGAGAAGAACATCATCACCGACCTCCAGTATGGGTTCTGGGAGGGACTGGGTACTGTTGAACAGGCCTTAAATCTAACCCTCTTAATAGGAAAGTATGTGGGAGCAAAACGGGGTAACCTATTCTTGGTCTACGTCGACCTCAGTGTGGCGTTTGATTGTGTGATCCACGCCAAGCTGTGGTCCATTTTGGAGGAGTTGGGTGTCGATCCTCCTCTCATCAAGCTTCTACGTGAGCTTTACTCAGATGCCTCGGCTTGCGTAAGATACGGCTTAGGTGGAGAATTAACATCCTCTTTTCACATAACCCGAGGAGTTAGACAGGGCTGTGTCCTGGCTCCCTTCTTGTTTAACCTATATACTAACGGTCTGGAAGCAGCCATGTTAGAAGATAGCCAGGATTTACCTACCATCAACCATCGCCCTATCCCAGCATTACTTTATGCTGACAACTCCGTAATTTTTGCTAGGACCCTAGTACAGCTCCAAAATCAGTTGGATAAATATTGTAATTTCATGCTTTCACTTGGGTTAAAAGTGAATAAAAGTAAGACCTTCGTCATGCAAACAGGGCCTAAGGTAAAAAGTTCTAAACATCTTTGTATTGAGCAATCCAAACTGGAGCGAGTTAGGGAATACCCTTGTCTGGGTATCTTAATAGATGACCAGCTAACCTGGAAAAGGGCGTTGGTAACCAGTAAACTGCTCTACCAGAGAGCAACCTCCGCCCTTGTCTCTTTTTCCAGAAAACTGGGTAAACCCACTCCTTCTGTACTGCTTAAAATTCATCAAGCAAAACGCCACAGCATCGCAACATATGGAGCAGGTGTATGGGGCTACGTAAACACGGTAGATTTGCAAAAAATCCAAAATGGCTTTGCCAAATACCTACTGGCACTCCCACAGAGCGCCCCTACATACGCTTGTCATATCGAGCTTGGAATTGACTACCTTGCTGACTACATTAAATGTCAACCAATACTCCTATGGCATCGTATCTGGACTAAGCCACAATGCCATTTAACACGTGCCCTGATCTCAGAATGCTTAGAATTGACATCTTGGAAAAATATCCCATGGTTGGTGTATGTTGTCAATTTCCTGAAAGACCTGGACCTTATTCATTATGTTGCTGAGCCATCATCTATTATTGAGATAAGCAGAAAAGCTTTGAAACACCTATGCCTTAATCATTTAAGAGAATTGCGTCTGTCTGGCGAAGTAGCTAAACAATCAAATGTTCACATATTGATGGTCCAAGTGTCCCCAGGTATCCAGCCTTACCTTACATTTTATATATCGAACCATGAAAAATACCTATTAACCAGGTTCCGTTTCAATCTGTTTTTTCGACTAGTCACCTTTCCAACAATGTTAAACTGGTCTCACGACTTAGTAAAATGTCCATGTGATCAGGTCTCCCCTCAAACGACTATACATGTGGTGTTGTTTTGTCGCTATTATGTTGAAACGCGTAAGCGTTGGATTATACCATTGTTGCGCCAGATGGGGCTGAGGACCTGTCGCCCGGCATTTCTAGCACTGCAACAGCTAGAAACACAATATGTGGCAAAGAATGTAGCAATGTTTTTGAAATCATGTTTAACAATCCATAAAGCCATAGAAATAACGTCTAGCTGAATTTTTGATTACCTGTATTAATTTTGTATATGACTTAAAGAGTACTCCTTTTTATATTTTTAACTTGTAATGTAATAATGTGATTTTATGATGATGTATTTAAATTTTATGATGTACTTTTTATGATTATCAAAATGATTAATCGAATAAAAGACTTTGAACTGAACTACAGTGGTTTGGGATTTTCCTGTGTTGTGTTTTCACTTTATGTTTAGGTGCTTTATAAATACTTTTGACACTGCTTGTAATTAGACCTGACTGCTTTGTGCCAAGCTACTAGAGGGTTAAGCACAGGCTAATTGGGTGACTTTTGTGGTTCACCCTGACAAGTATTTGGATTGTTGCCTTAGCGTGGCTTCCACTCCCTCAACCAATAACTCAATTTCTTACAGAGATTTTGTGAGCTCACTTCAAACACTAATAACATGAGGTGACTTAAGAGCTTATGAATTGCACTAATGGCGGTTGATGTAATTATCAGTCCTACCCAATGTTTGATTCACAGCAGAGCATAAAATATCACTCATCAGTACACTGCATCCACATGTTTTCTAAACTCAGATATCAAGGGCAGCGGACTTTAGAATGCAACATAAGAGTTGATTCAAACTAGATTTATGGTCATGTAACACATGCACAATACATTTTCAAAAGGAGGAATAACTTAGGAGGACTCATCCACACAGCCAAATGTGTGTGAAAGTGTGACTTACTTGCACAAATACATTCTTTACAAAAGTAAAATGGACTTTTATAATTTACAGTTTACAAGTTGTAAAACGATTTATTCACTTGGAATTTTCTGTGTCAGTGGAGCTCTTCTGTGAAGAGAGAGGGAGTTTCAAGGTGGAATTATCATAGAAGCTAGTGAATATTCAAAATTGTGCATGTTTGTGGCTATTCAAACCGAATTTTCCAACACAGTTCCACTCCGGAAGAAATTGTAGATGTGTTCTTCTGAGAGGTGTAGTAAACACTTGTTCATGTTAGAAATCAAAGGGAACACTCCCCATAATTGGTGGGGGTGCAGGAGAAGGTGCTTCATATTGTTTTCCTATTGTACTACATTTACATCTCAAGCAGTACATCAGGGGTATTGCTACATATAAAAGGGTGTAGCAAATGGATTCTTCCAATTTAATCCCCCTGGATTTTTCGCTTTTTTCACTACGCTACTTTAGACTTTTACTGTGAGTGAGTGAGTCTCACTAACAGAGTCTCACTCATTGTAAATTCTATGGAAAGAGAGCTGGCTGCCCGTGTTCACCTTTTAAAATGAGGTCCACTACTGTACAGCTAGGCTAAGAGGTTCTGGCTGGTTACACATAAATATGTGAGAAATCTGTGTGTGCACATGTTTGGGCAGAGCATGTGAGCCTTACATTTAGCTCAGCCCAGTATCTGTGCTCAGGTAGCCTGTAACATAAAGAATCCTTCAGGGATTGGTACTGACCTGGTGCATGCCTTATAAATGTGATTTGGGATTTATAGCTTAGGTCTGTACTCATTTATCGTCCTATAGGGTCTAGTGCTATCTTTTCGTCCATGCGTGGCCAACTATTTGACCCATTTTTGCTTAAGTCCAATTTTCCATTCTTGGTAAATTAATTTCCATATGGAGAGCCCTTCTTGTCAAGCTGCAACGTCCTTAATTGTCCCTATGGCCTGTCCGATGTTTGCACAAATTGTTCTGTTCTCTACCCATGCTGAGTGTCGCACTCTAGACAGGATTTTCACTAACAATTCGGGAACCTATGTTGGATGAAGTCACCCAGCTAAACCGGTCAGATTATTGTGCTGTTTGTTTCTTTATTAAAGTTAAATCACACTTCTGACAGCAGGGGACTCCTAATGTGCCTGCCTAGAGGTGGATTTGGAGAAAGCTATCAAACGTTAGGCTTAAGGAAGCCATACCTTATGCACCTTATCAAGGTTCAGTCCTCACTATAGCAGAATATTTGAAGTGGCTTCTTTACACTTTGGATATGGAAGTCCATCTTAAACCAGCCAGGTCCCATAGAAATAAAACTATGTCCCCTTGGTTCCCAGCGAAACGTAGGTGTATGCGGCAGAAGTATCACATGCAGGAATACAAGTGGAGCCTAACAATGGATTTGCAAGAAAAAAGGAAACACAGACTTTAAACATGCTATCTTTGAGGCAAAATCTGAAAATGTCACTCTAAAGATTAAGTCCAATAATAATTCCTCAAAGGTGCTTTTTGATATTATGATTTCTTTTAGACATACCAACACAATGCACCTATATATTTCCCAATCAAAATAGCTCTAGGAAAGAAGCAATTGTCAGCCTGCTTCTAAAAAAACCTAACCTTGACTTCAAAGATTAAAAAAACTATTGGCAATATTGCTGCTGCCCACTCCAGCTAAGATTCTAGAAAAAACATATTATTCAGCATCTTATGAAGTATATTGAAAGGCACAAGCTTCTTGATCCTTCTCATGCAGGCTTCAGGAGTGAGCACAGTATGGAATTTACTTTGGTTGCAGCAGAGGACAACACAAGATCTTTGGTGGAAAGTGGGGAGGTGGCAAAACTGGTCATATTGGACCTGTCTGCTGCTTTTGATACGGTCTTCCCTACACGTTGGACATACTGCCTTTTTCTGCGGGGTATTAAGGCAAAGGCACTTAGTCTGCTGGAATCATTCTTGGTTAACAGACCTCAGACTGTTAGGTGCAGTCAGTATACTGCAGAGCCTTTCCACCTATTTTGCGGACTTCCTGGGGTCTTGTCACTGAGCCTTACTCTCTTTAATCTGTCTTGTCCTTAGCCAAATTAATTCAATCCTTTGAATTTCGTGCCTATTGTACGCCCCAGATGACACCCAGATTATTGTTGCCATCACTGATGATGTCTCAGTAGTTGCTGGAAGCTTTAGGTCATGACTGTCGGAAATCAGCAAGAGAATGAAGGAAAATTGTGTAAACTTAACACAGACAAAACCGAGGTTCTAGTCTTTGGCAAGTGGAGTCCTGAAATCTTTGACCATCCTCGATCTCCAGTTAGCTCTGCCAAAGGGTGCATTTTGATTATCTGCTTGATTTTGATAGCTGGATTATCTGCTTGCTTTTGATAGACAAGTTATCCTGCTTACTTACTTCTATTTTCATATACTTAGAGCTTTGAAAAAGGTAGGTTTTGCGTAAATTGATCTGTCACATTGGCGTCCTCAAGCTCTTGAAGTTGTGTTATGAGCCCCAATGTACCCCAATAGAGGCCTAGGTAGCTGCGCAACCGTTTACCTACATTTGTCCTACCTTTCTCTACATAACGGTTCTAGCACTGACCTTTTACCTAGTTAACTGCCGAATAATATGTGGTTTTCTTTGAAAACTGGCCTCAATTATTATGAATGAGGATTCTTAGTATCATATCTTAATCCCCTGCCTAGGATATGAACAGAAGGATTACCATCTTCTGTATATTACCTCTGTACAAGTGTCACTGCTATCGTCATCATTGAACGACAGCGCCACAGAACCATTAGACATTTAGGTAGAACCCCTGAGAGTATTATTTGGGTATAAAATAACCACAACTTCACTGGGCAACCAGAGGAGAAGCTTCCACACTAACACAAGACCCTGAAGTCCCTGCAGGCAGAAACTCCAGCCCACAGTGATCTGACAATCCCTTGAGGGGTGTGCAACTCAAGACCACAACGGAGTCCTTCATTCTCCCCCATCAGGTAAAGGGGTTGTTTTTTTCCTAGGGGATTCTTGATGTTACATTGATATGCATGCTAGGTACACATAGGTACACTTAAATAAGGTTTATATCAAAGGAGTGCGCTTGATTTCTGCCATGTATCAATCTGAATGCATATATTTTATTGTTTTAGCATCATGGTAATATTCTATCTTTTATTTACTCTGTTGGTGTTTGTAATCTTATATATCTGTTCTGTTCTAATGATTGCCACAACAAACATGTTTTATACTAGAATAACATTGGTTCAACAAATGTCCCCATTGTTTATTCTGTGTATCTCTCTCAGACTAAGTGAGCACGATTTACTGAGCAAATGTACTGCACTGTGTTCACAATCCCTGAAGGAACAAGGGTTGTCATGTTAGATAGTTGCCAGAAACTATTCACTCCTTGGTAAGGTTAGGGGGCTTTTGGTGGCGCTGTGAGCTAGCTGGTCTAAAGGCTAACATATCCTTTGGGGGGCTGGAATCAGTCTGGACACTAATCCCTTAATTTATGTTGTCTAAACACGCAGATCCTATGATGTATTTATAGGAACTACACAACAGTTAGACTACTGCAATGCACGTTATCTGAACATCAGTCTGGCCTCCCGCAATAGGTGAAAGCTGAATCAGAATATGGCCACCTTATTTATTCTTGACATGCAAAAATTCCAGTCAGTGTTGCAGGGGCTGAGGGGTCTGCATTGGCTTCCTATTAGGAAAAGAATCATGTTTAGAGTCCTATTTATAGCCCATAAGGCACTTCATAACGTGGCTCCTAGTTTCTTAGATCTAAATTTCAATGTAATACACCGAGAAAGGTGTTGCATTCTGTCAACAATAGGTTAGTAGTAGTGCCTAAAACTCACAGAGGTGGATGGGGTGGCAGATCTTTTTCTTAAATCATAGCTAAACTGTGGAATATGTTGCCATGTCATGTTGCATTTTGCATGACTTCTTAAGATATTGCTCTTTTCTCCTTCATTGTTGGGCTTTCTCCATTCTTGCTTTTGTATTGGTTGTGCTAGTGCAGTAACACTTCCAGTTTGTGGTTGCTTTGAAAATATCTTTTCTTTCTGGTGTTTACCTTAAATTAGGGGTGTGCTTCACTGAATTAGACATTAAAGTCGAAATATGCACCATAGTGCATTTTTTCCCTAGTTAAGTGACTCATGCCAGGTCTCAATATTGGAGTAAAAATGTGTTCCAAATTCAAATCCAAATACACTTATGTGATAAATGTTTATTTATTTTATTTTTGTTTATTTAAAGGGTTTTATATAGCGCTGGCTAAACCAGTATCAGAGCGCTTTACATGATTAGATAAAAACAGATTTTCAATATAACTTTTATGCATATAAAAAGTCATGAAACAAGGCACGCAATGTTCGCTTTAAATGAGTAACAACATATCAGAGGAAAACGGGGTGGAAGAAACTAAAGGTTAATTATTGGATGGAGAAGGGGGAGAAAGTGTAGGGCTAGCAAGGACGGAGAGGGGTATGGAGGATGAAGGGGGAAGAAAGTTATTTATGCTAAAAAAAGGGGGAGAGGTGGTCGTAAATGAAAGAGTTTGGCGGATGGGGGAAAGGGGGTGAGACAAAAGAAGAGGGGATCAATTCAGTCAGGGCAGGGGTAAGAATAAGTATCCAGTGGCAATTAGGGACCCCAGTATTTGCTGAGAAGGAGCAGTTTGAGGTCTTTTTTGAAGCTGGGGTAGGAAAGGGTTGCAACGTAGTTCTTTAGGGAGAGCATTCCATAATGCGGGCGCGTTTCCAGAGAAAGAGCGAGACTGTGCAGATTTCATTTTTAAAAAGGGTGGGATTAGGATGAGAGCATTAGTGCTCCTCATAGTTCTAGCACAGCCCGATTTGTGGAGTTTATCAGAGAGGTAAGATGGGGTGTTCTGATGGAGGGCTTTGTGCGTGATGCAAGCAGTCTTGAAAGAGGATCTGCATTCAATAGTAAGCCATTTAAGGTCTTTGAGGACAGGGGAGATGTGTTCAAACTGCTACCAGTCAGTAACATGCCCGGCAGTAAGGTTGAGAACGGATTTGATAGGGGCTAGGTGGACTTTAAGAGTTCCAGAGAGAATGGCATTACCATAGTTGAGTCTAGATAGGACCAAGGATTGTGCCACTGATTTAAAGTCATCGGCAGGAATAAGGGGTTTGATTTTTTAAGATGGAGGAGCGTGAAGAGAGCGCCTTTGTCAGTATTTTTTATATGGGGAGTAAGACTGAGGTTCTGGTCGATGCTGATGCCAAGGGATTTGACTGAGTTAGAGATGGAGAGAGTGCAGTTAAGAGCTTTGATGTCAGAGATCCAATGTAGGATAGGGAGAGAGTTTTTTTAGGAGAGAATAGAATGATTTCTGTTTTTTTATGGTTACGTTTTAGGTGGTTGTGATGGAACCGGAATTGAATCTTAGTCAAGGCATCGTTAAGGTGCAAGACATTGGCATGGGATTTGATCTTATAGTAAAGTTGGGTGTCATTAGCATAAATGTGGGAGCTGATTTTTGGTTGCTTAAGAATGAGGGTGAGGCGTTCCATGAAGAGGTTGAATAGAGTGGGGGAAAGAATATAGCCCTGGGGGACTCCCAAGGAGACCGGAAGAGGTTTGGAAAGGCAGTGGTTGACTTTAATTTGTTGGGTTCTATGTTGGAAAAAGGAGGTGAATCATTTGAGAACAGCGCCATTGAGGCCAAAACGGTCTTTGAGAATGTTGAGTAGGGCGGCATGGTTGACAGTATCAAACACTGCAGAGAGGTCAAGAAGGATGAGAAGGGAAGATCCGCCCTTTCGAAAGCCTGATTGTAAGGTGTCCAGGAGGTTGAATGAATCGATGTGTTTGTCCAACTGGAGCAGGCGCATTTATCCAGGGCCTTAGATAGGAAAGGAAGGTTAGAAATAGGGCGTAGATTATTTAAGTCATTGGGATCTGCTGTGGCATTTTTACTGGTGGCTTGAGAGGAGTTGATGATAGTGGTCCAATAAGGAGCGATTATGTGTTTTAGGTCCTGAACAAGATAGGCTGGGAGGGGATCTTTGGTATGAGAGGAAGGTTTAAGCTTTGAAATGATGTTGAAGACATCCCGTTCCAAAACCGGACAAAAATTATTCCAAGATGCATTGTTCTTTAGTTGGGGGGGGATGTAGTCAGGTGCATAAGGGGTGTCAAAGGGGGGGAGATGGGAGGAGTCCAGGGGAAGGGAAAGGGAGGGAGGAGACTTAGATAAAATGTTAATGAAGGGTGATTGGTTATAAGGGAGGGGCATTAGAGGGAAGGATCAATCAATATTATTGATTTTATCCGAGAAGAAGCTCGCAATTTCTTCACATATCTCAACCGGAGGCATAAGTTTGGGGGGGGCTGAGGCAGTTTGGCTTTTGAAAATGCTAAATAATTCCTTAGGTCGTTTTCTTACCTGGTCAAGTTGTGAACGGAAGAAGGACGTTTTTTCATTAAAGATGTGTTTTTTTATAGTTGGCTCTTGCGGCTCTGAGAAGGATAAGATTTGAGGGGGAAGGCGGTTGCCTCCAAGTGCGCTCAGTCTGCCAAAAAAGCGTGTCTTTCACTGTTGAGGCTGTTACTGAACCAGGATTTGGAGGGTTTACGTTTCAACTGTTTTAATTTGGCAGGAGCAATTTGGTCAAAAACGTTAACGATAGATTTGTTGTAATGTTCTGTAAGGCCACAAGCACTTGGGGAGGGAGGAGTGAGGCTTAGGCGAGCTTTCATTTTTTTTTCCAATTCGCCTGGAGGAATATGCTGGAGATTTCTAGTGGCACCTTTGGTGTGTGTCGGAGAATGGCAGAGCTGTTTCAAGTCATTGATATCAAGTAAGTCATTGATGAGATTAACCGAGGGATCATCATTTTTATTCCAGTATCTGGATTTAGAAATCGATGATTGAGTCAGAAAATCAGACAATTCTTCCACAAAGGAAAGAGGGTCACCAGTGGGGTGGTAGATTTTATGTAGGCGAATAGGGGTGATTCCTGAACTAGGAGATCAGCACCAAGGTATTCAAAAGTAGTATGGTCAGGGTGCAGGACTGGTAGGAGTTGGAGTTCTTTATAGATTATGGCGAGTCCCCCTCCGATTTTATCAAGCCTGTCGTTTCTGAGGATGGAGTAACCGGGGGAGAGAGCAGGACAAGGATAGATGTTGAATGGGCATTGAGCCAGGTTTCTGTAGGAAATGCTATGTCATTGTCTTCACTAAGGATAATTTCAGCGGTTTCTGTTGCATGATCAGCAGTAAACTAGCATGCAGTTAAGGGGTTTAGGGTCATTTTTTTAGTGGGGAGGAGGAATGGATAGCGGAGAGTTGTTGCAGGGGTCTAGGCGAGACTGGGGAGGACAGGTTCATCCTGGTCCCCAGGATCACAGGGATGAAAGAATGTGGAGAAAGGGTGTTAGTCATTGAGGTAGTAGGAGAGTGATCTTTATTAGGATCACGGAGGTCTTGCGGGGGAGATGGCTTGGGGAGAGGGGTGGACTGAGTAAACCATTTCTTCAGGTCGGTATAGAAGGAGAGTTAATGTAAGGGGAGGTATTCCCTTGGTGGAGTAGTGTGAGGTCAGTTTGTACATAATCCAAGGTATCGGTATGATTGGAAGTGATTCTTGAAGAGAGGGATTTAACTTCATTTCTGAGTGAAGAAAGTTCTAGTACCAAGGTTGAGAGGTGAAGTTCTATATTGAGGAGTCATTTGGTGAGAAGTGAGATAGGGCTGGTGGCAAGGAGGTCGCTGGGGAGGAGGGTGTGTTCCTTGTTGGTCGTGGATGGCTGCTTAGGGTACTGGTGGGGTAGGAAGCCAGGAGGAGGGAAGTGGGGGTCACATAGGTCGCAGGGGAGGGAGGTGTGTTCCTTGTTGGTCATGGGTGGTGGTTTAGGGTGGGGGTGGGAAGCCAGGAGGGGGATGTGGAGGGTGTTAGGGTTGCAGGATAGAGGTAGAATTAGAGGAAGCGAGAGGGCATTCTCAGGGGTTATCTGGGTTATCTGGGTGTCATGAGATGGGAGGGGTTGAGAATGCTGTTAGTTAGATAGTGGGGGGTGATAAGAGTTGTTAGTGGAGCCATCTGGGGATCATGGGGAGTAGGGCGGGTTAAGGTGGTTGGGGGAGTTGATGGAAGGTTACTGGGAGATAAGGGGATTGTAGTTTGGGTTGCTGAGGGGATTGTAGGAAGGTTACAAGGAGATGAGTAGATTGGAGTTATTGGTGGAGCCGTCGGATAGGGGAGCAGGGGACCGAGGGGAGGGGGGATTTGAGTGGCTGTAAGAGTTAAGTGAAAGTCATGTGGAGGAGTAGATGCTGATGAGGACGGTGGGGAATTTAACATGGTATTGAGGATTTCATTGTTGATTGATAGGTCAGGGAGCTGTTAGGTTGGGGCCGGGGTGAGAGGGAGCGAGAAGGTATCTTGCGTTTGGGAGGCTGATCAGTTAATGGTAGGAGTTGGTAGTAGGTATTGGAATAGGGAGCAGAAGTGGAGAAGTGTGGCTCAGGGGTTAGAGGCGGCAGACCCGGAAGCTGAGATCGGCCCTGGACCAGGGTTCAATTCCCCGCCTCGGCGGGTCTTGGGCTCAAAAATTCCATGGACTTGATAATTCTCGCTCCGGTGCCTTCTCGACTCACGGGTTCACACTCTGCGACTCTGGGCAATAGCTTGCTTAATCTCCACAACGGCCCCTCGTGGCGGGATGCCTGGCTTTCACCTTGTGGATACCCTGCCGGGGTTATCTCACAGGGGAATACCAGGACGGGTTCCCTAAGCAAGCGCCGGGAAACCCTTTGTGGGTAGCTGTGCGCTATATAAGCTCAAATACATTTACATACATTTACATCTACAAGTGTTGTCCAAAAATGGTGAGGTGGTTTTCAGAGGCTTGTATAAGGATATTTCCTGATTTGAAAATGGAGATGTCGATTTTGCCAGAAAAAGTGTGGGAAGGGGTGGTGGATAGTTTCAGGCCGTAAGGCATTTTGCAGGAGTTCGTGACCGGAAGGTGGCGAAGAAAAATACTTTTCCATTTAGAGGAGCATTTGGAGTAGAAGATATAGTTCATTTTTTAGACGGAGGTTAGGCTAATGTAGTTGTCAGCGAATAAGGTTTCTTGGTGGCATAGTAAAAGTTAATGTTTAAAGTTTTTCCTGCTATTTTTTGAAAGGTTTTGGGGATAAAGGATGGAATAATAGTTGGGAATATGTCTAGAGATGGGTGTGTCCAGTGTCATGAGGGTATGGTTGAGGGGGGGCATGATAGTTAAGCAAATCTGTGAAACAAAATAGACAAAACAGCGAAGAGCTAGGAGGTGAAAGTATGAGTGCAGTGGTATTTTCTCATTGAACAGTGTTATGTAACAATCAGGGACAAATTAGAAATTAAGAATCAAAAAGGAAGAAGACAAAATGAGGTAGACCATTATGAGTGCACATGGAGTAATAATAAATAGCAATTAGCATCAATCAATATAAATTACGGACAACTTAAACAATTAGGAAATGAGGTAATTCAATGAGGATGATCATACATTTTTTGATTAGCGGTATGTATGGTTGTGTAGATAAGCTTGGGTGTATGAGGCACAAAAGGTTGAGATATCCTATAGTTATTCAGCAAACAATACAGATTGTCAGGGAACCATAAGTGGCAATACTCGCATAGTGTGGTTAAGAAGATTGGACTGGCAACGGGCAGAGTGGATAGCTGAGGTAGCTCAGAAACCTGGGGTGTAGTAAGAAAACACAGACGTAGTTGAGTTAAGGGGCACACCATGAGTTAAATGATCATAGATAGGAAATGCAATGAGTAAAGTGATGTGTGGAGAAAATGGCTAGAATTACAGTTTCAGTTTCTTATACAATAAGAATAACAATCGTTTTGAAAGGCTGGGGGGAACGCTAAGGAGGCTTGTATGGAGTAAGGATTTCTAGACAAAAAATCTCTAGCAGATTAGAGCGCAAAGAGGTGGAAGCTCCACTACAAGATGGTCACCAGAGTGATGGAGTGTCGGAAGTCCTTTTTTTATGTCCTTGCACTGTAGAGCATCAAGTACAGAGGCTTGGGAGCGTCCATTTGAAGTCGACAAAATTCAAAACAAAATGGGCACCAGGGGACATATAAACAATCATCACAAGTCAGGCTTACATGTGAGAGACAAAACTATTGTGATTACAGACATGCAGAGCCGGCCACACTTGTAGGCGGGTCGAGACCATAATATCTTGTGTCAAGAAACATTGAGTAATCAACCTATAATCCCATAGGGTGAGGGGGGAACATCAAAGGCATCACAGGTGGGGATAAGGCAAAGCCAACGGGATAGACTGGGACGGGGATCCCAGCGGACCGAAACCAACTGTGTGGGCACAGGATCCCATCAGCAGCATGTGTTTACTAGTGTATAAAAAACATCGGGCATTGTCATTCAGCTGCAACTCCCAAGTGAGGCTTTGTTGCGTGCTTATCTAGGTTCCTGATCGATACTGTGACCTTATGCCCCTATTCGGCTATAAATCCATTTATTCCCTATATTGGCATAACCGTTCAAAGTGCGATTTTCTGAAAAGTCATCTCTGGCCTCACACGAACAGAGCCACATTCCAGCATGACTCTCTGCTACTTCCTTTGCGACCAATTAGTGCAATGACAGAGCAGCAGTCACTATCTGATATTCCTAGATAACACTCCGAGTTCTTCAACAAGATAAAAACTTAGCAAACCTGGAAATCCCCGCTTGCTATGTTTTGATTAGTAATGGAACTCTAATGAGCAACTGATAACTGTCACTTCCTAGTGACATCTTTAATTGACGTCTTATGTCCAGCAAACTTGCGTCAAACCCGGCACCTGTCAGGTATAAATATTACCAACGTTGCCTTAAGCAATGCGAAGCTGTGAGCTGTTAGCTGCAAGCTACTGTTGCTGATGCCAGCTGCCTGCATGACCCTGTGTTGGTAAAAACTAGCACTCTGTCGCTGCAGCCTGCTATCCTGTGGTGGTGAAGCTGCTGATTACCATTATCGCCGCTACAGCGCGAACTATGGTTCAGTACGCTTGAGGAGCCGTGCAGCCGTCCTCTGCGAAGACATCCAGCCCAGCTGCCCGCGGACGCTGTCACCCCTCCTTCCTCGACGCGCTGAAGAGAGAAGCCGCTGCATTTCTCGTGCAGAGAAATCCAGTCCCGGCGCTTCCAGTTTACCCTCGCGGGTGACTGGGATATCGAGAGAGACCCCTGAAGGAGATACCAATCCTCCATCATTCTATTCAGAGGTATGGTGTTGACTAAACCCTTAGACGAGAATTCTTGAAACAAACCTTGGCAAAACCAACTTAACTTAAGCTACTTACTTGCTCCCCTTCTCACGTGTTAGGCTTAGGTCAGGCACACTGGGGTAGGCTTAGTTAGAAGCACCAGTTGAGTATGTTAGCCTAATGTATATATGACTGTATATATGTTTTATTACTTTTAAACCATTGTATGGCTAAGAAACCATATCAATGCTTTTACAGTTCTATTTCGCAATACTTATCTTACTGTACGTACTTTTTATAATAACAGTTATTGCAATTGTGGCAATACATTTCTCTTGTATGAGAAGAAAGACTGTTCAATAAATGTTAACCCTTTATTGATAAACGCCCGTCTCTCTATTCTCTACATACTGTGAAAGTAAACTGCACTAGACTGACTGAGTGAAATCTGTGTCTATTGTTTCACACGACCCTAGAGATCGACTCTTGATCTGAGGAGCAAAGTTGTCATGTTGCACGGTTGTTGGAAAACTGAATCCCTTCTTGTCTGTGCCAAGGAAGCTGATCACTTCCTATGCAGAGAAGAACGTTTCCAGTGACCTCTGAGCTAGTTGGTAACACAACCCAATTAAGTTTAGCATAGTCAGTGGAGGCCTGGAATATAAGCAGTTCCACGTCGATACTACTGTTTATGTTATTCCAATGCGCAGGGCCTAGTGGGAAACTAGGAACTACACTACATGGCGCCCTAACGTTTGGTAAGGCGATAAACTAACGCAAGACTTGTAGAGTAACTCAGTCGTGCATATTTCACACCCCTTTCTCCCGTAAATACTCCAATAGACGTCTGGAGTGGGTGAAAGGTTAAAATCCGCCCGACCTTAGTAGGAAGAGATTCCTATGTAAAGCTCTGGTTTATTCAACGTTGAAGGATACAGTGTTCCAAAATATTGTGCATCTAATCTTTGTCTCCTTGGAGACCTACTCTGCAAAACTCGCATTTTTACAATGCCAGAAAACGGAGCCCCTGGGGCCGCAGTAGATGCGACTCAGCAAGGTCCCGAATACACAGACCCGGTTGCTATTATCATCCCGGTCCAGTTAAGAAGATCTATAACTTTAAAACTTATAGAAAACGGACTGACACCTCAAGGTGGTACAGTAATTTTCGTGATAGAGGCTCACGAGTATCGGCAGACAGAGGTATTCTATTCATGGATAAACTTTCCAGCGGTAAACGCTATAACACAAGAGTTTCACTATTACAAAATAGAGGAACCTCCGGATGAGTACGCCCCCTTCGAGGAGGTTGAAATTCCACTTAAATTTCAAGAGCACCTGCTCTGGTTTAATGGCGCCCTAAAACACAATGATCACATTACCAGGCTCGGTCCACTAGGTAGACCAGGAGCCACGTGGCCGGTTCTAGCCAGCTACACACCACATCCTGACATTACAAGAATGTCTAGAGAAGAGCTGTTAGCACAGCTAAACACATTAATAAAAATACATAGGCAATTAGTCCAATATGTAATACGGACTGCAACAGTCCAGCCAGCTGTTAATACACCACAGCTGACCCCTCATCAGGGGAACACAAATAAAATTACACCACAGAACATACAGTCATGTCTTGGTAAAACACCCGTAAAACGGGAACAAATTCCTTTCTGGTTAGCCCAGAAAATAACTCAAATAGAGGCAGTATTTCCTGATACTACCCCTATTGAGAAACACAGAATCTTGACCATCTGCCTTCCTATGGGAATCGCACCACACGTGGAGGACTGCGACACTTGGGGTACAGTCTTTGCTTCCATTTACACAAAAACACACGGTGTTCCGTCTATGGCGGTAATACCAGAAGTGCTAAAACAGATTCAAAATGAATTCGGTCCAGAGCCCGCTTTAAATCTAGGTATGAAATTACTGAAAGACTTCAAGCAGGTCACGGCTATATTATTAGCCAACATAAAGGGAGAAGCAGCATCTGTGGCGATTCGCCAGAAGTTGAGGGAAACAGATATAAAAGATCCTGTTGAGCTTGCAAAAATCATAGAAAAATGCTATGAAGAATTAGGTAGAGACAGCTTGGGTGGAAAACCAGTTAAGCCCCAACTGCTCGAAAATCCTGAAAAATTATTTATTAAAAATAATTCAAATACTCCTAAAAAGAGCTGGGATGGAAATAAACAATCCAGTCCCAAGGAAAAAGTTTTCCAGTCCAGAGGAAGGTCTCCTCGACGGAGGGAAAGAACTCCGACTCGAGAACGCCAGTCTCCCCAACGGGAACCCTCTGAGAAAAGATATAACCTTAGAAATAGGGATAATATAAAAAAACCTGATAGATATCAAAGTATTGATACACGTCCCTCTCGATCTTTTCCACAGAATTTGGAAAGAAGAGGACGGTCAGACCCAGGAGAGCACACCAAGTCCAAAGACAAGGAACCTGCTCAGAGTAAAAAATCTCAATTTCAGAAAAAGAAGGTAGCCAGTATTAGAGTAATCAACCATGCCGAGAATACTGAGGACACAGTTGAAAAACGGGGAGTGGGCATTGACAATGTTGGACAGTGCAGCAGAGATCAGTATAGCGCGCAAGATCTTGATGAGTCATCTGGAGACAGTGGACACGAATGAATACATTCAGGTTGAAACTGCCGACGCCAGACTTAGCGAGCCCCATAAAATATACGAAATAACATTGCGTATAGAGGGTGATAAGACCAGGAAAATTAAGGGTCTATTTTGGGATAAGCTCTCAAAAGGCTATGATATTCTGTTAGCTGAAAAAGATTGGCCCCCGGAGTTTGTCAGGGAGTGCCCTCGTGGCGAAGAAGTGATTATGCCTGCCTTCTCGAATCACATTCCGATTCATAAAAAATACACATATGCAAGGAAATGGGCAGTGGCCCAGGCACCTGCATTGTATAGAAATCATGTAGGATGGGATGAGGATTCACCGCCTCACAAAATCCAACTAAAAAGTGAACCAACTGCCCAACGGCAGTATCCCATAAAGCAAGAAGCTAAAAAACAAGTCAGGGAGATCTTAGATCAACTTGAGTACCAGGGGGTGATTGAAACATGCACCTCTCAAATGAACAATCCTTTGTTTCCTGTCTCCAAGCCAGACAATTCATATCGTCTAGTTTTGGACTACAGACATCTTAATACATGTTGCAAAACTTTTGCAGTACAAAACTCGCATAGTGCAGCCCTAATGAACAACATAGTTAGGAAAAAATACAAAACGACATTAGACATTTCTAATGGTTTCTTTTGTCAAAACATTGCACCAGAAAGCAGATACTTGACCGCTTTCTCCGCATTTGGGTCACAGAAAAAATTCTGTCGACTCCCACAGGGGTTCAAGAACAGCCCAGGACTATTCTCAGCTAGGGTAACAGAGTTACTACAAATCTATGATGATGAAGCATTGTCTTACGTAGATGATATTTATCTCACAGATGACGACTTGGATACTCACTTGAAAAGAGTGAACACCATTATACTTGGGTTCGCAGCAGAGGGTTACAAATTCAACTTTAAAAAGTCTCGAATTGCCCATCTGACAGTACTGTTCTTAGGGTAAGAATTATCAAGTGAAGGGAAAAGCCTAGCGGACAACTTCTTGGAGAAGTGCGCTGTACTCCAAGCTCCAAAAACGCTGAAGAATTTACAATCCATACTAGGCTTTCTGAATTTCGGAAGAACTTACATCCTAAATTACGCAGAGAGGGTTAAACCTCTCTACGAACTAATAAAACCTGATTTAAAACAAATCAATTGGACTCAAAAACACACAGAAATTTTGAGATCACTGCAAACAGACATGTTAGCAAAAACAAAATTAGATACGCGTGACAACACGATCGATCTTGTAATCCGAGTCATCCCAGGAAGATGCGGATTCACGTACCTAACCTCTAATGAGGGAGAAAAGGTACCAATTTCAATTAAATCTCACTTGTACACACAAGCAGAAAAAACATTCAGTCACACAGAAAGAACTGTGAACGCAGTGCAAATCGCATTAGCAAATGAACGAGAACTAGCACACGGCAAACGGATTAATATCCTTACAGCGGAATCCGCCTTCGAGGCGCTATTCAGCCCAGTAAACCTGCCTACAGTGTCACTGGACCCGAAATGGATACAGTGCATAGATTCTCTAGGAGCGGAAGACGTGAAATACTATTTCGCCCCGCAATTTGAAGAACTGAATGATTTAGAATATGAAGAAGAATATCCTCTGCCAATCGAAATCCTGCCTCTCCCACAATACGCCTGTATAATCTATACAGATAGCTTTGTACAGCATTTTAATGTAGAGAGTAAATCCTACAATGCAGCATGTGCGATCATTAAAGGTCGTTGGCTGTGCGGTAAATTCAGACCGAAAATAACAAAAACCGAATCAGTAAAGTACTGTTCGGTTCAAAGAACTGAAATCAGATCTTTAAAGATGGCGCTCGAAAATGCAGAACGCGAATTCCCCACACTTATAGTGTGCGATTCTCATTTTTGCGTCAATTCTTACAACAACAAACTGCAGAGTTGGATCGAAAACGACTACAAAGATGACACAGGTGCCACAATAAAGCATAAATTGCTCTGGAACGAGGTAGCTCTTTTACACAAAGAACTACAAAAGACTCACGTGATTCACGCACAGAGTCTTCAACGTGATGGCGTTCACGTTGCAGGGAATTCATTGGCTAATACAGCCACCGCGGAAGCAACTAAACCGGCTTCCGTAGCCACAAAAAAGCGTACAGATAAGTACATAGACGGGGAAACCATGCTAGCAGTAAAAACGACCGTAAAAGGCGACTGTGCAGCACTACCCGTAAACTATCCACTCAATTATGCATACATAATCGATGCAAACTCCGTTCCTTTTGCTCGAATCCCTGGAGTGGGGGATAGAGTAATTCCAAACATGAACAGGAGAATATTTTTAATAGCAGACGCACACATGGGTTTGGGTCTACGGCACAGAGAGATCAAGGAATCACTGACTGAATTACAATCAGTATTCTGGTGGCCGGGAATGAGTGTAGAACACCAAATATATGCAAACAACTGTGAAAACTGCAATAGGGATCGCAGTAGCGAACCTTGCTACCGGCTACCAGCCAGAAAAGGCGTAACGCTGCCTACACCCCATCCTGCGTCCTATTAATAGTTAAGACGAAATACACTTAAAAAATGAGGTCCCCAGTGCTCGGCTGACGCTAGAACGGTTATAAAAGATTTGCGAGTCCATATCGGCATATACGCAATTACCACGTTCCATTCTGACCAGGGTCCTGCTTTCAGCTCTCGAGCCTATAAGGAGGCCATGGCCAGCATGGGAATTGGGTTGCGGTATTCTTGTCCGTCGCACAAGTGTGGTAGAAAGAAAAAAACGGGACATAAAGCAATCTATAACAGCGAAGGTATTAGGTTCAGGCGCTGGGTGGGTCAAACATTTAATAAGTGTCCAGACTAGTCTTAACAACATGCCAAGAAATTCTCTAAAAGGTTTCAGCCCATACGAACTATTGTTCGGAATTAGAATGAACGTTCAGGACCTCGATAGTCAGATGTCAGTGGTACAAGAAGAAACAAAGCAGTTTGAAGTAAAAGACCGTTTGGCTGTTTTACAGGAACTGAATGAAACAAGAAAATCATTAAGCAACATAAAGTTAAAGCAACAGCCAAGTACCACTGACGAGGCACCACCCGCAACAGCCCCAGCAAGGCCTGTCTGGATTCCAAAGATTGGGGATCTAGTCAGAGAAAAGATCGCGGTGAAGAAGGAATTTGGGCCTTCTTACAGAAAAGCAGTACCTGTCTTAGCAGTCACCGGAACAAGATCAGTTGTGCTACCGCCCCTTGCTGGTAAAAAGGAGAACAGAGTCGTGTCTATCGACCTGGTAAAACCACAAGCATGTGGCCTATAATCAACAGTAGGCCCAGTGGACTCCCAAGAAACAACAGAATACCCAAACTTGCAACAATCCAAGAGGTTCAAACTGAAAGACTAATCACATTCGATCAGCCTGCAGTGCACAATGAAGGACTATGCAATAATGCCATGGAACTCGTGCCTCTTGAAACACAGATTGAAACAGTTCGTCAAGAAACAACACCAGTCTACAATGATGTGGCATCAGAAAGTGCTACCGAGAGACAGATTGAAAGAACAATCCCATCAATTGACAGAACTGCCTCTGGTTATTTCATCAACTTCGACAACTTCTCTGAAGATCAAAACGACCCCGAAGTGATGCCAGAAACAAAAAAGTCTTTTAAAGAAAAAGCAACGGAACTCTTTCATCAACTGAAGGAAATCTACCTAATTTCCCCTTGGCTAGAGTTCTGGTTTGGTCTAGGTGTATTTTTCCTCCTGCTTTGGCTCATCATGGTACTGTGTTTGGGAAAATTCATTGAAGGAAAATATATTACAATGGACACAGCAAGTCAGAACATCAACCTAGTCCTGAAACCACACAGATCATCCCACGTGAAGAAAAGAGAACTGTCAACAGTAAATGTCACAGCAATTCCAATACCTGGTGGGGTAGTATGGGAGAAAACAGACTATGAGATCTATGGTCCGGTCGAAATCCTGAAGTATCCTCATCAACTAAAGGTTTCCTTAAGTGACTTTGTGACACCTAGTACATTCTCTGATGATTGGGACTTTAACAGTATTAATGACATGATGTCTGATTTAGTAATGTCAGCTAGATTCACAGATCATGATTATTTACAAGGTTCATCTAGTTATGAGCAGTTATTCTGTTACACCCACTATGGGGATCATTACTTGCATAAATCTGCACAGCCTAGAAATGTTTTTATGTATAATCAATGGGAACATTGTTCTACACCACCTAAAAGCAGTTCAAAAGCATTTTTTGAGAAATTCAAATACTTCTCAGGGTTTAACACCAGTGATGCAGAAACGTTTTATTATAAACTGTTAGATAAAACAGGAATGAAAACAATGCTGACAAATTCTAAATTGATATATTCAGAAGCATTTTATGACAAAATGATGACATTTGGTTTTGATTATTGGAAAAATAATATTGAAACAAAAACAATTTGGGGTACAAAAGATTGGCAGGTGCAAGGCATAGAAGCACTGTTTAGAACCTGCATGATACCAGAACAAATGTTATTTTTAAATGACACTGTACACCAAACATCTTGTCTTGGCCTAGCCAAGAACAAAGAAATGAAAACACCGTCTATACCAAAGCCAATAGCTGAGAATGCAACTGCAGATAATGAGTTAGACGTGTCACACATTTTACATTTCAACAGAACACATCCTGATTGGAAAAAGTGGTTAATCTGGCCTGCAGACACAAATAGCTGTCAAGATAGGCTCCTGAATAAAACACAGGGGTTAAAAATGACCAGATTAGACTCAAGATACTCCCAGAGACAACATCCAGGGATTATAACCACATACAGTGTAGGGAAACTCTGCCTAGAATGGCTAACTACTTCCACACTGGCTGAAATTAAGCAACACTTGTCTTTATTAAAAGATGGTGCTGATTTGCGCGACTTCATTCTTGGACCACGCAAACAGCGTCAGAAGCGTTTCATAGCGACCAGTATCTATGCTGCTTACAACGAGGCTTGGAAAGTGAAGCAAATTGAAACTGCTGAAAAAATACGAGAAATTGATCGTATTAATTTGGAGAAATCACTTTCTGTAGTAGACAATGGGTTAATGACTCTGTCTTCCAGAATATATTCTTTGGACAATATTGTATCCTCTGCCTTTGATGTGATAGACAGAGATTTGCTAATGTTACAACATGGCCAGTCTCAATTACGCTCTATTATAGAACTAGGCTGGACGCTGCAAAATCTTCGTTCAGGCTATGTGCCTTGGCGTTTAATCAACACAACGTCATTATTTTCCATTTTTAACCTTACTGATAAACAGATCAGTTTGGCACAGAAAGGAGCAGACTATACAATCTTGAGCATCGAGAAACTCGAGAGATTACCATTGACAATGTCAGAGAGTCCTGTCATTGAATGGATAATACACGGAATTATCACAATTCCGATAACAACTTTCCGATTTCATAAATGCCTTGAGTACATACCTGCTGGCCAATATGAACAATTGGGTAAGGGATATGTAAAATCCGAATGGAAATTACCATACACTCATTCTTGCTATAGTGACAGCGACAAAAATGTATTTCTTAGTGGTGACAACTGTAAACACTCACTAAGCGGTATACTTTTGTGTCAGGGTATTAATCTACACGGAGCATGTGATGGAAATTCAAACAACCTTTCATGCCACCAGCTAGTCACACCTGCAACTCAGATAGAGCCCTTCTTTATGCAACTTTCAAACGGGAGTTACATTCTTAGAACGGATCACAGGTGCTGTGGCCTCGCGCCCGGACTAAGTTATCTAGTACAAGTAACGTCCATGGTCAAATGTTGTATGCAAGCATTGTTTCCGAGCGGGCCTCCAGACATAGTGACTCCCCTCTGGCCTCGTCTGAATCTCTATTCTATACGAATTGATACATTAAGCAAAATGAAATCTGTGCTTTTACAGACAACAGTGCCTATAACGTCATCTAAAGAGACGTATGATCTTCTAGTCGCAAGGACGGCTACTGAGGTCCATGACCTTTTATCAACAAATTGCCCCGTGCATTTCGTAGAAATGTTTAGCCAACTCCTTAACATGTCTAGTGCAACAAGCATCCCAGGCATATTTAAGACAGTCTTTACGGGACTGCTGACACCCTTCCAGGCAATTTTGGGAATCTTTCCTAATTTTGTGCACTCCATCTTTGGTGGTATACCACTATTTTTGGGACTCATCGCAGGGATTCTATTTTTGACCATCCTGCTACGTTATGGCAAGCCTCGGCTCAGACATAGCTCCCATGGGAATGGAAGAGACAATCCTAGCAATGCGCTACAGGGACAGGATAACTAACGTCCTCGGATTGGCCAGGCTGAGAGATCTAAACTTGACCTGGTTCCTTTCATTCAGACCAATATGGCAAAATTGCATTTTACCTGTGCTACGGTGTATGCTTTGCGGCGAGGAATGCGTGTTGGACATCTGTCTTTCACTTCCATCAGCAGTACCAATGGACGTCGATACTTTGCTAAGTCCAATAACGGCTCACGCATTGTGTTGTCCCCAGCGGCTACCAATCCTGATGACGGCATTCGTGGAGACTCCTGTACTACAGCCAAGTGGTAACAGTGGAGCGAGTGACAAAAGCGACATCATCCAGGTACAACGTTCTGTGAGCATTGCTGGTCCTGCCTTCGATGACAGCAATCATTCTCACACCTGCCAAGTTACAGCGCTATCTAATTTGGTTGAACTATCACCTGATTTTGTAGACCAATTCTTTGCGAGCCTGTCTGATACGATGTTCTCACCCACAGAGAAACAATAACTTTTTGAGAAGCTTTCCGACACACAGTGTTCCCATGAACTCTGAATTCGGCCTTCAGTTTTGATCAACAAAAACTGCCAAGTGCTTTGGAAATCTATTTTCTTTGAATTGGACAATTTTTTAAAAAATATTGACCCTCTCCTTTTGGCACGAACAATTCTTTGCTTAACGTAAAAACTATTCTTAGAGAACAGAAGCTTCACACTTCTATTTCTAAACACATCTAGAGACATAACAACATAACACCAGCCTCTAGCACACATGTTATTACAATGCATTTTTATGTGATGATTTATCTCGCATTTCTTCTGTCAGAGATACTTCATGTGTAATTCTTTTTGCATAATCGTTCATTGACTTCATATGCAATAATTTTTTGAATGATTACTACGCTTTGAAAAACGTACAGTACCTAAATTCCATGTATTGCAAGTACGCCTATTTCGAATGCATTTATGTATTTTGGGGTGGGCAATGTTACACATGCATCTAATTGCTTTAGTTTTAGTAATTTTGATGGACATGTATACGTGGAGTGGGTGTTGCGTGCTTATCTAGGTTCCTGATCGATACTGTGACCTTATGCCCCTATTCGGCTATAAATCCATTTATTCCCTATATTGGCATAACCGTTCAAAGTGCGATTTTCTTAAAAGTCATCTCTGGCCTCACACGAACAGAGCCACATTCCAGCATGACTCTCTGCTACTTCCTTTGCGACCAATTAGTGCAATGACAGAGCAGCAGTCACTATCTGATATTCCTAGATAACACTCCGAGTTCTTCAACAAGATAAAAACTTAGCAAACCTGGAAATCCCCGCTTGCTATGTTTTGATTAGTAATGGAACTCTAATGAGCAACTGATAACTGTCACTTCCTAGTGACATCTTTAATTGACGTCTTATGTCCAGCAAACTTGCGTCAAACCCGGCACCTGTCAGGTATAAATATTACCAACGTTGCCTTAAGCAATGCGAAGCTGTGAGCTGTTAGCTGCAAGCTACTGTTGCTGATGCCAGCTGCCTGCATGACCCTGTGTTGGTAAAAACTAGCACTCTGTTGCTGCAGCCTGCTATCCTGTGGTGGTGAAGCTGCTGATTACCATTATCGCCGCTACAGCGCGAACTATGGTTCAGTACGCTTGAGGAGCCGTGCAGCCGTCCTCTGCGAAGACATCCAGCCCAGCTGCCCGCGGACGCTGTCACCCCTCCTTCCTCGACGCGCTGAAGAGAGAAGCCGCTGCATTTCTCGTGCAGAGAAATCCAGTCCCGGCGCTTCCAGTTTACCCTCGCGGGTGACTGGGATATCGAGAGAGACCCCTGAAGGAGATACCAATCCTCCATCATTCTATTCAGAGGTATGGTGTTGACTAAACCCTTAGACGAGAATTCTTGAAACAAACCTTGGCAAAACCAACTTAACTTAAGCTACTTACTTGCTCCCCTTCTCACGTGTTAGGCTTAGGTCAGGCACACTGGGGTAGGCTTAGTTAGAAGCACCAGTTGAGTATGTTAGCCTAATGTATATATGACTGTATATATGTTTTATTACTTTTAAACCATTGTATGGCTAAGAAACCATATCAATGCTTTTACAGTTCTATTTCGCAATACTTATCTTACTGTACGTACTTTTTATAATAACAGTTATTGCAATTGTGGCAATACATTTCTCTTGTATGAGAAGAAAGACTGTTCAATAAATGTTAACCCTTTATTGATAAACGCCCGTCTCTCTATTCTCTACATACTGTGAAAGTAAACTGCACTAGACTGACTGAGTGAAATCTGTGTCTATTGTTTCACACGACCCTAGAGATCGACTCTTGATCTGAGGAGCAAAGTTGTCATGTTGCACGGTTGTTGGAAAACTGAATCCCTTCTTGTCTGTGCCAAGGAAGCTGATCACTTCCTATGCAGAGAAGAAAGTTTCCAGTGACCTCTGAGCTAGTTGGTAACACAACCCAATTAAGTTTAGCATAGTCAGTGGAGGCCTGGAATATAAGCAGTTCCACGTCGATACTACTGTTTATGTTATTCCAATGCGCAGGGCCTAGTGGGAAACTAGGAACTACACTACAGCTTCAGATTGTCAGCTGCTCCCCCCGCCTAGCCGGGACGATCAAGCCAAGTCACGGTTTCAAACGTCACACACCATGCACTCAGCAAACTTAGGGAAAGTTGCAGCGGGTCAGACCTCTGCAGCCCACATCCAGGAACTTGGCTGAATAGGGGAGGTGTTCTCGGAGCACAGAGTGTTTCCCCGAGCTCCACCAGGAGGGGAGGGGGATGCTTTACTCACAGAGACCCATGCTCCCCTCCAATGCCCTGGGGGTAAAGGACGAAGACCAGCTCAATTTGTCTGTGTCCTTAAGCTCGCCTTCTCGCGTCCTTACCTCACCACATCCTCAGAGCGCAGGGCAAAGTCTGACACAGAGGACCGGGCCTCCCGTCACAGCCTTGGGAGCGCGGAACACAGACAGATGAAGGAGGTGTTCCCTAGGACAATACCCCGACGCTCACCTTCCCAGCTCTGTAATATCGGTGCAGCTACCGGCCAACAGCCCCCGAGACCATTCTGTGTCCCGGATCACGGCAGCTGGAGGAGGGTGTAGCCTCTGAGCATTCCAGGATCCTCACCATAGTCCATTGAGCATGGAGTGGTTTTCATCAGGGGAGAGGCTCGTCCAGTGTCTGCTGCGACTAGAATCAGCACTGTACATGCTAAAGCCCCAAATCCCCTACAAGACACCGGCAGGCCACAAAGGAGCGTCGAGTTGACTAGGAGGCATCTGGTAAGATTTTGCCCGGAATGTTCATTTGCAGTTTTCATTGGTCCATTTGAAGAACCGATTTTTGAAATATCATTGTTGATGTGTTCATCTGTGGAGTGGTGAGCAAGAGGATCGATGGGGGCATAGACAGGGATTTTTACTAACTTGTGATCCCAAGCCCCGAAACTTCTCAGGAGAGCTCGTGCCTAGTGGCCATCTCTGTCTCTGCTCATAAAACAATTCCAGGGCTTTGCTCTCCCTATTGGGTCAAGTTAATTTTCTCTACTGGCAGGCAAAGGACAAAAGACCTCCAAACATAATAGGGCCATTTGATGGTCCCTGGCCATGTTGCTGGGAAAGAAAAGGGTGGGGAAGAGATCTGCATTTGCTAATTAACTGTTCACATTGCACCTGTCCGGGGAAAGCCAAGCCCAAAGAAGCAAAGTAGGAAGGCCAGACCTCTGGATCCAAATACAGGATTAGATCTTAATTATCAGAATATCTGGAATATTTTAGGCTGCTTTACCCTTCACAGTAAGGTGTCCAGTGCAGCATAGCTCTCTGCACTTTTGGAAGTAGTTGACTCTTTTAGGATGTCTTTACATCAAGAAAAAAATGCCACTTTGATCCTATGGGAACTGTCTGCAGCATTTGATACAGTGTCCCACATCATTCTTCTACAATCTTTAGAATACATTGGAGTTGGAGGTCTGGCACTGGCCTGAATTTGATCCTTTCTAGAAAATAGGAGACAGGAAGTTTGAATGATTACCTACTGTTCCGCTATCAAGGGTCTTAATTTCGGGATACTCACTTTATTCGACATCTATATGTCCGTGCTGGCTTCCTTGTTGGAGTCTTTTCATGTGAAGATAATCTCTTAGGTAGATGACACACACTTGTTCTTATCTTTTGACAATGGAGTCCCTGCTGTTTAGGATGCCTTTAATGGATGCTAGGGAGCTGTTCTTAAGTGGATGTGGGCCAGCAATCTTCAATAAAACTCAGATAAGGCAGAGATACTGCTGCCCGAATCATCCTCTCCTCTGCATTGGGAGGACTGTTGGGCGAACTTCTATGTCTACCTCTTCCGCTGGCCACATTTGTTAAAAAATGTGGGAGTCAAGATAGACCAGCAACTGTCCTTTTAGCTGCAAATTTCAACTGTGTTGGACTAATGATTTGCACTCTTGTTCTCCCTGAAGAAACTTCTAATCTTTCTGCCACTCCAGTAAAGGAAAATGTTGATGCACAAGTTTATTTCATCTTGATTAGACTATGCCAATGTTCTGTATCTGGGACTACCCCCTACCTAACTATCTGGCAGATGCATCAAAAATCGGTATTCCAAGTCCTTATTAGCGAAAAATAATGAATCGCTAATAAGGACATGCAAACCGCGATGCATCAATAAATTCGGTAAATATTACCGAATCAGTAAAAATCAGTAAAAATTGCGAAAACATGGCTGCGAGAAACCAAAATGAAGATTAGCAAATACCGAATTAGCAAATACCTAATTGGTATTTGCGAATTCGGTATTAGCGAAATCGCAAAAAGACGCGGCGCTTCGGAAGCAGGCTGATGACATCACAACCAGGAAGTAGCACAGCCCATGCTTCACTCGGTGCCCTGAGGAGCTCAGAGGAGGAGGCAGAGCACAGGAGCAGAGGAGCAATACATAGCCAGCAGTGACCAGGACCTGCACAGCAGTGCATTATGGAGAAAGAAGCACCCAAGGGAAAGGACACCCCCAGGAAGAGAAAACGAAAGTTCTCTGTCAAGGAACTTGAGATTCTAATAAAAGGTGTCAGCGGGAGGCATGAAAGGCTGTTTGGCAAGCTCTCCCTGAAGGTGCCAGAGGCGGAGAAGAGGGGGATGTGCCAGCGCATCAAGGACAGCGTGAATGCTGTCAGAGTCACCCACCGCAGCATCGAGGACCTTAAAAAACGGTGGTACGACCTCCGCAAAAGGGCTAAGGAGAGGATTGCGGAAAGGGTGAAGGATGCGGCTGGCACAGGTGGTGGGTCCTCCAATGTGACACCGAACACAGCCTTCGAGGACCTTGTGGAGTCGACAAACGAACCGGAAGCTTTTGTGGGGGTCACCCAACTGGACACCTCGGGTGCTGCGGAAAGTGGACAAGTTAAGATGCATGCCAGCGCAGATATGCAGCATCTTGTCAACCCCTGCCCATTTCCCCATGCCAAACACAGTGCACAAGTAGCCGTGCCTAAAGCACAATCCCTCAACAGAGTGTTGCATCATGGGAGTTGTAGTCATAACATGAAAGTGTGCATGTCTGACCCCTGAGGTGTATGATATGAAAACAGCAGCAAAGGGCCAAATGTCAGTCCCTATATGTCCTTTATGTAGATGACAAAAGCAAAAAATAACAATATCCACAAATTCATAACAATGCTCTGTTTCACACACACATGCCTCCCCCATGGAGTCAGATGACAGCGGCCGCCTAGTCATCTGTGAGACCCCAGTGGTGACCAATGTGGATAACATGCTGGAACATGGAGGCAGTCCTTCCCCTTCACCACCACCGCAAACATCATCACCACCACCACCACCGCGGACAAGAACACCACCACCACCACCACCGCGGACAAGAACACCACCACCACCACAGCGGACAAGAACACCAACACCACCTCCACCTCCACCAGTCCTGTAACCACACATAGCCGCAGGGCAAATGTCCCATCCCTGCAGGAGTTGAAGACGGTGCAGAGGCCAGCAGCCACAAATGTACAGCAGCAGGCTGTCGTCACCCCAACTGCCCGAACAGCAGCACGTCTGCCAGCTAGACAGCGGGCCGGATCTCTGGGTAGGGCTGCTGCGACAACAGTTGATCCTGCATATGTGTATGGAGTCATGGAGACCCGGATGCTGCATGTTCAGCGCCTGCAGGGGAGACACATGGGTGCAATGAACATGAGCATAACAAGAATGTCCAACAGATTTGCAACAATGACTGGCTGTGCGAGAGCTGACCACAGCCATTGTAGAGGGCAACAATGACATTAAGGAATGCCTACAGGAACTCACATGTGCTGTTGTTGCAGGCCAACAGAGTGAGCGCCGGAGACATAAGCAGTACTCACTCAGTACCAATGCCACAATTAAGGCCATCAAGAAGTTGTGCAACAGCACAGCTGTGCTAGCCCGCCGATCGGTGTCCCTGCAGGTTGACTTGGGCCATTATTTTGGGGATGTGGCAAGGACCCTCAATAGAGTGACCACTGCAGTGGAGCATCTGCAGTCTGGAATTGCCAGTATCAGCAGTGTGGGAGGGGATGAGGTGAGCGAGGCAGCCTCAAGTGTGAGCAGCGTCACCATGCCTGAGACAAGCGGGAGGAGGCGCAGCGCGTGCAGCGCACCAGCCACTGAAAGTCATCAAGGAGATGTTGAGGAGTCACGGGACAGGAGGCTGGGTGTCCATGGCAAACGTAAATAGCCATGATGCAATGGCTCCCTGGCCATGGTGAGGTAACCATGGGCCAACTGTAGTGCCACATGCAGCACCTGTGTTGTCAATGGACATGTTCTCTTTTGATTTAATTTATGCTGCCTCATGTTTCTGTTACATTAATCAGCACCAGTCAGGTGTTAATGGGCATTAAACCCTTGCAATGCATGTCATCTTGTCATGGCTCGTTCTTACCTGTCTCAGAAGTGACGCTGTGTGATGTATGTCCGCCTCCTTTGCCCTTCTGCTGTGTTGGGCACATGTGCCTGTCGGTTTTGGGGGGGTTGCTGTGCATGTAGCTCGTCCTCACCGTACACCTCTATGGGTATCCCCCTTCTTGTTGCGATGTTATGCAGGATGGCACAGACAGGTATGATCTGGCAGCAGGTCACTGGGTTGTACTGCAAGGCACCCCTGTCTTGTGCAATATTCTGAAGCGACTCTTGAGGATGCCGAATGTGCGCTCCACCACATTCCTTGTGCTGATGTGTGCTCTGTTGTAGCGCTGCTTTTGTGGTGTTGCTGGGTTGAGGTAGGGAGTGAGTAGATACTCACGCAAGGCGTAAGCGCTGTCACCTGCAGGATGGGGAGAGAATGGTCAGTGGCATGATTGCAATGGTACATGTGGGGATGGATTAAATGATGTTGCTTCAATACGTGCCTTGTAGGTGTCCAACTCCAAAATCACCTTTGATCAGGCGCCTGTGGATGCCACTGTGACGGAAGATGTATGCGTCGTGTGTGCTCCCTGGGAATTGGGCTACGAGGTCCGTTGAGATGTGCTTGGCATTGCACACAACCTGCACATTAATGGAATGGTATGAGTTCCGGTTGCGGAAGATGTATTCGGTGGCTGAGGGAGGACAGATGTGGACATGGGTGCAGTCAACACACCCTATCACATGGGGGAATTGTGCCACATGGTAGAACTCACGCTTGGTGCGGTTCAACTGCTGGGGGGTCGTAGGGAAGGTGATGTTGTGACGTATCAATGCTAGCATGGCATCCAGGAACCTGTGGAAGAAGCGTGATAGTGCGCTTTGCGACACGCCTCCGGCTTCTGCAATTACCCCCTGGAAGCTTCCAGACACCAGCAGGTGCAGGCTACATAGGACCTGGACATGGGCTGGTATTGCGTGGGTCCTAAGGGTCTGGTGCTGCAGTTGTGGTGCCAGATCTGCTATTAGACGAATGATCATGGCAGGGCTGAGTCTGCACTTATCGTACACCTGCTCCTCTGTTTGGCCCAGCAATGTGATGGGCACCTTGAAGACCCTTTCCTGGATCATCCTCCTTCACTGGGCCTAGGCATTGATTCTCCTCCTCCGAGCAAGCACGTAGGGGGCAGCCATTTTGTTTTACTAACAGGGTTTCCAGGGTCATTTTTAAAGGGTTACTGATTGTCAGCACCTGTCAGAATGTTTTATTTTTTTTTCTTCATTCGAATAACTTTACCTCCAGTTTGAGATTCCCCTTATTTTGCTCATGCTAATTAGCGAGTATTGGGGTTTTCGGTATTTGAGATTTTTGATGCATTCCGTTGCAATTCTTTATTAGCGATTCGGTATTTCCGGGGCCTGCTTTGGTTTTCATTATTTCCGATTTGCTGGATAGCGATTCGGTAATTTACTGAGGGGATTTTTTTTGTGATTCTTTAATATTTACCGATTTGTGTTGATGCATTGCATTTGAGGGTTTTGCGGTCGGTATCGGCCTGTTTTACCGAATTGCTATTTTACCGGGAGGTATTTTGCTTGATGCATCTGCCTAATAAGAGGCTACAAGTGGTCCAGAAAGCAGATGCCGGTTGATGCAAAAAATCCCTCATCTCTGTTTCTCCCTACCTGACTGCTCTTCATTGGCTATCGATCAAGGAAAGGATTTTGTTTTAAACTCTGGTTTTGCGCACCAAGACTAATTTTGCTCTGGTCCTAGGTATATCTAGTAGATTTACTCACTACCGCCCCTCACATACTCTTTACTCTGCTGATACAGTGCTGCTATACATCCCAAAATCATGCCAGCTCAAGCTTGGAATCCATCTCCTACTGCAGCTCTGAAACACTGACAATGAGTATGTTCGACACAAGTTTTTCTATACTGCAGAAAAAGTTTCAAATAAGGCAAAGATTCTACGTGCCTCATGCTATGTATTGTAAGTACCCTTGAGGTATTAAACATAATTGGCCCAGCATGACAATGTCTACGTAACATAAAAGACTGTATGCACCAAGTACTAATCTATCTACATGTGCTTGTTTCACTTCAGTAGTACAATTTCCACCACAGTATGAAGGCTGCAGGTACAATGTTCTGCAGCACCTGCAGAGCGAGTTTGGTTATTTTAAGTATATTCTCTCTCTTTGGAAACATTTTGTATAGGGTGTACGTAGTTCTTAGTAGATACCTTTTAATACTTAGATCTGCACTGTCGGCAAAAAGTGTTGTAAAGAGTAAAGAGTAGAACTGTCTCCATCGCGTGAACGCAGTACCCACTTTTCTACTGATATCCACTTCATTTCTTACAGTAGGTTTGGTGACTGAGAGGAGTGTGATGGAGGTAAAGACTGCCCAAAGGGGGGCATTAGTTATGTAACATGGTTTGAGTATCTGGAGGAACTTGGTTTTCTCTGAACACTTGTATACAGATTGAATTCATTGTACAGTGGAGGTTACCCTTTTATTTCTGGTTGTTGGCTACCCATGAAGTGTGTTGTATAAGGTCATCATTGCACATTAAAGAATCTTGCTTCACCTGTAGGGATTGTGTGTATGATAGCATTAATGATGCTTTATATTTGTTTGAGCTACATTGTACTTAATTTCATAGTTCTAATGCCATACCTGTGTATCACCTTGGCTGCTAGGGAGATTATCATCATGTGCTGGGCCCCTATGATAATGGGTGTGGTCGTGACGGAACCATTCCGTCATCAGCACAGCCCAACCGTGACTGATGACGGAATGGTTCCGTCACAAGCATCGAAGGGGTTATAGAGCAATGTGCACAAAACAAGCTCAGATGATTTCATCAGTGGTAATGATGCCATTTGAGATGTCATTGGTGTTGTCATAAATGATGTCATAGAACATGTAATTCGTGATGGAATCTGTGAAGTCATAAGCAGTGCATAGAGGGGGCTCTGCTGACTATAACTGGTGAAAAACATTATTGTTGTTACTGAGATATTCACCTAACTATAACATCACATTAACTTTTTGATTTTTCAGTGAATTTTGAAGGTTGTTTTGATCAAAAAAAGATCTTTTTATCACACTGCATTATAACGTTACTTTAACCTTAATTTTTTATTACCCTACTTAAGCCAATCCTCCTCCTTGCACGCCCCTTGCCAACCCTCCACAGCAGGGGGTTTGCAACAGAGCTTGCTTGTGGCAAGGCCCTGCTGCCAACCCACCAAGAGGCAGCCAATCACCCCTGCAGGAATACAACTCAATGGGATACACAGCCTATGGTTGTGCTTAACTTGAACTTGGTTGTATGGCCTGGCATCCAACTATGCTCTGTGTCCAAATTCCCCTCAGGTAGCCATTCCCACACTGTCCACAGCCTTTAGCTGTGCACAAAGGGGGGTAGTCATAGCGCTTGGCATGCCACCAGGCCTTGTGGCCAAACCACCTCCAGGGTACCAACCCCAACACCAAGCGTAGCCTTTGGTGTGTGCAGTGTCGGTCTAGGGACTCCCTGGGCCAAAACAAATATATTTAGGGAAGCGGACATGCAGTATGATGTGAGCACTAAGGTGAAGCATCACATCTGCGAGTAAAACCTTCTACTTGTTTTAAGATTCAGGCCAAGTACTGTTTGCCTCCACACAACGTATTATGCTCCACTCAATTGACTGTGGTTCTTTGTAGCCCACCAAATAAAATCCAATACCTACAGCTGCTCCCTCTTAAATATTGCATTGTAAACTTGCTAATTGTAATAAAAAATTCCAAGCACCAAAAGAAACTTGGTTAGACATTATTGACCCTCATGACATACTCTAGCTATTTTCAAAGAAATAGCTTGTTGAGGATATTTGAGAACTGCAATTGCTCATAATTAGAAAAAGTGCTTCATATTTCAGAAAACAGTCATAGTAATTTGCATCTGTTATGAAAATTGCTCAAGAGACTGTGTAAATATAGTCATTTCAATGTAAGAGCAATTAAATTAATTTGCAAGAAACACATAGCAATATTTGTTAAACAAATCGCAAAGCATTTTAATTACTGTGTTTACAACGTGTATGACTGAAGTGCATTTAATTTCCTCTATCAAAACATAGGATACATTATAATCATTTAAAAATCCAAGATTAAAATTACTTGCAACAATCTGCTGGAACAAGGATGATATGCAAAATAAAGAACAGATTAGATATAAGAACTTAAGGAATTTAATGAAGACACGTTATGGGCAAATTATGGTGACAGTTCCATAATGTCTGAGTGCTACAATTTAATTTACATTTTTTAGCTAGAGATCATTACTCAAGTTTGTAAACAGACTATGTAATGCTTACAGGCTTCCACAATGTTAGTTGATGAAATACTTTATTGTAATGGAATTGTGTTTATTGAATTACATGAAGTTCTCCAACTCACCAGTTGTGTGTGACCAATTTCTGCAAGTCAGGTGCTCTTTTATGTTAGACAAGGGATAGCATGATTTTACCTTCATACTTAATCTTTGATATGGCACTCCAAATACTCTGACTGGGCAAGGTTGAAGGTTTTATCTAGCAAAGTCCTCTTGAAGACAGATACCTGTTCGATGTGACCTGCTGAACCGTTGATTTTGGTGGGGAAAACTCTGAGTGGGAAAATTCAAATTCATCATCCACCAATGTCTTCTTAGTGGTCGGATACTTTTGATACCTTCACAGATGAAACGTTGGACGCTATATACAATAAAGTCCTTTTGATTCAATACATTAGCTGCTTGAAGCATATGAGTTCACAGAACTCAAAAACATTTCTAAATCATATCTTTTCAGACATCCTGTAGCGTTCCCTACAGGTCTCTTTTATGGCTCTCAGGACCTCAGGGACAGAAAGTGTTTAAATTAAGTAGGGGTGAGGAGACACTTTTGTAGGATTCCCTAGCAAGTGGGTTGGATGACTCTTGTACATTGCCTAACAAATGAGAAGACATTCACAACTGTGAACATACACTCTTTTGCAGCATGCTGTGCTTGCCTTACTTCAAATTATCCCACAGTGCACTATTGTGAATACAATCCTGCATGACAGACCCTTATGCCCTTAGATTTGTCTAGTATTCCAGCCAGGTGTAGTGGAGAAGTGTGGCTCACTGGTTAGAGGAGGCAGACCTGCATGCAGAGGTCAGACAGGGACCAGGGTTCAATTCCCGGCTCGGTGGGGTCTTGAGTCCTATGCTTGGCATAACCAGATACTGACTGGAGTAAAAGTACAGCCCTATTTGACCCTGTTAATGTCAAATTATGATAGATTTCTTTTAACCCGCTTTAGATTGAATCTTGTTTTTAGACTATTATCTTTCCCAAAGATGAATTTATGGTCACAGACTTTACCTACCTGCCCCTGTGATGATTCCTCCTCCCAATCCGACATTCACATTTTATTTTTCTGTAAATTTTATTTTATTCCCAGTCGAAAATTTTTAATCCCCTTTATCAAAGATATGGATTTAAAAAGATGTTGTTTAGCATTCCTTGAATGTCAGAGAATGGATACTGTTTTTACTGTTGCGGTACTATTTTAAACATGTTTTGAAATTAAGGAAAACTATTAGTGAAAATGAAATATAACAGTATGTCTATTTTTAAGTCAGTTTCTTTATGTAGTATGCTGTTTACGTTGTTGTTACTTTCATGGTTAATGATTTTAGCCGAATAAAGTACTTTCTGATTCTGATTCTGAGTCCTAAAATGCCCATGAACTCGACAATTCTCGCTCCGGTGCCTACTTGATTCACGGGTTCACACTCTGCAACTCTGGGCAATAGCTTGCTTAATCTCCACAACGGCCCTTCGGGGCGGGATGCCTGGCTTTCACCTTGCGGATACCCTGCTGGGGTTATCTCACAGGGGAATACCAGGACGGGTTCCCTAAGCAAGCGCTTAGAAACCGCTTGGTGATTTGCGCTATATAAATTCCTGTACATTTACATGTACATGTACATTTACAGGTGTGCCTAGAGAAACGAGCAGTGCCCTCCTCAACCACATCATATTAGTTCTTGGACTAGCTCCTCCAGAGTTCAAAAGGCTTCCCTTGTCCAGGTCTCTCTTTACATCTAACTAGCAGCCCGTCCCGACGTTGTCCAGGTATGAATTGCTGCCGGACAGTAGTATATTGTTTTGTAGGATTTCGTTTTGATAGCATTTCTTATCTGTGACAGGCCTGTGAAACGCTCTGATTCATAGTGCACCGATGATGCACTTAAGAGTGCGTGTTCAGTAGTGTGTGAACTCAAGTTTCCCTACTTTATTTTTCCTTACAATATTGTATAGCACAAACTCGACAACATGGCGCGAGCACAATTTTCATTACAGAAGAACACATTTATTTGTGGTAGGCACGGGGAGACAAAGCGATTTGCCTGGAATCACAGGATGTTGAGCTGATGCGGAAATTCGAACGTAGCTCCCCAGCTCTAAAGTTCGCAATTCTAGAACTTGTGGCGGGAGGTGTGTCTAAAAGTGTATGTCGGTGCTGGCCATCAATGAGAGAGACCTGCGCATTTTTCAAATGGGTGGTCAAAAAATATGAGTATGTCGCTGGAGATGTGGGCCGCCGTGCCACCAATGTACTTACGGGGGGAGGGTAAACACCTATTATTCCGCAACTTTCTTTCCGCATACCATCACTCCGCATACCTTCATTACAAAAGTACCATGACTCCGCAACGCCATTACAACGCTTGGCATTACATTTTATATGCTTTTACCACGCATACATTTACAACGAAATACGTTGTAAATGCATGAATGGTATAAGCATGTTTTTTTTTAATGTTTGGATAAGGTAAGTATGGGTATAAGGGTATATGTTTTGGGGTACTGAGGTATATGTTTTGGGGTGTTTGGGTATTTTAAGGGTTCAGATATAGTTTTAGGGTTTAGGGATAGGTATGGGTTTTGGGGTACAGGGGTATTTTTAGGGTTCAGGGCTAGGTTTGGGTATAGGGGTATTTTTAGGGTTCAGGGGTAGGTTTGGGTTTTGGGGTACAGGGGTATTTTAAGGGTTCAGGGCTAGGTTTGGGTTTTGGGGTACAGGGGTATTTTTAGGGTTCAGGGCTAGGTTTGGGTTTTGGGGTACAGGGTTATTTTAGGGTTCAGGGGTAGGTTTGGGTTTCGGGGTACAGGGTTATTTTTAGGGTTCAGGGCTAGGTTTGGGTTTTGGGGTACAAGGGTATTTTAAGGGTTCAGGGCTAGGTTTGGGTTTTGGGGTACAGGGGTATTTTAGGGTTTAGGGGTATGTTTGGGTTTTGGGGCACAGTGGTATTTTTAGGGTTCAGGGCTAGGTTTGGGTTTTGGGATACAGGGGCATTTTTAGGGTTCAGGGGTAGGTTTGGGTTTTGAGGTACAGGTGTATTTATAGGGTTCAGGGCTAGGTTTGGGTTTTGGGGTACAGGGATATTTTAGGGTTTAGGGATAGGTTTGGGTTTTGGGGTACAGGGTATATTTATAGGGTTAAGATGGGTTAGTGTTTAAGGGTGTTGGGGTATTTTGAGGAGTAAGGGTTAATTATGATTATGGGGATCAGGGGTGTTTAAAGGGAGCAGGGTGGGATTATCACACGATATGAGACATGGCATGAAGGGTGGAACGTAAAACACGCCCCCAGCGTTTGTCACGCCGTCAGCACATGCCCAAAGCACAACACAGACATGCTCACAAGGGACTACTTTGCTGGCACGGTTCTTTTACCTTTTAAATGTATATGGTGGGCGTCTGCATAGCCTATGTCCTTCTGCTGCAACTGCCCTTTCCAACACTGTATTGGGTGTTGTGATTGGTGCTGTGGTTCCTGAGATTACCCGCCTCAAAGGTTTGGGCTCTCTCTTTATTATATTAGTATGGACTAAGAGTGGGTAGGCATCACTCTAGTCCCTTTCAAGTTAATTAATTATGTCATGGCCTTATTGAAAAGTTAAATATGGCAATTGGGGATGTGACAAGTGATAAGGGGCATTACATACACTGAGTACTGGACAGCAAATCTCCACTGTATAGTGTTCCAAAAACTATTACCAGTAAGCAAGAAATCGGGGAAATTGAGGAAAAAGAGGGATTGTCGCACAACAAGGTACCTCTTCATGTTCTTCTGGAATGTACATGGCTTTAAGTGGAAGATAGTATCAATGCCTAGTATGGCATTATTATAAATTTCCATGCATGCCTACTCTCTAGGAGATGTGGTTAATTGAACCACCACATTAGCATTGTAGGATCTGACATCATTTTTGTTGTAGTTGTCCTTTTTCTTGTCTGGTTTGCTAGCTCTAATACTATACTGCTGAACAGTGTCCCAGACCATATGATTCCCCCCCCCCGGAGCATGTATTGTTTTTGACTAATTTGTTATTTTACATTAGTAGCAAGGCCATTGTAGATGACAGTTACGCTATTCATGTATATAAATGAAATCAGAGGCACCATATACTTTCTGTTTGTGTCAACAGCAGGTAGGAAAAACCATCCTAGGCCTTGTTCCAAAAGGAAATTAACTAGAGGGATGGGTCAGGTTCCTGCAGCAGGGTTTAGTACTCAAAGGTGGAGGACAATTTATATCAATACGACAACAACTATAGGGATGGGCCAGGCTCCCACAGCAGGGAGAAGGCTAGGGCACTTTTAGTTGAAGAATTCTGGATAAATATGCAATACATTCTGAGAACTAAAAAGTAACTAAATCCACAGGACTTGGATGAGGCCATAGAACATGTCATTCGTGATGGAATCTGTGAAGTCATAAGCAGTGCATAGAGGGGGCTCTGCTGACTATAACTGGTGAAAAACATTATTGTTGTTACTGAGATATTCACCTAACTATAACATCACATTAACTTTTTGATTTTTCAGTGAATTTTGAAGGTTGTTTTGATCAAAAAAAGATCTTTTTATCACACTGCATTATAACGTTACTTTAACCTTAATTTTTTATTACCCTACTTAAGCCAATCCTCCTCCTTGCACGCCCCTTGCCAACCCTCCACAGCAGGGGGTTTGCAACAGAGCTTGCTTGTGGCAAGGCCCTGCTGCCAACCCACCAAGAGGCAGCCAATCACCCCTGCAGGAATACAACTCAATGGGATACACAGCCTATGGTTGTGCTTAACTTGAACTTGGTTGTATGGCCTGGCATCCAACTATGCTCTGTGTCCAAATTCCCCTCAGGTAGCCATTCCCACACTGTCCACAGCCTTTAGCTGTGCACAGAGGGGGGTAGTCATAGCGCTTGGCATGCCACCAGGCCTTGTGGCCAAACCACCTCCAGGGTACCAACCCCACACCAAGCATAGCCTTTGGTGTGTGCAGTGTCGGTCTAGGGACTCCCTGGGCCAAAACAAATACATTTAGGGAAGCGGACATGCAGTATGATGTGAGCACTAAGGTGAAGTATCACATCTGCGAGTAAAACCTTCTAATTGTTTTAAGATTCAGGCCAAGTACTGTTTGCCTCCACACAACGTATAATGCTCCACTCAATTGACTGTGGTTCTTTGTAGCCCATCAAATAAAATCCAATACCTACAGCTGCTCCCTCTTAAATATTGCATTGTAAACTTGCTAATTGTAATAAAAAATTCCAAGCACCAAAAGAAACTTGGTTAGACATTATTGACCCTCATGACATACTCTAGCTATTTTCAAAGAAATAGCTTGTTGAGGATATTTGAGAACTGCAATTGCTAATAATTAGAAAAAGTGCTTCATATTTCAGAAAACAGTCATAGTAATTTGCATCTGTTATGAAAATTGCTCAAGAGACTGTGTAAATATAGTCATTTCAATCTAAGAGCAATTAAATTAATTTGCAAGAAACACATAGCAATATTTGTTAAACAAATCGCAAAGCATTTTAATTACTGTGTTTACAACGTGTATGACTGAAGTGCATTTAATTTCCTCTATCAAAACATAGGATACATTATAATCATTTAAAAATCCAAGATTAAAATTACTTGCAACAATCTGCTGGAACAAGGATGATATGCAAAATAAAGAACAGATTAGATATAAGAACTTAAGGAATTTAATGAAGACAAGTTATGGGCAAATTATGATGACAGTTCCATAATGTCTGAGTGCTACAATTTAATTTACATTTTTTAGCTAGAGATCATTACTCAAGTTTGTAAACAGACTATGTAATGCTTACAGGCTTCCACAATGTTAGTTGATGAAATACTTTATTTTAATGGAATTGTGTTTATTGAATTACATGAAGTTCTCCAACTCACCAGTTGTGTGTGACCAATTTCTGCAAGTCAGGTGCTCTTTTATGTTAGACAAGGGATAGCATGATTTTACCTTCATACTTAATCTTTGATATGGCACTCCAAATACTCTGACTGGGCAAGGTTGAAGGTTTTATCTAGCAAAGTCCTCTTGAAGACAGATACCTGTTCGATGTGACCTGCTGAACCGTTGATTTTGGTGGGGAAAACTCTGAGTGGGAAAATTCAAATTCATCATCCACCAATGTCTTCTTAGTGGTCGGATACTTTTGATACCTTCACAGATGAAACGTTGGACGCTATATACAATAAAGTCCTTTTGATTCAATACATTAGCTGCTTGAAGCATATGAGTTCACAGAACTCAAAAACATTTCTAAATCATATCTTTTCAGACATCCTGTAGCATTCCCTACAGGTCTCTTTTATGGCTCTCAGGACCTCAGGGACAGAAAGTGTTTAAATTAAGTAGGGGTGAGGAGACACTTTTGTAGGATTCCCTAGCAAGTGGGTTGGATGACTCCTGTACATTGCCTAACAAATGAGAAGACATTCACAACTGTGAACATACACTCTTTTGCAGCATGCTGTGCTTGCCTTACTTCAAATTATCCCACAGTGCACTATTGTGAATACAATCCTGCATGACAGACCCTTATGCCCTTAGATTTGTCTAGTATTCCAGCCAGGTGTAGTGGAGAAGTGTGGCTCACTGGTTAGAGGAGGCAGACCTGCATGCAGAGGTCAGACAGGGACCAGGGTTCAATTCCCGGCTCGGTGGGGTCTTGAGTCCTATGCTTGGCATAACCAGATACTGACTGGAGTAAAAGTACAGCCCTATTTGACCCAATTAATGTCAAATTATGATAGATTTCTTTTAACCCGCTTTAGATTGAATCTTGTTTTTAGACTATTATCTTTCCCAAAGATGAATTTATGGTCACAGACTTTACCTACCTGCCCCTGTGATGATTCCTCCTCCCAATCCGACATTCACATTTTATTTTTCTGTAAATTTTATTTTATTCCCCGTCGAAAATTTTTAATCCCCTTTATCAAAGATATGGATTTAAAAAGATGTTGTTTAGCATTCCTTGAATGTCAGAGAATGGATACTGTTTTTACTGTTGCGGTACTATTTTAAACATGTTTTTAAATTAAGGAAAACTATTAGTGAAAATGAAAAATAACAGTATGTCTATTTTTAAGTCAGTTTCTTTATGTAGTATGCTGTTTACGTTGTTGTTACTTTCATGGTTAATGATTTTAGCCGAATAAAGTACTTTCTGATTCTGATTCTGAGTCCTAAAATGCCCATGAACTCGACAATTCTCGCTCCGGTGCCTACTTGATTCACGGGTTCACACTCTGCAACTCTGGGCAATAGCTTGCTTAATCTCCACAACGGCCCTTCGGGCGGGATGCCTGGCTTTCACCTTGCGGATACCCTGCTGGGGTTATCTCACAGGGGAATACCAGGACGGGTTCCCTAAGCAAGCGCTTAGAAACCGCTTGGTGATTTGCGCTATATAAATTCCTATACATTTACATGTACATGTACATTTACAGGTGTGCCTAGAGAAACGAGCAGTGCCCTCCTCAACCACATCATATTAGTTCTTGGACTAGCTCCTCCAGAGTTCAAAAGGCTTCCCTTGTCCAGGTCTCTCTTTACATCTAACTAGCAGCCCGTCCCGACGTTGTCCAGGTATGAATTGCTGCCGGACAGTAGTATATTGTTTTGTAGGATTTCGTTTTGATAGCATTTCTTATCTGTGACAGGCCTGTGAAACGCTCTGATTCATAGTGCACCGATGATGCACTTAAGAGTGCGTGTTCAGTAGTGTGTGAACTCAAGTTTCCCTACTTTATTTTTCCTTACAATATTGTATAGCACAAACTCGACAACATGGCGCGAGCACAATTTTCATTACAGAAGAACACATTTATTTGTGGTAGGCACGGGGAGACAAAGCGATTTGCCTGGAATCACAGGATGTTGAGCTGATGCGGAAATTCGAACGTAGCTCCCCAGCTCTAAAGTTCGCAATTCTAGAACTTGTGGCGGGAGGTGTGTCTAAAAGTGTATGTCGGTGCTGGCCATCAATGAGAGAGACCTGCGCATTTTTCAAATGGGTGGTCAAAAAATATGAGTATGTCGCTGGAGATGTGGGCCGCCGTGCCACCAATGTACTTACGGGGGGAGGGTAAACACCTATTATTCCGCAACTTTCTTTCCGCATACCATCACTCCGCATACTTTCATTACAAAAGTACCATGACTCCGCAACGCCATTACAACGCTTGGCATTACATTTTATATGCTTTTACCACGCATACATTTACAACGAAATACGTTGTAAATGCATGAATGGTATAAGCATGTTTTTTTTTAATGTTTGGATAAGGTAAGTATGGGTATAAGGGTATATGTTTTGGGGTACTGAGGTATATGTTTTGGGGTGTTTGGGTATTTTAAGGGTTCAGATATAGTTTTAGGGTTTAGGGATAGGTATGGGTTTTGGGGTACAGGGGTATTTTTAGGGTTCAGGGCTGGGTTTGGGTATAGGGGTATTTTTAGGGTTCAGGGGTAGGTTTGGGTTTTGGGGTACAGGGGTATTTTAAGGGTTCAGGGCTAGGTTTGGGTTTTGGGGTACAGGGGTATTTTTAGGGTTCAGGGCTAGGTTTGGGTTTTGGGGTACAGGGTTATTTTAGGGTTCAGGGGTAGGTTTGGGTTTCGGGGTACAGGGTTATTTTTAGGGTTCAGGGCTAGGTTTGGGTTTTGGGGTACAAGGGTATTTTAAGGGTTCAGGGCTAGGTTTGGGTTTTGGGGTACAGGGGTATTTTAGGGTTTAGGGGTATGTTTGGGTTTTGGGGCACAGTGGTATTTTTAGGGTTCAGGGCTAGGTTTGGGTTTTGGGATACAGGGGCATTTTTAGGGTTCAGGGGTAGGTTTGGGTTTTGAGGTACAGGTGTATTTATAGGGTTCAGGGCTAGGTTTGGGTTTTGGGGTACAGGGATATTTTAGGGTTTAGGGATAGGTTTGGGTTTTGGGGTACAGGGTATATTTATAGGGTTAAGATGGGTTAGTGTTTAAGGGTGTTGGGGTATTTTGAGGAGTAAGGGTTAATTATGATTATGGGGAGCAGGGGTGTTTAAAGGGAGCAGGGTGGGATTATCACACGATATGAGACATGGCATGAAGGGTGGAACGTAAAACACGCCCCCAGCGTTTGTCACGCCGTCAGCACATGCCCAAAGCACAACACAGACACGCTCACAAGGGACTACTTTGCTGGCACGGTTCTTTTACCTTTTAAATGTATATGGTGGGCGTCTGCATAGCCTATGTCCTTCTGCTGCAACTGCCCTTTCCAACACTGTATTGGGTGTTGTGATTGGTGCTGTGGTTCCTGAGATTACCCGCCTCAAAGGTTTGGGCTCTCTCTTTATTATATTAGTATGGACTAAGAGTGGGTAGGCATCACTCTAGTCCCTTTCAAGTTAATGAATTATGTCATGGCCTTATTGAAAAGTTAAATATGGCAATTGGGGATGTGACAAGTGTTAAGGGGCATTACATACACTGAGTACTGGACAGCAAATCTCCACTGTATAGTGTTCCAAAAACTATTATTACCAGTAAGCAAGAAATCGGGGAAATTGAGGAAAAAGAGGGATTGTCGCACAACAAGGTACCTCTTCATGTTCTTCTGGAATGTACATGGCTTTAAGTGGAAGATAGTATCAATGCCTAGTATGGCATTATTATAAATTTCCATGCATGCCTACTCTCTAGGAGATGTGGTTAATTGAACCACCACATTAGCATTGTAGGATCTGACATCATTTTTGTTGTAGTTGTCCTTTTTCTTGTCTGGTTTGCTAGCTCTAATACTATACTGCTGAACAGTGTCCCAGACCATATGATTCCCCCCCCCCGGAGCATGTATTGTTTTTGACTAATTTGTTATTTTACATTAGTAGCAAGGCCATTGTAGATGACAGTTACGCTATTCATGTATATAAATGAAATCAGAGGCACCATATATTTTCTGTTTGTGTCAACAGCAGGTAGGAAAAACCATCCTAGGCCTTGTTCCAAAAGGAAATTAACTAGAGGGATGGGTCAGGTTCCTGCAGCAGGGTTTAGTACTCAAAGGTGGAGGACAATTTATATCAATACGACAACAACTATAGGGATGGGCCAGGCTCCCACAGCAGGGAGAAGGCTAGGGCACTTTTAGTTGAAGAATTCTGGATAAATATGCAATACATTCTGAGAACTAAAAAGTAACTAAATCCACAGGACTTGGATGAGGCAGCAAATCTACCCCAGTGGAGAGGCTACAGAATCCTACTCTGTACCACTGTGTATTTTTGCATCAAATAGAAGTTTGATAATGATTCGTCTGACTTCAAGGGACCCTTGCCCTGCTAGAGGACATGGAGTTTCATAAAAATGCTAAATCCGAAAGTAACAACCTTGACAGGTGCAACACACTTTACCTTTACCATAGTATAGGGAAATCAGGCAGTGCCAGATGAGCTCGCCTGAAATGTCAGTGTGAGGGCCGTTTTTTGGCTGTTTTTGTCAGGGACTATTTGATGGTCTGCTGCACCAGTTTTTACAATTGATTTCTCTAATATTAAAAAAAACATTCCCTTAAACAATGTCAAGTCCATGTAGTCTTCCAAACCTTTCCAAAACCTTAAACAGCATGGCTTTAAATGTTCAAAACAGCCCTAATTTGCAATTGTGGGCCATTTTTTTAAGTATCAAATTACTTCAACAGCGTAGATGTCAATTATACTTTGCACTACATACATACTACGTTTTACACTGAAATCATAATGTTCTCCTTACACTTAAAACATCACAAAACCAGTGAAAATGTTGAATTATGAGCACAGTAAAAGCGTGCTTTATTAAGCTAGAAATAGTAGGATTAATCAAATAATAAATATAAGATGCATTGTAACTATTTACCTTTTAATAACAAGGTATCATGAAAACTACTGAGAAGTTTAGAATTTTTATTTGATTTCAATTGGAGAGTGTTCCAACTCACCCGACATAGGTACAAATCAATATTGATAAGGTTTGCAGGATGGAAACTTTCAGTAGAAGTACCTAAAGTCATAGTAATAAAAGAGTTTTGTTTTAATGATTTTTAGAATTAGTTTACATGTTGCTACTTTTGAAATTTATATGGGTAGGCCATATTTAAGATATAATAATTACTGAAAAACTATTAATATTTCTTAATATGAGGCATTTGATTTACTTCATTATGCTTGGAATATTATTAATGAGTTGATTTACTAAAAACACGTATATAAATACTTTGAAATTCTCTTGCTTAGGCTGCATTATTTCATGTTCTAGAGAAATGAACTTTGACATATTTCCTTCAAATGTTGCTTTTACTGTTCCTGCCTCAAGTAACAATTCGACTACTAATCAAGCCTTATTCATTGTGTGTGTGTGAATTGGGGGGAGCTGATCCTTGGACTATCCCATGAAGGAGAAACAAATGTATTTTTCTACTGTGTTTTCTCATGACTGGAATGAGAAGCAAAGCTGGAGTAGAAATTGTACCTGACAAACAGAAGATGAACGCACAATGGACAGATCGCTGTGGTCCACTGTGGTCCGATCGCTGATGTCACAACTCCATTATTTATACTACAGCGACAAACTCCCCAAAGAAGGGATGGATCAGATGCAGAATCGAAGAGCTCTCTTATTTTTTGGCATTTTTGCTCAACGACTTTGGAATGCTTTTGCAGCTGCTGCTGTAATTGCTGTAATTGTAAATCAATTTGGACTCATTTTCTTATGAACAGCCAAAACTCACTGCCTTTGAAGTTTCTTTTCCAATTAATTTGTTTACTGAACTCTTTTGGACTGTTTGGTGTGAATACCAAATCTGAACTTTCCCAATTTTGTTTTTTACCTCTGCTCATGGACATTTCCATAGTGGGCTTTAACTTACCCTCTTTGTCCCTTTCTTGAATGAGGTTTTTCCACTTTCAGACCATCCTTCTGCCTTAATTGATAGTGGGATTCTGTAATGTTCAAACTATCTCTTAGAAAATCTTTGATTTCTGTGTGGTTTTATACTAAATGCTATTGGCATTTTAACTGAGCTACTTCAAATGTTGCATGTATACATTAATTTCGGATCATTAATACAATAACTACATTTTCGAAATCGCCTTCGTTTGTTATTGTGTCCAGATTTTCTGTCTTTAACCTGTGCTATTAGTTTTATTCGAAATGGGTAGTAGAGATAGCCATACATTATTTTCAGAACATTACGTTCTGCTGCTTTTATTCTGTGTGGCAACAGCACAGCTATTGGTTTGTTTAATTCTGGTCAGACTAAACCTCTTCAGGAGGTTGGGTCTTCCAATTGCAATTATATATTTCTATTTTATGGGTCTGGGAGTGCTGTATTTGAACCTGATTTTGAACGCATGAGTTGGCCACTAATTAAAGGTCCTCTTTGAGTGGGTAACTATTTTTAGACATCCTGAAGTCTCAACCCTCACTACGACAGAAAATTATTCATCAGAGGACCAATGCCTCTTTGGGTATAGAGTACATTTGTAATCAGCAGAAATCCAGTTGAGTAAGGATTAAGGTCAAAGTTCTTATGGGTCCAGTTTGGATGCTGAAGTAAAGTGAAGTGAGAAAAAAACTTCAGATGCATCAAAACTTTGGTAGCAGAGCCATGGCTAGGTCTAGGGAAGTGAAGGTTTTGAGTGCCGAAATACATATCCCTATCCATGTCCAAAAATTTCAAGAGTTCATGGGTCAGCAAAAGGAGTGATGGAGTACTGACTGAATCTAGACGATTGGTACCAGCCTTAGCAGCAAAGAAGTGTGAGTATTAATAGGGATCCTTGTTGCAATTGCTTTGGCTTAAAAATTGCAGGTTTGTTAAATACTTGTATGTTGTTGAGTGTAGTGACAAATGGTTAAATTCCATATTGTTGAGGTCTGTGTACTATTGTGGTCTAAATTCTTGAGGTGTTTGCGTATGTGGTAGTCTTAGTGTACAAGACACTGACTAAGTTGTCTGCTGTTTGTGTTGACTGTCATGAGACGTTGTCAACAACATCTTATTGCAAAGGGCACTCTAATGTGTGTTAGTTATAAACAGTTCATATAGTTGATCTCAGGTGCACAGGGAATGACTGTATCAATTAGGGTGCAGATTTCATTTGAACTGAATGATTATAGAAATGTTTAGTTACCTTGTGAGAGTGGATTCCTGTAGTGGAGCAGACAGGTTTAATTGTTGCTTGCATAGTATTGTTTATTTGCTTAGAGAAATACACACCGAAGAAAATTGTAAAGGAGGATGAACTGCTAAAATGACTGAGATGGTTGACAACGTCATAAAAGGTTGCACTTTTATTGGGTGAGATTGCCGAACTAGAGAATTGGGGGAGAAGATATTACCTGGATTTTATGGAAGTTTATTTGTGAAATATGAAATTGAATAGAAATTCAATTTTGCAAAGCCTTACGAAAATTAATCAGGGGAGATTAATCAATACCTTCCAATGATGGATTTAGGCCCAGATCTCTATGCAGGGTTGAATGTATTACATTGTTCTGCATTCTGTCCATCAATTCTTCTTTTTGAATTTGTCACCACAAGTGGGACGAGTATGCCAGATGTGGGTCCTCTGCTCTCCATGCCACTAGAGTCAAGCTATCTTGGCTGATGAGAGGTGAAACTCCAAAACGAGTCCTCAGATGCTTGTTTCCAGTCCAGGGAGGACCTGGCCTGGCAGTTCGGGCTGGACTGTTCCCATTGGTCGCAGGGTCAAGACTGATTTGCATATGGCTGGGTTCAAACTGGAACAGCTTGGGGAGCAAACAAACAATGGATTTAGGCCCAGATCTCTGTACTGGGTTGAATGTGTGGAATTGTTCTGCATTCTGTCCATCAATTGTTCTTTTTGCAGTTGAGTAGGAGTAGAGGCACCACCTAAGAACACACCAGGATACATTGTAATGGTGGACAAAGGATTACATTCATGTCTTTGGCTTGAATGTTGGCAGACCCTTACAGAAAGAGACAAGCCACTACCGTTTTCTTGTTACGGGACATTTAATTTGAGAATCATTGAGCATTTAGGAAAAAATTATACAAAATTAAACCACCTTCTAGAGCTGCCTAATTTGAGTGATTAAATACTTGGGAACACATTGCACTTCAGAAAGAGAAAGAAAAATACCAAGGGAGATAAAGAAGAACACTATATCATTATGCAGAAGCAAGGTGGGATATACAACAGAAAGTATCTCAGGCAAGATGGCGGCTGCTTGACTGCTTTGAGAGTCGCTCCCTGACCTCTACGTGAGATGCTTCGGTAAAACCCAGGCAAACCCCACTGTGATTACAGAAACACTTAGTAAAAACAAACTGGAAATCTGGGTGAGATCTCCACAACACCTTATCGCATTGCTACGACGGGCAGCGGAGGTTTTTGCCGATGGTGCACGGAGTATTAAAAACGGAACTTACCTGCCGCCTGGAGGATTCAGGGAAAGCTCACTCGCAGGATGGAACCGCGGATGAAGCTCCTGGTGAAGGAAGGCGCGATCGGTGCTAAGACTCTTCCTGCTCCTAAGAAATCGTCTGCTTCCAAGGGGTCTGAAACTACATGCACGCTTAGCCAGGAGGGGGCGGAGAGTAATGGCAGAGCTCCCGGTGGTGAACAGCTCTCCAACGATCCAGCAGTCAGACCCAAGACAAAGACCCAGACGGTACCCGGGATGTTTTCTGGCCGGGCGGTCAGCAGTAAACAGGTAAAATCCCTGCCCAGAGACAAAACGGTAAATAAATCAGCAGTACGGGATGGGGACCAGGATATTAGCTTGTAGGAAAGGATTCTCTAAATGTTACTGCTGAGACTGTAACACTCGAAGCCCCCAATGCCACATTTGGGGATGTGAACAAAATTAATACAGGCTTAAAGTACCTTGTGGCCAGGAAGAAATGGCCAATATTAATATAGAATCAGCAGAGTGTGCTGAACTCTTAGATTACAGTGCCGATATTGCCAAAATAGGGGATAAAATCTTAAGTACCCCTGAGGGCGAAAACTTCTTCTCCTTAACATACGAGTCAGACCATACAAATGCTAGCGATCCTGATAACACCAAATTAGATGCTACCGGGGATGATAGCACTAGCCCCCCTACAACAACAGACACTTTGAAAAGAACAGTTAATCGCATAAAGAAAGGAGTTTTATTGGTCTGGAACACAAAGGCTCTTTCTCTGACACCAGCGAACTTGGACATTTGCAGTGGGACTATTCCGCCACTTTACTAGAAGCTGGAGCTGAGGAAGGAAACACTAATGGGTCATTGCCCAACGATCCAAAGGTTACTGGCAGTAAGACGGATCCACCCCCTCTTTGGAACTTATCTACGCTACATTAAAATCAATACAGGTAGAGGCCCGACAGGAACACAAAAGATCACAGCTAGCAAATAAAAAACTTCAGTGAAACTTCAGACAACGAAAGCTTGCTCTGAAATTGTTGCACAAACTACTGCTTTGGAGGAACGCGTGGTGGATCTCGAAGCTGAAATAGAGAGTAACAAGCAAAAAACTTTTTCAAATGATGATAGAATGATGGATATACTCTGAATTTTGGAAGAATCCAAAAACAGACAACGTAGAAATAACTTGCACTTATAGAGTATAGAAGAAAATGCAGAAGGAAATGATATTCGCGGATTCATACTCAGATTATTCCAAGCCGCTTTCTCTGAATTATCAAACTGGAATTGGGAAACCGAACTTCAGCAAATTCATAGATTCCACTGATGTTAAAAAAGGCAGTACCGGTCCAAAGACAAAACCTCAAGCTATTCTAATATTTTTTGGGATTTTTTTATTGCGTCAGGCAATATTTGAGAAGGCTAGACCAGACGCAAAAAGATCTGTTGAAGGACATGCCTTTTTTGTGCGGCCGGATTCTTGCCACACAACTGTGGAACGAAGATGGAGGCTCCGCCAAATGATTAGACCCTTCTAAAAAAAGTCTGTGAAGTGTATTTAATGAATCCTGCACGCCTAAAGGTTATTATTCAGGGGAATGTTAGACTATTTACCTCAGAGATCCAGGCACAGAACTATTTGCAGGAACTCACAGATGGTGGAGAAAAAAGGCTACAAAAGTCTATAACTATTTTCATGGCATTTCACTATATGGGTTTTAGTTTTTTTGTGGTTTTCCCTTGGTCAGGGAGTGACCTGGGAGCACAGCGGAATGCAGTAGTCATCGGAAGGGTCCTTGGACCTTTTTTGCCTTAGTAAGAGGGAGTAAGGGAGGGGGGGAGGGGGAGGAGATGGATCTGATTTTTACAAGGGGAAGTTGCATGTGGGTGTTTATTTTTTTTTTTTCCGGCTATATTTTATTGGGTCTCAGGGTATCGGAAACTCTACTTTACTCCTGATAGGGAAGCTTAGGATTGCCTCTATCAACATCTGTGGGCTAAATGACCCGTTAAGAGGTGTAGGATAATTTAGATTTACAGTTCCTGAAATCAGATATTATCTGCCTCCAGTGGTTGTATGACGTTACAACGCATACTTTTACAACACATGCCTTTACAACGCATTTTTTACATCGCAACATCCTTTCAAACGCATTCCATTACATCACATGACACTACATCGCATTTTAAGGAAATACCTTTACAACGCGTTCCATTACATCGCATACTACCTTTACAATGCATACCTTTACAACACATACCATTACATTGCATTTATGGTAAGTATTGGATAGTATTGGGGTAAAAATTAGTATTCTAACTCCAGGGGGTTCAACAGTAGGGTAAGTGTTGGATAGTGTAGGGGTAAAAATTACTATTCTAACTCCAGGGGAAGCAACAGTAGGGTAAGTGTTGGATAGTGTAGGGGTAAAAATTACTATTCTAATTCCAGGGGGTGCAACAGTAGGGTAAGTGTTGGATAGTGTAAGGGTACTATGCGTTGTAATGCTATGTCTTGTAATGGTATGCGTTGTAATGACTGGGTTGTAATGACTTGCGTTGTAATGGTATGCGTTGTAGTGTCATGCAATGTAATGGTTGTGTTGTAATGGCATGCAATGTAAGGGATGTTGCGATGTAATGACTGCGTTGTAATGAAAGTGCGCTGTAAAAGTTGCATTGTAAAGGTTGTTTCCGCCTCCAGGAGATCCATAATGAAGCTGGAAGAAAGAAGGGTCTGGAATTTCAGCAGTACAAACTTATTTCTTGGACCACACAGGATGTTAGGAACAAAGGGGAAGCAATGTTAGCCCAGCGGGGTCTGGCTGATTTTTCACGATCCCTTACGGATAAATTTGGAAGATGGATAATTTTACAATGTACCTTTGATGATAGCTTGTTTACACTTTGTTCGGTATATGGTCCTGTACTAGATGAACCTGCAATATTCAATTGGTTTAGTTTAGAGTTAATGGGTTGGCCTCTCCCAATTATCCTACATGGTGATTTTAATTTAAATATGACCTGCTCGATATCTAATCATCCGGAGATAGTTTATCAAGGGCAGAAACCCAAAATGTACAAATCTTTATCTCAATTAAGAGGGTTTCATGATCTATTGGACATATGGGCACAATAAGAGGGGAATGATCCTGGGTATACGTACTTTTCTGACCCCCACAAAACACATGCAAGATTGGATTATTTTTTTGTTTCTCAGTGTATGGCTCGGGGCAGTAAAATAACCAAATTTTCGAGGGTAATGTCAGATCATAATCCTCTGGTATTGGAAGTTAATATTAGGGGGAAATCACAAGCCACACGTTGGACATTAACAGGGCTCTCTTAAATGATAATGCTTCTATACAACATATGGAGAGATAGCGTCCTAGGTTCTTGCGAAGAAAATTTGGGTAACACTAGCATACAAATGGTGTGGGATATTTTAAAAGCACGGATTAGGGGCGAAACGACTACATTTGGTTGGCAGATACAAAAGGAGGAGCGGAATAAATTAAAAGTTCTAATGAAACATTAGGGAAAGTTGAAACTCATTTGTTTAAGACCCTCTGTGTAGGGGCGAAATAGGTACAGCACAAACGAGGATTACAATTACCAAATCCGCAATTACCGAAATTTTCCTTAATAAATCATCAGGTAAATATCTTTCTTGCCGGAGAAAACTATACAAGAGCAATGAATGGGTGTGGCACATGTTAGCAGTTCGTTCCAGAGAGAAGGAGGTTCAAACTTGTATTAATGAAATTTTAGATCCTGACATTGGCCTAGTTCATGACCCTGCAGCTATACTATTGGTATTTTAAAAATGTTATCAAAAATGATATACTGAAGATATATTGGACAACTGTGGGATCCAAGGGGAGATTGAGAATTACCTCAAATAGATAAAATCAGAGCAACTCACTTCTCAAGAAAAAGATATGTTAAAGGCATCAGGAAGACTAGAAGACATTCAAACCGCCATCAAATCTTTCCGAGCTGGTAAAGCTATTGGGACAAACTTTTTACCAGGCGAATTCTATAAAAAAAAATGGATTCAATTGACTCCCAGCTGCTTGAGATTTTTAACATTGTACAGGCAGGTAAGGTACCTCCTGATTCTCGGAAGGCCACAAAGATTGGTATATTTAAAAAAAAGGGAAAATTGGCAACTGAACCTGGGTCATACAGACCCATAACACTGATTAACATCGATACGAAAATGTATTCAAGAATCCTAGCAAATAGATTGACCTCAGTGATTAAGAAGCTTGTATCTCCTCAGCAACACAGCTTTGTGCCAAGTCAGGAAACTATTGATGATATCCACCGGACTATATCCCTTTTTTGATTACACCAAGGTTACAGGAGACCCTATGACCTTAATTCTGTTGGATGCATAAAAGGCATTTGATAGGGTTTCCTGGCTTTTTTATGGGAAACTATTGCCAAAAACGGTTTAGGAGATGGATTTATTAAGGCACTCAAAAGTATGTATTAAGAACCAACAGCAAGGATTACTATGATGGGGGCCCTCTCTGGTTCAATTGTGATATCAAGGGGCACAAGACTAGGATGCCCATGTTCTCCTCTATTATTTGCTATTTATATTGACCCCTTTATTTGTAAAATTTTGAAAAATCAATCAATTCAGTCTATACAGGCTAAGGGAGGGGAAATAAAAATCTTGGCATATACCTTTGATTTAGCTATCATCACACCCACCCCTTGCACTGCCCTTGTGGAACTAACCAGCTTAACTAGTCTATTTGGCAAACTTTCAGGTTATCATCTTAATGAACATAAAACCCAAATTGTAATAAACAATAACATTAATTTGGTCAACCATCAAATTGTTAAAAGTGCTAGATATTTGGGTATCGAGATTAGCTCTAAAGTTGAGGATATAGTGGATATCACCTGAAATCATTACTGAAAAAAATAAAGGCTGATTCCAGTAGAATAAATAATTTACAACTTAAATTAGTTGGCAGGAGTAACGTAATTAAGATGTTATTTCTACTAAGAATGTTACATTACTTTAGAGCGATACCTCTCAAGATAAACAGGTCATGGTTTTTACAGCTGAACCAAGTGATTTTGTGGTTTTTTTGGGCTGGTGTGTATAGGCATTTATATAGCGCACTACTTATCCGTAGGGTCCCAAGGCGCTTCGACCGCTGCGAAACCCTTCCTGGCTTCCCTGAGAGATGGTCCCTTAATGGGTATCTCCAGGGTGAGACCAGGCATCCCCGGCGGTCTGGTGGGGCCGTTAGTGAAGATGAGGCAAGCTAATGCCCAGAGTTGCCGAGTGTGATCGCTGATCAGAGTGGGCACTGAGGCGAGAGAATTATCGAGTCCGCTGACCCTGGTCCAGAAACCTGCCACGCCAGGAATCAAACCCTGGTCCCGGGCCGTCCTCTGCTCTCGGGTCTGCCGCCTCTAACCAGTGAGCCACACTACTTCACTACTTCACTACACTGGTCTACATCCCCGCAGGGCCCTCAAATATATGACTTTAACTAGAGATCGGGTGTTGGTCTGTTCCAAATTTTCAAATCTACTATTGGGCATCGGCTTTGAAACAAATGGTTGATCTCTTGAAAGGGGAAACCATTGGATATAAAGAAATATCTACTTATCGCTTAATCTATGGGGTAGAAGCTAAAGGGCTCAATATGCGACACATAGACTATGCTGCTGCTACCACTCCATACACATCTCCGCCCCCGAAGTGTCATTGCCACATAGGGTGGCAGACATTCCACCTCCGCCCCCTGAGGTATCACTGCCACAAAGTGCTGAAGACAGAACACCCCCACCCACATGTGAGGTATGTAAAACAGCAGAGGACGAAGATGAGGATGAATCTGCCTTTGTGGTAAGAAGGACATAGAAGCATTCATCTCCGCCATATGGGCGGTTTCTGCTTGGTTCTGCCCTCTGCATCAGCACCTTCCACTGTCCCCCAATACACTCTGCGACACTCACCTTGGACCTCGACATGGACTACCATATTCTGTTTGGTCACCAATGACACAGCATTCATACTGCGGACAGTATTCTTCCTCTTCCGATGAACTTGTCATTCCCTAAAAGACTCTGGCTGGCCCTCCATGGGCCAACAATATAAAGTGGGGTTTGCATGGCCTTGTACTGCTCCAGCTACACCATTCCACTGAATGTGCATTAAACATTCATATTCACACAGATGTCTCATGTCTCTGATCTTTCAAGTGTGGAAGTACGGATAGGGGGTCAGTGATTCCCCCTTACGTCCATGTTGCTCATGTTGTGGGACTTGGGTCACATGGTGACACATTGCTGATTGCGGTCCGGGTGGCACAGAGAATACAACAGATACACATGCATTAGTTACTTCCTTGTCCAGCCCAGGACGGAACCACGCCCAGAGCCACGGTCATTGTTCACACCCTTACGCTGGACTGACATATGCCAGATCCGCCCACTCTGCTTACGCTCACAGGGATGGATGACAACGCTACATGTCCCAGGTCTTCCCTGAAGTGATCTGCTGATCACAGGTCTAGTTGTCAGCATTATCGTGTATCAAGAGGGAGAGAGAGGACCAGATAGCTAGTCCGTATCCCCAAATTATATAGAGTTTAATCAAAAAGAGACTAGCTATAGTTGAGGGGGAATTAACAAGATTTAGTATTTAAATCTAAGTGACTCAGTTTTGTTTCGTCAAGGGGTAGTGACACCTGGTAGGTGTACTCATGAAGCCCTCACCCACCAACCTAGTTGGTGGCATGCTTCATCATCGGGCCCACCCAGTGACACCTAGCGTGTCCCGGGTGTGCTTCGATGCCTGATTACAGCGGAGCAGGTATATCGCTGAGTGTGCAGTGAAGGGTGCTTTGAATGTGAATTTAAAACGGCTTGGCGGAGGTCCCAGTACCCGAAGGTGAATTAAACTTTAGTACCTGGGCCACCGTCAACGGTTAAAAATAAGGCTGTGGGATGTTAGAGGCAAGTTAGGACCTCCCACATCCTTTGATGGGTCAACATGTTTCAGCCAGTGCCTTATGAATATGCTGGCTTTCTTCACGACAGATTAAAAGGTGTGTGCAATTAAAACTAGTGGGTGTGTGATTCAGACTATGTGTCTACACGCCCTAAAGTGTTTATCTCTGTGTGAGAGGGGGATTCCCTTCTCAGAAACACGCTAGTTATAAGGAGTTTTTGCTTCAAGGTTTTGCACCGGTTCTGCAAAGGAGGCACTACAGGTCCAAAGCAGGCTCTGGCCAGAAATGCTGGCCAACCCCTTGCCAATTCAAAACCTTGAAGCAAAAACTCCTTATAACTAGCGTTTTTCTGAGAAGGGAATCCCCCTCTCACACATAGATAAACACTTTAGGGCGTGTAGACACATAGTCTGAATCACACGCCCACTAGTTTTAATTGCACACACCGTTTAATCTGTCCTGAAGAAAGCCAGCATATTCATAAGGCACTGGCTGAAACATGTTGACCCATCAAAGGATGTGGGAGGTCCTAACTCGCCTCTAACATCCCACAGCCTTATTTTTAACCGCTGACGGTGGCCCAGGTATTAAAGTTTAATTCACCTTCGGGTACTGAGACCTCCGCCAAGCCGTTTTAAATTTACATTCAAAGCACCCTTCACCGCACACTCAGCGATATACCTGCTCCGCTGTAATCAGGCGTCGAAGCACACCCGGGACACGCTAGGTGTCACTGGGTGGGCCCGATGATGAAGCATGCCACCAACTAGGTTGGTGGGTGAGGGCTTCATGAGCTCACCTACCAGGTGTCACTACCCCTTGACGAAACAAAACTGAGTCACTTAGATTTAAATACTAAATCTTGTTAATTCCCCCTCAACTATAGCTATTCTCTTTTTGATTAAACTCTAGTTGTCAGCATGCCACAGCCACTCCTTAACGGCTGGTTTACAACCAATCCACACCCATCCAGCACAGGCGTCACAGGACATATGACCCTGACAATAAAAAGAGCTTTGCGCACGCGCTGGACGCCATTTACACTCTCTATTGGGTATCATTTATGCATGAGACCTAGGGCCCTACTACATCACATTACCTAGTGCCAGAGGTGACATGATGGTATCCGCACCACGAGACTCAATCATAAAAGTTCCATGACTTGTGGTGCACAGACGTGGTGCCACCGAATACACTGTGGCCGGCACAGGCACACTGCCATGGGACGGTGACTTTCGGTGCACTGAGGTAGGGCCACCTAAAGAGCTGAGCGTGTGTGGAGCCTGCGATGATATGCCATCCTGGTGGTCTGGATTGTTTGAAGGATTTGTGTGAGCCTGCTGGACTGCAGTGTAGGCCTGAGCCAGCCAGCAGAGCGGGCCTACTGTCACGTGGCGTTGCCTCGCAGGTCACAGAGTTAGTGGCACCTAAAGAGCTAAGCTGGTGTGCAGCCTGCGATGATGCCATGTGCACTGATATGATATCTGCCATTGCAATATCAAGACCCAGAATCAAGTGTGTGACCTGGTGGACTGCGGTGCAGGGCTGCATGATGTGGAGGGTGCCATGGCTGCGGGCACCGGGCTTGGAGCTTGCACCAGCATGTGGTTGGCTCTCTTTGAGACACTCCGGTGGCGGAAGATGAGCAGTGAGGCCTGGTTGCGCAGGGGCGGGCAATCACCGCTATGCGGCGGGAGGGAGCGAGGTGCAGAAGCCTGTAGCGCAGGGTTGGCAAGCAATGATGCCGTCTGCAACTGTATGAACTCTGCTATACATGACTCTGGACTCTGTTTCAGATAAGGGACCTGGTGGACTGCAGTGTATACCAGCAAGTGTTTGAAGACACACCAGTGGCAGCAGGTGAGCAGCGAGGCCTGGGTCTGCAGTGTCAGCACTCTCTCTCCCTCTCTTCCTTTCACTCTTTCTCTCTTTTTCTCTCTCTATCTCTCTCTCCTTCTCTCTCTTTCTCTCCCTCTCTTTCTCTCTCTCTCTCTCACTCTCCTTCTCTCTTTCTTTCTCTCTCCCTCCGTCTCTTGCTCTCTCTCCATATTTCTCTCTCTCTTCCTCTCTCTCTCCCTCTCTCTTTTTCTCTCTCTACCCTCCCTCTCCTGCTCTCTCTCTCTCTCTCTTTCTCTCTCTGTCTCTCTCTGTCTTTTGCTCTCTCTCTCCGTCCTTCTTATATAGAATTTTGTCTTGCAGACTGTGACTTACAGATTGTCCGTAGAAGACCCAACATGACTCTTCAAAATAGTTGTTTTGTGTTTATTCTGAATAAAACAAATTGTTTGGAAATTCTAAGATGAATGTATGATTCCCATGTTTCTGACCACACATGTATGTTAAGTGTTGTAATTGTATGACATCAGGCACATTGTTTTGTTCATGATTTTGTAAAGTTGATGTAATATATCTTTATTGGTGGTGGTGGGTATTGTTCTCCTCTTCGGGCTAAGGGCTGCATGGTCATTAGCTCCATGGCAACCTCCTAGAACCGGACAGCACAAAATGGTTGCTGCCAACCAGAGACACATTTCTGCCCTCCTGCTGCAAAGCCAAGCTCGAGCAGAGGAAGGTGGAACAATTGGCATCCTGTCACGGGGAGTTGTGACCACCTCCCAGACAGGATTTAGTGTTTTGGGACCAGGTGGGTGTGCTTGTCAGTGCCAGAAAGTCTGCATGAGGGGAACACTTGGTGTCTCCATCTACAGTCCAGTTCAAACCAGTTCTGGGAACCGTTGAGTCCCACGCTGGCGCAAATCTGGACAAAGGACATTGGAGTAACCGCCCCCTGTCCTGGCCTTCCCCTGGGAGGGTCCCCTGAATCTTCCCAACCCTTTTCCTAGGGTACTTAAGATATTACCTGGCTGTAGGTGCCTATATTCATTGTAGGATACGATTCAGATCAGACATCACTTCTTCTTGTACCATCTGGGTACTCTGGACTTTGCTGAACTGCATTTGGGCCAGAATTTGTCTCCTTTCCAGTCTGCTGCACTGTCTGTCCTTGTGTCTCATACAGGAACCTGCCAAGGCCTGTGAAGCATCAAAGACACTTTAAGGAATCTCCTTTGGCATGAAGGAGTGACTCCTTTGCATTTGCAGGCACCACAACTAAGTCAATGGGTCTGCTGATCCAGAGCTCCTAAAGCATGCCCTGCTCTCTCACCAAGTTTGAGGCCAGTATCCCTCATGGGGGTTGCAATAGCCGAATCCCTGTGCTCATCATCAACTTGCATTTACAAATACATGTTGACTGCTTTCCAAGGGAATCTTTGGGATACAAGTAGCCTCATCCTCAAGCACCTCCAGTAACCAGAATCTTAGGCAAAACCATATCTTGTGCATCGTGGCTTGCATCTTTTGGTGAGCTGCTTGAGGTCCGCTCGCGACTCCAGTGCCTCCCGCCTGTGGGTCCACTTGAGGCTCAGGCTTGTCTATTTTAGGATCCCCTGATTGCTTGGGGCTTTCCATTACTCTCCTGCTGTTGGTGAGTCCCCTGGACCTTGTTGGTCCCGACCTTGCTCCTTCTTTGATTCCTTCATTGATTGCATTTGCCAAGGCTTGTTGGTGCTCCTGCTGAACACCGACCCCTCTGCACTTTACATCCTTCATGGGACAGATTGTGCATGGCTCCTGGTCCACCTCAGCATTGCCTGGTCCTCACAGCTGCAGAGTCAAGGTTCGCATCACCCATCCTTCAACACGCGGAGGGCATTCATCTTCCAAGCCTCCTAGTCTCCTGGTCACTCCTGAGTGACATAGATTCTGTTCCCTCTGCTTTCAGATACCTGTCATTAAGAATCCATCCTCGGATTCTACCGGACACTTCTTCCTTTTTCCACAGCGGCACTTTCTTGAAGTCCTCCATTGGGTTTGACTGCCGGTTCCGAGACCACTTCACACATATGCACCTGGTTTCCCTGGTGTAGGTAATGTGGGTACTAGGGTATCCAAGGGAGTTGGCTCTCTAACCTTCTGTATTCCATGGGGTTTCTTCAGGGTCCACTGGGAAGGGTCCTTAATATATAAAAATCCAACCGCGATAAGCACCGAGAGCTGCATGGAGCACGCAGTCGTGAATCCACACTGCACACGCTCTCCGTGGGCTCCCTATCTAGTCAACTTGGGTTGTTCCTTGGGTCCTCAACACTTCTACATCCCCTCAACGCTGTCTTGTTCCGAGTTGTGGTTCTTATACCACTTTCTTAGTATATGGCTTGGTCCCTCCTTGGAGTCCACAGTGTATTTTGTGCTATTTACTGTGTTACTTTGCTAAATTATTATGTGCATTGTGTTTATCTCTGTGTTGGAGATATTGGAACCTTCTAGTATTACATAATAAATACACATTTTTGATAAATACTTGGTGTGGTTCTTTTCACTTTATCTACACTATAAGAAATGCATTCTGATAGAATAAGCTGTTTTACACTCCTTCTGGACTAAGCCTGAAGGCTACTCTCCACAACTACTAATGTGTGTGTAACTGATGCTACATGTTTAGTATGCATGAGTAAGTCAAACTACAGTGACTAATCAAGGACTTGTTGGGTATCATACTTATGCCAAACACTTACACACTCTCTCACATCATTTTGTTGTCAGATCACTGTTGTTTGCTGGCTAGTATGCACTGAAAAATCCACCACCTGGGCAGAAACTTCATTGAGTCTTACCATTGACTGATTGCTAAGTGTAGCACTTTATGCATGTGACCTTGGGTTACTACTTGCTTGCTTAGGTGCACATAGTGATCACATGAATTATTTAGCTTGGCCTGTGTATTTTTACCCCTGGGTCTATGAAACTTAATTCCCTTTAGCTAGTAGGTGGTTTCTTTAGGGTCAACGCATCCACCATGATCTACATAGTCCAATCATGAACAGACATACAATACGCTGGTTCTAGTAAGTGATTTTATTAGTACCTGAAGAAAAAAGCAAGAAGCAAGTGCCAATATGTATGGCAACAACCCTCATATATTTTATAAGCCATTGGAAGTCCATGGGGTGTACATGCCATGGTACATGTGGAGAAGAGGAGTGTTCCAGTCAAGGGCAAAAGCAAATTGCAATTAAGAAAGATAGGCCACACCAACAGTCCACAAATGGATGCTGTCAACCCATGGGAAAGCAAATAGAGGACAGTATCAGTTGAGAAGTACACTGGCTTGGCCATAAGCACATGTCAAAAGTAGAATTGGCCATGTGGCACAGAGTAATGCTCCTGGGCAGTTTTTTGGTGGAAAGAAGTGAAGTCTACATCTTCGTCCTCTGATGTTTGTGGTGCCTCCCTTGAGGGGCTTCTTGTCAGTGCCAGAGGCAACAGAGGCACACACACATCAGAGCTGAAGATGTGTATGCCCTGTCCTCTGCAGCATTTCTCATTGCCGACAAGAAAAGCAGCACAGTACTAAGAAAGGCCTGCTCGTTTGGCAACACAGAAACAACTTCGCAGTTTAAGGCACCCATTGCTGAGATGTAAGAGTTCTGCTTCCCCTCCATTGACTCCAGGATGTTGTGGATTGCCCCCCAGTGGTTGGCAACCTCACTGGTGCCACTTCAGCAGGGCAGTTGTATGTGCCTTGCCTCATGAGACCAGCAATGTCAGCCAGGCACTGATCCAAGCCATGTAGCCATCTTATAGCCTCTTAGGCATCCTTTTTGGGACTGAGGCATCAACGGACCCCGCCTTGGGTGCCTGCCATGATCTCCATCCCCCCTGTACCAAACCGAAAATCTCCCGCTGGGCTTCTACCGCATGACATTGGATTTCAACTTGGGGGTCCACAGAGTTAAGGGCTGCACTTGCAGGTGGTAATTATTGGGTAATAGGCAGATCTTCTGGAGACCATACCATGCTGTTAGATCTTCTTGTGACCAAATATGGTGTCTAAATGGAGTACAGAATTTGCTGGAGGGTGTCTTGGTCGAGGATTGGCAGCCTGTCATCATCAGCAGGATCCTCATCTCGGACAGGCAGCTGGTCAGGAGTAGACCTGAGTGGAGTTTGCTTAGTCGGCTTAGCCAAACTCCAAGGAGTGGCTAAAGAACTCCACTGCGCTATGCAATGTTACTTGATTAGGTGAATTTTCTGGTGCATCCATTCACATTGTGTTTCATGTCAAACGCAACGTGGATCACGGCCTCGCATTCAAAATTGTGCATAAACAGCACCACGCTGATAGCATGGCCACCACCATCTTGTTTTCTCTGTTCTGTTTATGGTGCTTGGCCTATTTATAAATCCCCTGTTAATTCTTTCAATCCTCGCCCTCCTAAATAATGTACCCTTAATTGTTATTTATTATATTAGTCTGTGTTTTTGTGTCTTTGTAATTTTATCTTAGTTTTTGTGTGACTGTTTGTACTTTTTTTCCCTTATTTCCTTTGTATGTAATTTCCTTCCTTCCTTCCTTCCTTCCTTCCTTCCTACCTTCCTTCCTTCCTTCCTTCCTTCCTTCCTTCCTTCCTTCCTTCCTTCCTTCCTTCCTTCCTTCCTTCCTTCCTTCCTTCCTTCCTTCCTTCTTTCCTTCCTTCCTTCCTTCCTTCCTTCCTTCCTTCCTTCCTTCCTTCCTTCCTTCCTTCCTCCCTTCCTCCCTTCCTCTTCCTTCCTTCCCGGCCACCTACCCTATGAATGACGAAACCAACCCGATCTGCAGCCCCAGGCTACCTTCAGCACTGTTTTTTTTGGCAAACATCACCTCCCCTCTGTCCTGGCAGCAGGCAGCAGGCTTGGCAGTGGTTACAACGGCGCGGAGCTTCCGCGGTGCTGGGGGGAGGTGCGCCGGTTTGTGAGGCGCACCAACTAGATTCAGCGTACTGTCCAGCATCTGGCACAGTGCTGGGTGATATCATTAACATAACATAACATAACAGGTGTATTTGTAAAGCACACGTTCACCCCAGCAACAGAGCATCTTGGCGCTGAAATAACAGATCTATATTGTTACCCAACTCAATGGCACTCATTTTATCGACCTCAAATGAATGAAAGGCTGAGTGGAGCCGCCAGTATTTGAACCTGTGACCATGAGGTCGAACACAGACCCCTACAGTGGATGTGTTAGTCCACTGAGCCACCAGACCTGGCTGGGCCAGGACCTGCTTGACTTGCTCGGTGTCTGTGAGTATTAATTATTTGCTGAGGTTGTGTTCTATAATGTTAAAAAAAACATTCTGAAGACTAAGCTGCTCACTCTCAGAGGTAAGTTATGTTTAGTTTACGTTAGAATATCATTATGTGATCCAGTTCAGCAAGGCAGTTGCTCAGCACTACCTAATCATACCCATCAGAACACGCTATGGCTGAATAATTAAGAAGCCATTGCAGAATCTTCTGTCCTACTGTCACCATAATGAATCAGTGATATCAATGAGTCAGCATTTGGTGTGACCTTCTTTATGTAGCTCGTACTGACCAAAGCTATTTTACAATAATGTGTAGAATGCATCTATGCATTGCATAAAAGTGAGACTGACTTAGTCCTTCAAAGGGGTTGAGAAATGAAAATAGAATCGAAGATCAATCTGTGCAATGCATTAGTTCCAATTGCAAGGTTTGGATAAGGAATTTTGGAACCAGGAATTTAGGATTAGTATGGCCAACTCAGCAACAGTTGATAGACTCAAATCTAGTACTACATGTGATCTGTTTTAGATAAGTACAATGTGACTGTGCTTGCCTCTCATAATAATATTGTAGAGATTAACTCTACCACTAATCAATTTGTTTTATCTTCTTTACTTCTTACATCAGCACCCAAGGGCGAAAAGAGGAGCATTGCAGAGGAGTGTAATGGAAAAGCTGGGGAGGAGGCGCCGACCACCAGCGCCACCACTGAGGGCTCCACTCAACCTAGTAAGTCCTAATATTTATAGTTATTATTTCCCTAACGTTGGGTTTTATGATTGTTGTGGGCTTAGAATAGAATCTTGCGGTATTTGAATGTTGGTGCTGGGTACCAGGACAGGAGTTGCTGTTTGGAGCCTGGTGAGAAATAAAATTGCTCTGATACCCTTACCTGCTGTCTTCCTTTTATGTGGGGACGAGGACAGCATACAAACTCACACAAACAAAACACAATAGATGAACCCTTGGCGTAAAACTCCACTTCGCTCGTGGAATTTGCAAATTTTGGGCAACTCCACGTTCTGGACAGAATGGGGAGCTGCCGAATACTCAGCGCTATGCACCGGAGCAGAGTTTTTTTGTATTTACATGCCCAAAATGCATTTTTATATATGCGGGAGTGACTTACTGGGTGCCTGCGATTGCGGATGAAATTTTCCGTCTGTTCGCGAGCGCCACGAGATTTGCTAAGTGGCTGCATGAATCGTGAACTCGTCATTCGGGCATGCCATCGATCTTCCGGTGGAAGTTTTTTGAAGATCGCAATCCTAAACATTCAGAATTTGCAATCTGGAGAAGAATCTCTCTCGAGCAGCATATAACCTTCTTGAAATGATGATTTGGATTAAAAAAACTCCTCGGATAGACATTTGGCTATACTTTTTTGTGCAAGGATTCCTTTTCTTTTTTTACTTTTTTTTTAAGAGGAAGAAAGTGACCCAGAGTCTTCAACTTCCTGTTCCAGTCCAGCAGGCTCCTCCCATTGCTTTGTCCATCTCCTATTCGCTTTTCATTTGGATTTGGAATTGGAGGGATCCCTCTTTGTGTCTGCTGCATCATATATCATTGGATTTGAGGACTTTTTTTAATTTGAGATTTCACAAGTAAGTTTGAAAATTGTTTTTGTTTGTTTGAGTGGGGAATTGCACTTACATTTTTTTGTACTTTTCATTGTTTTTTATTTGTGTTTATTGTGGTGGGTGGCCTGTAATTTCATTAGGGGCCTGGCTGTTTGTAAGTAATTTTTCTTCTTTTATAAAGGAAACATGTTCAGTTCACAAAATGTTCTCCAAATTTTGAAATCAATTCAATTTGTAATCTTTATTCGGTTCTTAAAAAGACACCATAAAAGCACAAATACAAAATACACACAAAAATGTTTAAAAAACGAGAATAATTTTCAATTAAAAAGTTATAAATGTTAAAATTATCTGGAACCATAATTCAGAAGGCTAGGGGATCAGGAATTTAAATGTTCAAGGGGACAAGTAATGTTAGGGACCAGTTTCACTAGTGTTCCTTAGTCGTATTGCCATCCGAATAAAATTTATGGTACAAAAAAGGGTATAATAAACCAAAGGAGAGAGTGAGGGAATTTGTTCACAAAGGTGAACGGAGAGTACTCCTGATCCCCTAGGTATCAATAATAAACAAAACAAGAGAGGAGTACCATCAGAAGTAGCTTAGTTAAAGCGGTCTGAATGGAATGAATGGGATAAAAAAGAAGAGAGTCCTTCCTTTCTAAGAAACCCCTCACTCACCGACCTAGTCGGTGACATGCTTCATCATCGGGGTCCACCCTGACAGCCGAGTGCCATCAGGGTGTGCTGCGACACCTGGACTACAGTGGAGTGGGTATTTTGTGTGTGAAGTGAAAAAAATGTTAAAAATTGTCCTGGTATACTTGTGTAGAAAGTTTTTATTATCAAGAACTGGACAATATTAAAATATGTGTGTGGATACGTTTAGGTGTTATGACCGTGTGTATCTCTTATGTGTGAGGTCTACATGTTTCAACCCGTTTGTTGGAAAAGTTCCGGGTTTTCGTCAGGACCAAAGAGGAAAATGGGTGGTCAGGACACACTAACGCCCTGCCGGTCCCTATTTCCCTGTGCACAACTGACAAAATAGGTCAGAGTGAGAAAGCTCATAAACAACAATGGTTGAGCTGAAAAGCAAAAAGACCTGTAGGAGAAGAAATGTAAAAGGTCATAAGTATAATTAATACAAGCCTGTTACGAGGTGCCATGCTGGTTCTCACGTGTCTTCTGCTGTGTTGTACATTCCATTCAAGGATATTTGTGATCGGTAGTGAATTGCTATCACTAACGCTAGCACACTCTTCCATTGGTGATGTGGTCGGTGATCACTAAATACTCAATATAGGCATTCAGTCAAATTAAGCACTGAATCGTGCGTGGAAACACAAACTCACAGTGCTATTAGCGTGAGAGAACAACGCAGTGAAATCTACGTGTTACACCTATGACTCATACTTGCACACTCTAGTGATGTAGGTGCGCTAAGTGGTTAGGTGGTTGATTAATAAACTATCATTCAAAAAGGGGTAGCACTCAGTACTTCCGAATGCTTGACATGTCTGCTCACGTATAAGTTAGAGTGAGCACTGATTGACAGACCGCTTTAACTAAGCTACTTCTGATGGTACTCCTCTCTTGTTTTGTTTACAAAAAAGGGTATAAGCATCCTCCACTTCCTGTAAGAACCTCAGGGCCAATTTTGCATGTTTGAACTTTAAGTCTTTCAGGATCCCCACCAAGAACTTACGTCTTGGGACGGTATAAAATGGGCACAGTAAAACAAAGTGAAGGGTATCCTGCGGAGACCTGTGGTCGCAGCCGCAGGTACCCTTCTCCTCCACAGTGTGGGTGAACCCAGCCGGGACCGCAAATAGATGGTGAAGCATGTTGAGTCTGAAACGGGTCATGACATAGCGATCCTGCGCGTTATACATGACCCTCAGATAAGGTCCCATCCCATGCTTCGCTGTAAGTTCATTATAAGAAAGATTAGTGGGTTTATGGTTTTCTTTTTCTGCCCTTGATAACTTAAGCTGTGCCGGAAAGAGTTTTTTCACCAGGGCCTTGCTCTCAGATGTTAGAGAGTCTGGAGATGTAAATCAATTTGCAATATTTATTTACTTCACTAGCCGGCCAGTAGTCTGCCAATTTGCCTTTCAGCCAGTAGGCCCAGAGCTACTCATGGGTGCATGAAGCAACTGTTTCTGTGGTGTCTATTGAATTTAAACATCACTTAGGGCATTAATGGCATTGTATTGAAATGCAAAATGTTTTTTTTTGGGTATTTCACTTTTTTTATGTGTGTTAAATAAATGCCTTTATTGGATGTGTGTGGTTGTTGTGTAACTTGCGAACCTTTTATTTAGCCCTGTGGATTTTCGTTGTTGGCATTGTTGTATTAAAGCTTTGTTATTTAGCATGCCTCCTTTGTCTGGCCAGTGTGTGAGTGTGTTTGTAATAGTGGGCCAGCAATTGCCTTGGATGAGCTTCCCTGTGTGGCCAGGGGCCATTTTGTAAAGTCTGTGTCCATATAGGCCTGCTTGAGTTCATTGTTTTCCAGACCTCTTGCTTGTTGTTGTTATACATGATTGACCATGTGGCTGGTGGCCATTGTGTGGTGGTGGTAGTGCTTTTGCCATAGACCTGCATGTCGTTTTCCCTTTTTCCTCTTGTTGTGGCCTGCCTGGCCATGTGGCTGGTGGCCATTTTGTGAAGGCAGCCAGTGTGCTTTTGCCAGAGGCCTGCATTGTCTGTCTGCCCTTTCCTGTTGTTGTGGCCTGCCTGGCCATGTGGCTGGTGTCCATTTTGTGAAGTCAACCAGTGTGCTTTTGCCATAGGCCTGCGTTGTCTGTCTTCCCTTTCTTGGTGTTGTGGCCTGGCCACGTGGGTAGCAGACTTTTGGTTAAGGCAGCCAGTGTGCTTTTGCCATAGGCCTACATTGTCTGTCTCGCCTTTTTTGTTGTTGTGGCCTAGCCTTGTGGCTTTTGGCCATTTTGTGAAGGGGTGGCCAGTGCGCTTCTGCATTAGGCCTGCAAGCCTTCTTTGTGGTGGCCATGTCTTCTTTATGGTAGTTGTTTTGCATTCAATTTTTTCTTCTTTTATCCAGCAAAAAATATAGCACAGTTCACTACATTTTCTAATAAATTTGCAACAGTATTGATTTGAATTGAATCACTATGTGGCCTAGTATGCCAATGGGTTTTCCAACCAATAGGCCCAGAGCTAATACTGGGTGCTTGAAACAACTGTTCCTGTGGTGTGTGTTGAATTTAAACATTATTTAGGGCATGGATGGCATTGGATTGAAATGCAAAATGTGTTTATTTTGGGTATTTCACTTTTTTCATGTCCGTTAAATAAATGCATTTGTTGGATATGTGTTGTTGTTGTTCTGTAACTTGCAAATCTTTTTTTAGCTCTGTGGATTTTTGCTTTTGGCATTGTTGTATTAAAGCTGTGTTCTAAAGTATGGTAAAATACATTGTGCTTTCAATGTATTTCACCATACTTTAGAATTACAACTACAAACATGCAAAGCGCACACTTAACGATTCAATCGCGGCAGCAAAAGCTATTAGTACCGCCTGGAGAGCAATGGAGGAGGGTTCCTCATTGCTGTGATGTCAAAGAGATGAGCCAAGGAGTGCAGGCAGAGGCTTACATCAGCATTTAGGCAAGTGATGTCACACACAGGCAGCAACACGATCGGTTTTTCCCGAGGATGATTTTAAACAGCTCTCGCCAACTAATTTCCATAGTTCGCATTTCTTTAGGAGCGGTAAAGTTTGCAAACACAAACAACGACATCAGAGCTCTGCACTCCACAAGAGGTTCACTAAAACAACAAGCATTGGCATAGCCAATTGTTGTCGCCTTTGAGATCTTGTAAGTAAAAGAAAAAACGGAACTATAAGACTTCACATTTACATTTAGTTTGTATGTAGGATCCAGTAAATGTAAACGTGAAGTCTCACACTTCAGTTTTTTTTTTACTTATTCATTATTTCGTCCTTCTTTAAACTTGGTAACACTGAATGGACATTGGTTGCACTTCATTAGCACCAGTTTAACACCAAAATACAGCAATGCAAAGCAAACAGGTGACCAGTACAGCTTTGCTATAGCTCTTCAATCCCTGGGGGTACAGTACCGAAGATAATGAGATACATGGCTGAACACTTATAAGATCCAAAAGGCGAGACCTATTGGCTATGCCAATGTTTGTTCTTTTGTGGAAGGGGTGGGTTTTCTTGAATTTGACGCAGCCATCTGCCCAGAATGGAAGGTTCCCAGCCAGTCTTATTTTGCCAGACTTGCTATTTCAGCACTACATCACGACCTGCTGCAGTTGTTTGGAAAAGCTTTGCAGCAAAGTGCTGTTCACACTATCTACCTGACAAGCCACTGCCTACATGTGCATCACTGCACACTGTATCTCTTTTGTTGGGGTTAAAGAAAAGATATCTGCAAAAGGTGTTGTTGAAACTGCTGAGATTTTTAATGCCACTCTGAAATATGCAACTGTAGCCATGTTCGCTATGGAGAAATCTCATACTGCTGCAAACATTTTGGAAAACTTTGACAGCAAGGTCTTTGAATGGATGTGACCAAGAAGGCTTATCATTGGTTTTGTTGCCACAGACAATGGCAGTAATATAGTAAAGGCTGGGCCGATGGTGGCTATATCAGGGTCCAGTGTTTGCCACACTGCATTAACATAATTGTTCGAGATTTTTTGAAAAAAGAAGACCAAGTCAGCAACTTACTGACCACCTGCAGAAGAATCTGCACACATTTTAGCCATTCTTTTAAAGGCCAGAAGCAGCTGAGGATCATTCAACATGATAATAGAATGCCAGTTAAAGCATTCATCCAGAAGGTGCTAAAATGTTGGAACTCAACCTATTACATGCTTGAACTTCTGTTTGAGCAGTACAGACCAATCAATGAATATGTCATCCAAAGAGGGGATGCTACTGTGAAAGGCATGGTAATTGAGCTGGACCATTGGGGCCTAGCTAAATGCCTGACAGAGATGCTACTTCCTTTCGAGCTCTTCACTCGTGAGGTCAGCAAGGAGGACTGTACTATGGGCCAAGCTATCCCATTGTTGCACATGCTACAGGAACAGCTGAAGGGGCTGTCTGCAATGTACACAGGTGTGGAGTGAAAAAAAGTATATGAGTTGGTGGCGAGCTTAACCCTTCACTTATCTAAAAATACAAGGGTGCAAAGAGACAATGTGTCATCCAACCATTACATTTGTGTCACAATTCTGGAACCACAGTCAAACCATTACTGCACACTTTCATTCCTATTTCAGAAGGGGATGTTGCCAACTACAAAATGTGGATAGCTGTGGAAGCCAGTCACTTAGAAAAAGAATGGCTGGGAATTAGAGGCCCGCTACTCCAAGGCTCAACAAGTACTGCAGGGCAACCAGGTTCAAGTTCAACATCTGATCCTGAGGGCAGTGTGGTTAGCTCACAGCAGCCAAAACCACCAACAACACCAATTACAACATTAACATCAAGAACAGAATCATCATCCCCAAAATCAGCACAGGAATGGTTTCTAGAGAAAGGGCTTGTTAAGTTCAGTGCTGTGGCTAAGGCAAAAGAGGTAGAGAAAAGCGGAGCACCCATGAGCATTGAGCAGATGGTCCAGGCCTATATGGATGACCCAACAGAGGTCTACACTAGTGATCAAAACCCATTGGTGTACTGGTATGGGAAAAGGAACCAATGGCCAGTAATCTGCAGGCTGGCGATAAACTATCTGGCTTGCCCTGTCACCAGTGTCTCTTCTGAGAGTGTTTTCAGTGCTGCTGGTGCCGTACTGACAGTGAGAATTACCAGTCCCTCCCCCAAAATGTGGAGAGGTTAACCATGATCAAAATAAATCAGCACTTTATACCACCGGATCACACCATACCTGAAGTAGCACAGCAGGAAGATGATGATTGCAACTTAGCTCATGCAAGTAGTGTGTTAGACAACTAACGTCTGGGCGACGAGATCTACTTCTCAGGCAGCCAGTCTTTTGATTTGTTACTTTCCTTCTTCCTTTGATGACCCAAAAGAAGCCCACCGAAAGAAACAGCTAATGTATGTTATTTAATTGTATTATTTGTGTGTGTCACTGTCTTTCTTGTTCAAATCACAACAAATCCATCACTACTGCCTTACTCTTTTATTGCCGGATTCAAGTTTTAACTGAGTGCAGTCAGGGAAGAAGTAAGTCCACTCCTCAGAGTCCTGCTTCAGCCTAAAATCCATTTCCCTCAAGCCAGACATTGGATGGAGAATAGTACACCAAATGTAAAGTGTGGGCCTGCCTCGTCGAGTCCCTCCAAATAACAAAATTGTGCTACTGCAGGCCGATCCATTACATTTTTGATTCTGGACTCACTCGGTACACGACAGAGTTGGAAACCATGAGGACATACCATACTCACAGTCAGTCAGTAGGATCGGAGATGATTGATGGAATAACTCGGGGCATTTCATGAAGTGGCCTGAAAGGTAAACAACAACACTAGACCTACATGTCTGTGTAGTGTTGGAGGCGAGTACATTGGTATGACTGACAATGGTGCATTGATTAAGTAACTTTATTTGGTAAATGCTATGTTGCTATCTATGTGTGCTGAGTGTTGTCTGGCTCAAAATCTAAGCTAAGTGGAGGTTGGGTGGGCAAGCCTGCTACTGCTGCTGTTGTAGGTTAATGCTGGAAACAGAGTAGACATGATTTAGCCATGCCGCCTCTGAAGGTTTTCGTGTTGCACTCCTCCTTACTGTATGCAGTTTACCTTTACTTTTCTCCTTCATTTGTCCATATCCTTTCTGTTTTTCCATTTACACTTACAGGCCGGCCTGTACCCTGTGTTATACTGGGATAAACAACTCACACTTACCTTACCATACTGCATCCCCTAGGTATACACCCAAGATTGACAGACAGAGCTTCCATGGAAGGAAGGACCAAGAAGAATGTAGAGATTCAGCTCCCAATTTGACCATAACATAGTTATAGAGTAATAATCTCACTGGACTCACTCGGTACACTACAGAGTTGGAAACCATGAGGACATAACATACTCACAGTCAGTCAGAAGGATCGGAGATGATTGATGGAATAACTCGAGGCATTTCATGAAGTGGCCTGAAAGGTAAACAACAACAGTAGACCTACATGTCTGTGTAGTGGTGGAGGCGAGTGCATTGGTATGACTGACAACGGTGCATTGATTTAGTTACTTAATTTGGAAAATGCTATGTTGCTGTCTATGTGTGCTGAGTGTTGTCTGGCTCAAAATCTAAGCTAAGTGGAGATTGGGTGGGCAAGCCTGCTCCTGCTGTGGTTGTAGGTTAATGCTGGAAACAGAGTAGACAAGATTTAGCCATGCCGCCTCTAAAGGTTTTCGTGTTGCACTCCTCCTTACTGTATGCAGTTTACCTTTACTTTTATCCTTCATTTGTCCATATCCTTTCTGTTTTTCAATTTACACTTACAAGCAGGCCTGTACCCTGTGCTATACTGGGATAAACAACTCACACTTACCTTACCATACTGCATCCCCCTGGTAGACACCCACGATTGACAGACAGAGCTTCCATGGAATGAAGGACCAAGAAGAATGCAGAGATTCAACTCCCAATTTGACCATAACATAGTTATAGAGTAATAATCATTTCACTTGATTCATTTTTTCTCTTCAATCATTATGACTGTATGTGTTGTTATTTATTATGTTTGCTTATATTTGACAACTACATATATTTTTTTTAATTTTCTTTGCTAGCTTTAAAAGGAAGCTCAATACAACAGAACATAAAATGTATGTAACTTGGGTCTCTCTGAGGGCAGACAGGCAAGGCAATTGCTTAATAAGTTAATCAAATAACTTTATTCAATTCAAATTATGATTACAGAAGGATAATACATTCATTTTAAAATACACAAAGTTTAAAAACAGTGCACAAGATTTAATACCAGGTTAAACAGATTCAATAAAACTATTCACAATTCATAGGATTTCCTAATTAGAAAAACTATTTTAATAAAACTAAGCCGAGAGCTGCAGATAGTAACAGTTGATGTCGACTTCAAATAATTAAAACCCTCTTTGTAAGAACAGCGACCAATATCCCTTAAAATAGGCTTAATAAAACGGACGTTTTGATCTTTGTAGAGTGTGCAAAAGAGCATAAGGTGCCTTGTGCTCTGCTGGGCTACGTTATTACACAGGCAGGGGTGAAGTCTCTGACATCATCCCCCTGTTTTGGGAAAGCCACAAGAAAGTGCAATGTGCTTAAATGAACTCTGGTCATTCGGGAAAAGGGAATAAACCTGGGTGGTAAAAGACAAATACATTTTTTGATGATTTAAAAAAGCACCATCCACTGTGATACTGCCCGAGTTAGACAAGCTTAAAAACTTGTAATACTCATTTTTAATAACCATCTTCACATTGGATTGAACAGATTCTGGGTTTTTATAAAAATCTTCAGGGCCTATCTTATAAAAAGTTTCCTTAACATAATGAAGCCAGGAGACCGCCATTGCGTTGTCAAGATTCATGCAATCCGTTAGAATGCCTCTTGAGAATAGTAGGTCTTGTGAGGTCCAGATTTTCCCCCATAGAAGCAAGGGGGCAATATGAATTCTGTCAATTACATCTTCTAAACCCACCTCAGAATGACAGAACGAGGTAGACAAACTACTGGGGATAAGTAGGAGTTGTTTAAAAAATGTATTCTCTAATATTTGAATCTGTGCACTTTTGTGGTAGCCCCATACTCCTGCCCCATAAGTGGCCACTGACAGACATTTGGATTTATACAGTGTTTTCAATTCAGCTATTGGCTTATGACCAAGCTTGCTGGCACAACGAACAAGCCCCTTTTTAGTTCTACTAGTTTGTTGTAGCCTTGTCGTGATCAAGTGGTTCCAGCTCACTTTATTATTAAAAAGATGACCCAAGTAGGTAGAATTTGGCACTTTGTCAATTGTTGTATCATTTAATAGTAAAAGATTTACTTAAATTAACCTTAAGGTCTAGTCCTGTCATGAACTTCTTAAATGCTTTCAGACATTTTTGTAGGTTGCTAGCTGTTAAGGTCATCAGGACTGTATCGTCGTCATAGGACGATAAAGGTAACCGTTTACCTTCTATTCTTGGAAAATCCAATTGAATTGCTTAATAATAATAATAAAAAATATACTGCTGCCCTGTACAACTAAATAGTTCTTTTTAGAAAACAAAATCTGTACTAAGTTAGTTACTTAAATGAGCTTCTTAAATCAAATTGCTCCGTTTAATCAATCAATATTGCAAAAAAGACAATTTTTCTAAACATTAATTATTGTCAAATACCTGACGCAAACCAAAGGATTATTTGAAAAAGTTAGGAGTTTAATGATTTACTCCATTGGAACTCGATAATTAAATATATACATTTTTACAATTATATACAATTTTGGACTAACGGTAAAAAGAAGAGCAGTCAGCTTCTAAAGAAGTGCAGGAAAAAAGAAGAAGAGAAGGTGATTGTGATAAGAAGGGTGTAAGCCTCAAAAGAAAAATAGTGACAAGTGAATAAGGATTGTAACAATTCAGATCTGTTGTAGCTGTACTGAAAATCCAGCTACTTTCACAAAAGGCCACAGTTAGTTGTTATTATTTTCATTCATTTATACAGTCACAGGTGACATGTATAATGGTTTTCCAGGGTGGTCCTATTTGTATATCTCAAAGAAGGGCGTCGACGTTTCGACCCGTCTTTCGGTGCATGGGCAAGTTGGAGCCTCGACCTGCGGGTGCTGTGATGGACCAGAGGGTGGCAGTGATGAACCAGAGGGTGGCAGTGGTGAACCAGAGGGTGACAGTGGTGAACCAGAGGGTGGCAGTGGTGAACCAGAGGATGACAGTGGTGAACCAGAGGGTGGCGGCACTGGTGAACCAGAAGGTGGCAGTGATGAACCAAGGGTGGCAGTGGTGAACCAGAGGGTGGCAGTGATGAACCAGAGGGTGGCAGTGGTAAACCAGTGGGTGACAGTGGTGAACCAGAGGGTGGCAGTGGTGAACCAGAGGGTGCTGTGATGAACCAGAGGGTACTGTGATGAACCAGAGGGTGGCAGTGATGAACCAGAGGGTGGCAGTGGTGAGCCAGAGGATGACAGTGGTGAACCGGAGGGTGGCAGTGGTGAACCAGAGGGTGACAGTATTGAACCAGAGGGTGGCAGTGGTGAACAGGAGGGTGGCAGTGGTGAACCAGAGGGTGACAGTATTGAACCAGAGGGTGGCAGTGGTGAACCAGATGGTGACAGTGGTGAACCGGAGGGTGACAGTGGTGAAACAGAGGGTGACAGTTTTGATCCAGAGGGTGGCAGTGATTAACCAGAGGGTGACAGTGATGAACCAGATGGTGGCACTGCTAAGCTGCCCGGGAGCCCTGAAGGTGTGAGCCCCCGCGCTGCTGAGCTGCCCAGGGGTTGTGAGCCCCCTTGCTACTGAACTGCCCCAGGGCACAGTGGGTGTGAGCCCCTGTGCTACTGAACTGCCCCAGAACCCTCTCAGTGTGAAAATCATTTGTGCACAATTGCCTGGGAACCCTCTGGTTGTGAGTACACTTTGTGCTAAGTGCCCCCTGCCCCCAGTACATATATTCCCATACCGCACAGCACCATTATGCTCTTGCACCATGAAGTCTGGTGCCTGGGTAGTCCTGATCTGTGTAGGTGGTACCACCATCTGGTGCAGTCAAAATGTAGTCATAACTTGCTACATAGCACCAATAAATACGTGTCCCCCCTGGCACCGGTATGCGCATGTACCAGGCGTGCAGCACCCGCATGCCACTGCACCCTACTGCCCAGCGCCAGCATATGCTTGTACGGGGCAGTTTAGGATGAGATAGGACATTGTCCAGCAGCAGCTGCATGCACCTGAACCCACTGAGCAGGATCACAATGGCTTTTTACCAACACGCGCAGCAGAGCTATCTTGGACATCTGATGGATTCTGGGGTCCTGTGCCAAACGTATTTTTGCATCCATGAGTTTCCCGAGCGCCATCCCCGTTTAGCTCCTGTGACCAGGAGGCTGCTTTCTCCTCATCTGTTGCTCTGCTCAGTCTCTGACCCTTTATAAACTAGATGCATGTGAACTTGCATAGAAGCCCCGCCCGTTTGGCCCCGTCCACCACACACTAGCGGTATGAAATGTCTTCCCACCTACCCACACTATAATGGCCAGCTCACTCAAGGGACCTCGGCGCCTTTTGGCGCGCTGGCAAAGTTACAGGCCCACGTGCTGACATATTTGTGCAAATGGCAAAAAAGTGAGCGAGTTCACTGGAAAATTCGCGAACTCGCAGATTTTTTTTGCCGTTTCACACGAATTCGCAGACCGGGAATTTGCAAATTTTGCCCATAACGACATTGTGGTATCCATCCACTTTCTCGGCCTCTAACATTTATGGGAGTCTCAGGCATTACTACTAGGCACTATGGAGTAGACTAGTCTTCTTCTTCTCTCTCTCTTGTTTAGCTAAATTGACCTAGTTGGCATGCCAGCTCAGTTTGCACCCTAGACAGACATACTTGTGTTGCAGATTCAAAGTTATTTTTTCACTACTGTCTGCAGGTGGGGCAGCTGAGTTCTACAACTACACAATTTTCTCATTTTCTATTATGGTCATACTCTATTACATGAATAGCAACTGCTCAATTTCACTAATGTTTAACCCTGACTACTATAACAAGGCAGTGGATATCTGATGCAAATGATCATTGATTACGTATGGGCTGACATGAGGTACTATTGATTGGTTGTGTAACACTAGCCATGCAGCCGATAGGCCACCCATGGCAGGCTGACACAGTCGAAAAAGACATAGGTAGGGAGTGGGCCTCGAAGTCGGAGGGAGGAGTTTGATAATTGGTGGTTATGGGTACATACAGACACAATATATATATGCTGTGCTTGAAAACTTCTATGAGTCATGGGACTATTTCTGAAATACAAACTTGAATAAAAAAACTTGAAAAGGAACAATCTTTGTTTCTCTTCCCAGCAATTTTTCCATTTATCATTGCATTGTTCTTCTAGCATTATATATTTTTTATTCTAATATGATTCTATTCTCCTTTGCTTTGCTACTCTGGCACGGTTTGTTTTTCTTTTACATTGTCAGTCTCCACCTATGCTATGATTGAATACCATTGAGGCATCGATCCATTCAAAGTAAACATGGCTATAATTCTTTTTAATCTCTCAACAAACCATTTTCAGCAACAAATCATAAATCTCCGTCAAGGGTCCTATATCATCTGAAATTGGTCTATAGTAATTTATAAAATTTTATATTTTTCCCTGCAACTTAGCTACTACTCATATCCACCTCCCATGTTTATCCCTATGGACCTCTAAGAATTCCCAGGGAAGTTTGTTTGAGAAGTAAATTGCTACCCCTCTCACTGCCAGACCTGAAGATGCAAAAAATACTTTAGAAAATATTTTGGGTAGAAAAAGTTTCAGAGAGTTAGATTTCAGATATGTCTCCTGTAGAAACAAGACTTGGGGATCTAGAGAGGACAGCCATCTTATAAGAGGGCCATACTTCTTTTTGTTCAAAATTCCATTTACATTGGCTGATAAGATCTTACATTTATTATCTTCCGTAACTAACTATTCTTAGTATATTTTCATAACCTTCATGAACTTTCTGCCCCTGCTCTTTTTTCTGGTGTGAAAAGCCCCCTTCCCACTCCAAAAAGAAGAAAAAAACAGCCCACCCCCTTTTAATGTGAAACAAACCCCTAGCAACCACATTATCCACATTCCCACCCTCCCAACTAGCCTACTGGGTGGCATGGAATTACACCTTGAGTGTCCCCACTGATCCCAGAACCCCCCAATAATATTTTCACCGTTAATCAAGTTAGCTACCTGATCCACTCAGCATATATTTAAGAAAAGAGAAAGCACATAATTTACCCAATGAAAATCTAACAGATTTATCAAATGTAGCAAATGTAAATCTAGCAGTTGATTCCTCATCACAAAATTAGATCTACTTAGAAAAAATTATTACCATTTAAAATATATCTATCACCGTTAATCAAGTTAGCTACCTGATCAACTCTACCTATATTTTAAGAATAGAAAAAGCACATAATTTACCAAATCTAAATCTAGCAGATTTAGCAAATGTAAATCTAACAGACAATTCTTCATCACAAAAGCAGATCTACTTGGTCAGAAACAAAAAGTGACCCTGTATCCGACCTGCATGGGAGGTGAAAGAATATTGCCATTAAAAAACGTCTATATCTACCCCCCTATGAATATTCAACAATTTCAGAAGGGCCTGTGCTTCTTCTAGTGCCGAAAACATAAAAAAAGTTCCTTTCACTAGTATTCTGAGCTTTGACTGCTGTGCAATTGATGCTTGTACACCGTGAGCCTTAAATAGATGCAGAATCTTGACAAACTCCTTTCTCCTCCGGGCAGCAGCAGCAGTCATATCGGAGAAAATGCGGCATTTTCTATTTATTTATTTATTGAGCTTGTAGAGCGCGACAGCTACCCAGTGGGTTTCCCGGTGCTGAAAGAGACAGTGAGCTAATAAGGCCAAAAGGAAACTAATAAAACTGAGGGATTATTGGTTAAACAGCCAGGTCTTAATAGCTCTACGGAAACGGATGTAGCTGGTCTCTAAATGGATGTTAAGGGGGAGAGAATTCCAAAGTCTAGGGCCTAGAAAGGAAAAAGACCTGCTGCCCATTCTTGCAAGTCTATATTTGGGCACGCAGAAAAAGCCTTGCGATGAGGAACAGAGACAGCGTGCAGGTGTGTAGATTTTAACAAGAGATTGCAAATAACTGGGTGCGCTACCTGTATTTATTTCACTCATGTAACTCAGGGTTTTGAATTTGACTTGGCTCTCCACTTTAAGCCAGTGAAGGAAGCAAATGCGCAGCAGCATTTTGAACTAGTTGGAGACGTCTCGTAACTGCTTTGGTTGCCCCTAGATAGAGTATATTTTCGTTATCCAACCGAGAGGTTATCAGGGCATTAATTAGGGACTTCTGGGTGTCAGGTGGCAGCATCCAGAAGATTTTCTTCAGCAAACGCAAAATGGTGAAGCAGATGGCTGCCACTTTGTTTACCTGACGTTGCATTGTTAAGCCATTATCCATGGTCACTCCCAGATTGCGCACGTGTTCGGATGGAGATGGAAGGGTGCCCATCTCTGATGGCCAATGCTTTGAGCTCCAGAGGTCTTGTTTTTGACCAAAGACTAAGACTTCAGTCTTCCCTCCATTCAGTTTAAGTAGGTTAAGGTTCATCCAGTTGGATATTTCCCTAAGACCTGACTGGAGGAGGGAGGTGGAGGCTTGGTCGGATTGTGATAGAGAAAAGACAATCTGAGAGTCGTCGGCGTAGGTAAAAAGAGTAAGCCCTATACGTTCCGCAATGTGGGCCAGAGGTGTGACATATAGATTAAAAAGAAGAGGGCTGAGAATCGAGCCCTGAGGAACTCCGTAAGGAGGCGCATGGATTTTAGAGGTGGCCGTATTAGGAAAAATCTGCAAAGTCCGGTCAGTCAAAAAAGATGTCTGCCAGTCAAGAGCCTGGCCACCAATGCCCATAGAGGCAAGGGATCTGAGGAGTATATTATGAGAAATGGTATCAAAAGCTGCACTGAGATCAAGTGAGATCAGTACAGCTGTGTCTCCTCTATCTAAAAGATGCCGAAGATTTTCAGTAACACCAAGAAGAGTAGTTTCAGTGGAAAACCTGGGGCGAAAACCAGATTGGGAGGAATGAAGTATGTCATTGGTTGCAATGAACTGGGCTAGATGGAGATGCATATGTCTCTCCAAGACTTTGGAGAAGGCCGGCAGCAGAGAAAATGGAGAAACATTTGAAGGAACTTTGGGGTCGGCAGTGGGCTTTTTCAACAGGAGAGTTCCCATGGCATGTTTCCAACAAGCCGGGACTATGGCATTTTTTAGTGAGAGATTAAGCGTTTTGCAGATCGTGGAGAGCTGTGGGGTGTCCAATGGTCTGAGTATGGAAATGGGAAGAGGGTCTGCAGGTGAGCCCGATTTTACTTTACTCAGAATCTCAAGAAGAGTTTCAGGATTAAGGTCAGGCCATGAAAGTAAAGGAGCATGAGTGGGGATTGGGAAGTGATTTATATCTCTCATGTCGGTGGCCAGCGATGGTGGAGAGCTGCTACAGTTCTGATCCGATATACTGATAGATATTTTCTATTTTTGTTGTAAAAAACTGCGCAAGTTCTTCACATTGGTTACTATTCAGGGGTAGTAGTTTGGCTATGGTATGAGAGCCCGCAAGATCTTTAACAAGACCAAAGAGTACTTTAGATTTGTTGGATGCTTCTGTAATGGTTTTACCAACATAGCTGGCCCTAGTCAGGGCACAAACCTTATGGTAAAGCTTCAGTTCTCTTTTATAAAAAGAACCAGCTGTGGGGGAATAGTCCTTTCTCCAGATACCTTCCAATTTTTTGCATTTAGACTTATCTGCTTTTAGTAATTTGTTGCACCAAGGTGCATGTGTTTTATGGGTTTCGAATTTTTTATGGGAAAGGGGAAGGCAGATGTTAATAGCCTCGGTGAGCCAGGTGTTTATCTTAGTGGATGCTGCTTCCACATCATCCAACTTAAACAGTTCAGTAGGACGATGTGTGTCTAGGACATTTTTAAGGGAGACAATATCTAGCTTTTTCCGGTCTCTTTTGCTGGTAATTAATGGCACGCTAGGATGGAATAAGACATCAGTGAGAGTGAGATTGAATGTGAATAGAAAATGGTCAGACCAGTGAAGAGGTAGTGGAGGAGAACAGTGTAAATGGGGAAGGTTGTAGAATATAGGGTCAAGAAAGTAACCGCCTCTATGCGTGGGACCGTAATTATGTAATGTAATATTCATGGCCGCAAGATCAGCGGTTAGATTTTTACCTGCAATGTTTTTAAGATCTTCCAGATGTATATTAAGGTCTCCCACAATCAAAAAATTGCTGGAGTTCATATGTAGAGAGGCTATATAATCTGATAGTTGGGACGTCCAAGTGTTTACAGGGCCGGGAGGGCGATTGACCAGTTGTCCTGTGAGGGTGAACTTTGGGTGAAGGGCAAGTTTGAAGAGCGCTGCCTCGCAATTACTCAGAATAATGGATTTGAGCATGCATTGGAAGATGTTCTTAAATATTATAGAGATGCCCCCCCCCCCAGTTGTGTTGGGTCTATCGATCCTAACAATGGCATATTTGGAGGGCAGAGCTTAAGCGATGTCCGGGTCGGAGCTGTCGAGAAGCCATGTCTTAGTAACAAACAAGGCGTCAGGTAGCTCATCAACAAGGAGATCGAAGATCTCTCTTTTATGCTTAGGTAATGAATGACAGTTTAGGCTAAAAAACGTGAACGTGGGCTTTAGAGAAGATATAATACGAGGTGCAAAGCATTGACACAACTGAGGAGCATCCAGGAAAAATGTGCAGTGGGAGAAAAACCTAGGGTCTTGCACATTCATATCGAGAATGTTACAATCCTGTTTCTCCATGGGTCTAAGCGCATGAAGTTGCACTGCGGAAAAGGTGAGACGCACCGTAGATTTTTGAGCAGGGGGTATAGCCCGTGGGCCCGGTCGGGCACGGCCGGGCATAGACAGGCTTGCCTTCGGTGCGCCTTCGGCGCGCTGTCGGCGTGCCCGCTGCGCGTCCGGATAATGATGGTCATTTATGCAGAATAAGGGCGGGAGGGTCCAAGCAACTGGACCGCAACCCGGAAACTACCCCCAAGATGGCCGCTTACCCCCGGTGTATCCCGCATCAGCGCCTAATCGGCTGCGAGGGATCAAGGGTGGTGATGCGGTAAGTAGGCACAAGGAGTAGTGCAAATTACAATTTTTAAAAGCAAGGTTAATATTCAGAGCCTAACGTTCCCGGCTTCCGCCTCAGGAAAGTGCTCAGGGTCTAATTCTAGTCTCCGTCACCGGGAATTGTCTCTGCTGAAATGCCTTTGATATAATTCTTTCCTTGATCCTGAAATCTGCAAAGTTCAGCAAGATAGTTCTAGGAATGGTGGAGTTGGGGAAGCGTTGAGCAGGAACTCGATGAGCTCTTGTAATTGTGAAGTCGCCCTCAAATTCTGGAAGTACGTTCTGTTTGATGAAGGAGTTCACCCACTGGATAGGTTGGGTACCTTCTATTCCTTTGGGAACTCCTTCAATCCTGAGGTTTGACCTACGAGAGTGACTCTCGAATTCCTCCAATTTGGCCTCAAGAAAATTCCTCTTTTTCGCTGTCTCCATAGCTTCTTCCATAACCACAGTCATATGATCCTCAAGTACCGAGATTCTTGCTTCGACCTCTTGTAGTCTATTCAGGAACCCAGTCATTGTTTCTTCAATTTTTCCTAGTCTCAAATGCAGGGCGGCAGTCTCTATTTGTTGTGCCTTTTTCATTTCTCGTATTTCCTCTAAGATTAGGTTCAGCATGTCTCTAATATCTAGCTGATACGTCGCATTGGTCTTTAAACTTTGGCCAGCATTAGTAGACAAAATTCCAGTCTCCATACTCAAGACTCCCTCCTTAGGATCTATCTGCACCAGAGGGGTTGAAAGTACCGATGGAATCTCAGATGCTCCTTCTCTTATGCTTTTGCTTGAGATTGTGGCTGTGGATGATAGATTAGGCTGTATTCGCACTGAATTTTCCAGAATTTCGGTTGCGATCTCAAGACTTTTATTAAGTACATCCTGCAAAGAAGAGGGATCTATCTTTAATCCTTCATTCCCTACTCTTCTCTGGAAATTTGCAGGTGCGCGGGATGCTGACAAAGCTTGCAGTTTTACTTGAGCTTGCACTTGTAGTGGAATTTGGTCCAATTGCTGTTGCAAGATCCCCGGACAGGTCATTTCAGAAATTTGTGCTTTTGCCCCCGCGTCAATAGGCTCTCTACTTCCAGTCGGAACCACTTCTACTCCTTCTATTTCTACATCTATTGATGGAGCATTAGGTGGCATGGAGACAGAGTCTGAGGTCAGAGAGGAGAGTTGCAGATGTGAAGATTTCGGGGTAGTTCTCTTTATGAACAATGGGAATTCTTTCATTTCTTTTACCCCTTTCCTTAAACCATCTTACGCCAGACTTGTCGATCCCGCGGCCACTGCCAATTCTGGTGATTTTAATATTGCCTTAGCCTGGTCTTGGACGATCTCTGATTCTGCTAAAACGAGCCCCCCACATTGCAAGGGTGCTGAAGGGACACAGGCGTGGGGAAGCTCATCATCTGAGCTCTCCATGGTGGCATTAAGAACAGGAGATGCAGAATTGCTCCCCTCCTTTTCCTTAGCAGCCCGAAGTGCAGCTTTCTTTGCCAAAGCCTGGCGAGTTTTTGTTTTAAGGCGGGCTGCAATCTCTGCTTTACTGGGCTTGCTTACAACATCACCGTCCTTCTGCGGTTTACCCATTTCGCTTTCTTTCTCCTCTTCCCCACCACAATTCACTCTTTCTTAAGCAGAAAAAAAGCTTGCAGATAGGTTTTAGGCAGGCTATCCCTCCAGAGTGTGTTTTTCCTTCTTTTTCCCAAAATGACTCCCAAATGAGTCCTCAATCCTCAGTCCACCTTTCATCCTTCCCTCCTTTCCTCCTCACCTCCTTGGCCACCTAGAACTCCTGCTTCAGAGTCGGGGTTCCATTCAACTCCTCCTTCACTTCAACGTGCAATGCACCTCCATTTCACAGCTTTAGCCTGCATTTCACTATTCAGCCAGGAGGGGGCCAACAGGAAAGCAGGCGAAGCGGGCTGCTTGATACAGTTATCCTGCCTGCCTGCCCGCGGACTCCTCAGCTGATCTCCTCGGGCTCTCCCACTGAAACTGGCGTCAATTATAGCCTGCCATCGGAGCCTGCAATCATGCTCCAAAGTCCGCCGCCCGCCACAGCGTGTTAACCCCCGCCGAGTCCCCCCACACCGCACCACTCCCTCAGCATCCAGGAATACGCTCGGCTCAACACCAGGTAGCTGCCGCCATTACTGCCAGGGGCGGGATTGTGAGGCACCTGTCAAGTTCATTATTTCTTTAATGTAGTTTCAGTTTGTTGTATGTGAACTACATATATTTTTGTGACGAATGACTTCCTGCTTTACCAAGTTATCACGGGTGCTGCACAGATTCATCACACAAAAGTATTTTACCTTTCCTCAGGCTAAGTTGGGTCCTAGAGAGAGTGCAGGCATATCTTGTCTCAAGACTCTTGCTTCTCTCCCCTCATACCTAACAATCAGATATCCTACAGGGAGAATGATATGATCTTAGCACAAAGGTCCAAGTTTGGCTAATGGTTGCTCAAAGGAATCTCTTAATGTTGGACAAACATGCTCAGATCCAGGTGTTTGTGGACATGCAGGGCTTATTTCACAATGATATTGGGCAGGCAGATCATTTTCCATCCTAACGTTATAATCTAGAAAAGTTCAATTATTTATTTAAATTTTTTTAAGGTTTTATATGGCGCAAACATGACCCTTGTGGGTATAAGAGCACTTTACAAGGGCAGACATAGGGGAAAGTACGATGTATGCCATTATTGTCTCCTCATATAGATAGCTACAAAAGTGTATGAATAGAGACATAAAATACAAAAACATTTAAAAAAACCTGTTATCCGGATCAGTTTGTTGTTCGTGTAAGTTTACTCATGAGTAGAGACTTTACTTCTTTCATGAAAGAGGCAGTAGAGGGATTCAGTCAGGTTTCTGGGGGCAATGTGTTCCAGATCCTTGGGGCGATTCCAGAGAAGGCTTGGTGGAGTTCTGGACTTTTTGGTTCCGTCCAGAGGTGTCAGGGAACAACACCCAAAGACCCCGGAGTTCCACCTGCCTTGGTGCACAAATGAACAGAAACACGGGCTTCTCGATGGTGGCGTCAAAGACCAAAGGTTTATTACTGCAGGGACACAGAAGTCACAGATACTACACACGGGCAGTAACTAGGAGCCTGTTCAATTTGTACAAAGCGGGTTGCTCCTTATATACTAAATTTTAAGCTGGGGGCGAATTCTTTACATGTAATACATTCCCAAAACCTTTGTGTCTAAAACAATAAATATTTGGCGTTACACAGGAACCGTCGATAATATCTGAGGCCAAACATTGCGAAGAGAGGGGTTCCCACTAGTTTGTCACAATTCCCTGTCAATATTGCATTCAGGACCCGGACCGCCTCATCGTAAAGTTCGTTACCTCCCCCTAATAAAGATTCAGAAAGAAAGAAACAGGGCCAGGTGTGGAAGATAGAAAAGTGGGATAAGGGATGTTTGTGGGTTGTAAATGGGCAAGGCTACCGGCTTCGGCCGCCTAATCATGATCAGGACAATGGACACGAAGACCAGTTTGGCAGGACTGGCCTCGGGCAGAGGAGGTAGCCTTTGTCGAGTCATGCAGCTACAGCGTGATCTGGTTTAAGGTGCACGTGTTCAAGAAAGAGGTGAATCTCCGGCTAAGGTTACGTGTCCTTAATCGAAATGAAGTGATCAGAGGCTATTGCATATGTGAGGGCAAGAAACACAAAATGGCGGCCATGATCTAAGATGGATGCCGTGGGTAGATCAGAAATGTGTTTATAAAAGAAGTGCTCTTGCTCGTAGCGTAGCGAAAACACCAGGATATACTAAATGGATCATTTGCGGTTCGCTGATACCAATATTATGTATTTCCGACAAACTTGAAAACACGGGTTCAAATCGTCACGGAACCTCAGACCCTCCTTTTGCCCTTACATAGGCAATTACTCAGTCTATGTCAGAATCTAGTTCTATGCTCATCAGGTCAGTGACATGCTGTTGTATCATCATCCTTTCTCGTGTCTTTTCTCCAAACGCAGGTGGTTTTCTGAGACAAGTTGCAGCACAAAGACTACACAGAGCAGGACCACACTGGATAATCAGACAACATGAGAATAGGAATACTAAGATGACACCAATGACCATCAGAACCTTCCATCCCCACGCTGATATCAGAGTCCAAAACCACTCCATGAAGGACCAGTTTCCCTTGTCTACATGTATGGAGTCTGAAATCTTGTGCAACTTAGAGATCGCCTCATAGACTGTTGGAGCATTATTAGGAATAAAGACACAGCAGCTCGATTGGATCATTCTGCATACCCCACCTCGATCTGCAAGTATAACGTCTAGAACCATACGGTTCTCCAACGTCATGAGCCTATCCGCCTGAAGCTCAGCTGTCAGATTGCTAAGGGCACCAGCAGTTTCGGTGATAGTAGATTCAACTACCCGTGTTAGCTGACGTATGTTTCTACTATTGGCCATAGGTCCCCAGAACGGAAGGAAGCCTTTGAAGAAGTCTCCAGCTTCCTGACCAGCGGTATCTTCCTTGCTGAAGACACCTCTCGCTATTCTGGTTCTGTGGTAATCAGATGAAGCAGTGTATGTCGGAGGCAACAATCGAGCAATGTAACATGATCCTGAAAAGTCGGCAGGCAACCATGTATAAGCTCTGTCTCGACAAATGAAGTAGGTACCCCTAGCAGTAAGAAAGGCAGGGGAAGAGTTAGCTGGAAACACATAAGTCTCTACGCACTCACTCCTCCCTAGCTGAGCTCTCAGATTTCTCCCGTTACCTTGCAAACAGACCTGACCTCGGTGAGGTACGACCCAGATTGGAGTTGAGCTTTTACGCTTGCTTTCTCCTAAACTAAGGCGATACTCTGAAGTATTCCAACTTAAATATACTCGCAATTCGTCTCTAGGGTAAGATGGAGTATTATTGACGTCCTTGACCATGTCAATAATTCCCTGGACTAAGGCTTTGTTGACAGAGTTATATTTAGTGGAACGCGGTGGACGTGGAGGATAGGTTTCAAGGGCATAAGCAAAGATGGTTTGGAAGGCCTGAAATGATCCATTATAGCTGTAAGGCAAAACCAGATAGGGAATACCTTTATCCATAGTGTGGGGTATCAAGCCACACACCCAGCAGTCTGTAGTGTTAACTACCAGTTGGTGTTGGTGCAAGAGCTGTACAAATGTGTTGTTGGTGAACTCTGAGCGTCTGGCTTGCTCATGTTCCGGAAATGAGTGAAAAGAGTGTATAGAAGAAACAGTAGAAATAGCAGGATCAAGGGGAGGTACTGCAGTAACTGGCACAAAAATCAAATTTATACTAAAGACGATTCCACCCACCAATGTTGCTAAAACAATCAAAAATGTAATGGCACATTGCATCAAAAAGCATTTGCTATGAAGAATTCTATTAAGTCTGTTTCTGCGAACATAAATCACATTTTCTCGTTGCAGCGCAGGAAGCTCCATCTTCTACAATCCGCTCGTGACCACTGATGATGTGTACGTAGATGAAAATGCCTCTATCAGCCCTGGGAGTTCCCAGAACCAACAGAAAGATCGACCTTGTGTCAGACCCCTGCAAATTCAAACTAGGCACACAGCCACGACCCTACGGCTACCCAGACGGCAAGGCAATTTTAAAAACAATAAACAATAGCAAACTTCCTGGCTGGAGGCAAAAGTTCAATATATCAAAATCACAATATGCAGTTGCCTGCTTTATTTGTCCATTTTACGGCTTCTTAGGTTGTATCTCTGCTTCGCTGGTACTGTCTGATCGGAAAATAGTGTATCACTAGCAGCTGTTGCAGAGTTTAAGTTCGCAGATAGCAAAGTTTCTTCCGATGCTGGAGACAAATGTTCGATGTTCAAAGGAGTCTTTTCAGGAGGAGAGTCAGGTTTTGAAGTGTCAGTAATCAATTCGGCATCGCTGAAAGAGATGAACTTCGGTGTGATTTCAGATTCGGAGGCACCAATTCCCTTTTTCACCCAGTCGTCGTAAGGGAGCGGCAAAGGAACACGCTTAACATGAGAGGCGTGTATCCAGTGCTTACGGCCAGCTACACGAACTGCTGTCCTCGTTGTCAGTAAGATCTGAAAAGGCCCCACAAATCTCGGCTGAAGGTTCTTCGTCCTCGCGAAGTTCTTGATGACAACCAGATCTCCTGGTTTCAGCTGATGCCCTGGACTCTCCGGAGGTTTTGGCAAAGCATCGAAAACCTGTTGATGAATAAGACTTAATTTAGCAGTCAAGTCGTAAAGGTAGTCTATCAACATAGGATATTCTATGGAGCAAAATTCTTTAGGCCTTGGTACACCCCAGATATTTGCCGGGCGACCAAAGACTATCTCGTAAGGACTAAGCCCTATTCTAGAATGTACTGTTGCTCTCGTTGATAACAAGGCCAAGGGAAGTGCGTCTGGCCAGGCTAAACCTGTGGATGCTTGTATTTTAGCTATTTTCAGCTTGAGGGTGCCATTGTAACCCTCGACTAAACCAGCAGACTGGGGATGGTTTGCACTGTGAAATTTCTGTTTCAATCCTAGGCCGGCACACACACTCTGCATAACTTTCCCTATAAACTCACTTCCGTTATCTGACCATACAATCCGTGGCATTCCATATCTAGGGAAAAATTCTTTGAGAAGAATTTTGGCAGTAGATAGGGCAGTGTTGTCCTTTAGTGGGTATGCTTCTATCCACCTGGAAAAAGCACAAACTACCACCAGGACATACTTCAAATTATTGCAGCGCTCCATGTGAATGAAATCTAACTGAATCACTTCAAAGGGGCAGGAAGGAGGAGCGAAATGACCAGCTGGAGTTGGAGTTCCCTTGCCAGGATTATGCATCAAGCACACCATACAATTTTTCACCACTCTCTCTGCACACTTACTGATTCCCTCATTCTTCCAGACCGGAGCTAACATCTTACATATCCCTTTAGAACTTATATGCGCTACTCCATGTGCCATCGTCACTACTGCAAGCACATACGCATCGGGCAACATCCAACGCTGCTGTTCTGTCAAATCAATCCAACATCCATTCGAGTCCAACTTGCCCGTACTTTCTCTCCATACACGTTTCTCTTCCTCAGTTGCTTCTTTCTGAATCTCTTTCACACTTTCCATAGTATCCTCACACATTCCAGACTCAGCAATCCATCTTGCAGACGTAGCAACATACATTCTGCTCATCGTGTCTCTAGCTGTCTGTTTAGCAATTTCGTCAGCAAAAGCATTCCCACGACCAACATCATCCGTGATTGCTTTATGAGCACTGCACTTCACAATCGCAACTTCAGTCGGCAAGGTTAGAGATTCCAACAAGTCGTTAACTAGCTGACCATGCTGGATCTTAGTCCCATGGGACGTAATGAAACCTCTTTCTCTCCACAACCGGCCAAAACTATGGGCCACGCCAAATGCGTACTGACTATCTGTAAACACATTCACTCTCTTTCCCTCAGCTAAAACACACGCTCTCGTTAGAGCTATTAATTCTGCAGCTTGGGCAGAATTCTGACTCACTCTTGCAGTCTCCACAATCGTCTTCAAAGTCGTTACTGCGTAGGCAGCAGTCACATCACCATTCTCCAATTTAAAACATGACCCGTCCACATACAGCGTACCATCCGGATCTGATAGCGGAGTATCTTTTAAATCAATGCGTCCTTTTGTCTCTTCCTCCGTTTTGAAATAGCAATCATGTGGCTCGGAATCACTCGACTCTTGATCAGTCGGCAACAATGTTGCTGGATTCAATACATTGCATCTTTTGATCTGAATATGACTCGCTAGTAATGTCAGCTCGTAACCAGATAATCTCGCACTAGTAAGGTGTTGTGTCTTCGTTCGGTTCATGAGTGTATCCACAGCATGAGGAACCATGACCACTAGCATATTATTCATCACCAAACCAGCAGATTGTCGAATGGAAGCTGCAGCTGCCGCTGTAGCTCTCAAACAACTAGGCAACGCTCTGGCTACCGGATCTAATGTTGATGAAAAATACGCACAAGGGCGTTGTTTATCACCAAACTTCTGTGTCAGAACACTCAATGCGCAACCTTCTCTCTCATGAACGTAGAGCGTGAATGGTTTACTGTAATCAGGTGTACCCAATACAGGAGCTGAACACAATGCTTTTCGTAATTCAGTAAAACTCTCTTGACATTCATCAGACCATGGCACCGGACTCGGAACATTTTTCCCAGTCAAAGCTACTAATGGTTTCGCTAAAAGAGAAAAATTTGGAATCCACTGCCTACAGTAAGAGGTAATACCTAAGAAGGCACGTACTTCTCTCTGTGTGCGTGGAACACTCATCTGTGTAATTGCTTTTATTCTCTCTGGGGTCAACTTCCTTCCCTCCTTTGACAAGAGATGACCTAGGTAGGTCACTTCTTGGCAACAATATTGCATTTTGGAAGGAGACACCTTGTGATTCAAATTAGACAAATGATGCAATAAGGAAATTGTAGCTGCTTTGCAAGTTTCCTTGTCATCGGCAGCCACTAAAAGATCGTCTACGTACTGTACTAGGGCAGAACCTGGAGGAAGGACAAAAGAATCTAACTGGCTTTTTAATGCTTGACTGTAAATGGATGGACTTTCACAATAGCCTTGTGGTGCGCGTTTAAATCTGAAACTGCGACCTCCTAGACAGAAGCCGAAAATATCCCTACTTTCTTCGGCTATCGGAATGCTGAAAAAGGCATTCTTTAAGTCAATAACTGAGAACCATGTAGCTGTGGCAGGAATCAATGTTAACAAGGCAGTAATGTCTGGCACTACAGGAAACTGCGGGACTACAATCTTATTAACTTCTCTAAGGTCTATGACAAACCTGTACACTGGAGGTTTTGTAGGATCAGTTCGTTTTAGAATCGGCAATACAGGACTGTTACAGACATTTCCTCTAGTTTCTTCAACCACACCTTTCTTAATCAAATCTTGCACAATCAATAAAAGTGCACGCTCACCTTCACTCAATATTTTATATTGGGGAATTCTTGGAAATTTCACATTCGCTTTCAAAGTTACCACATACGGTGGAATTTCTAGGAGACCTACATCATTAGGACCAGTCGCCCAAAGAGAATCAGGGAGTGAATGTAGCTCCGGCGGGAGTGCATCCATTGACAAGTACATCGGAGAGGTGATATTTTTACCCAATGTAAGCTGTACTCCTTCCGGAGAACAGTACAATGTCGCATATAGTCGTTTTAACAAATCTAAACCAAGCAGATTTTCATTACAACCTGTCGTCAAAATCAGGGGCGCTTTCAATTGGCACGGTCCAACAGAAATAGACAAAGGACCAGATATCGGGTTGTAAACAGGGGCGCCTGAAAAACCTACGGAAACATTTGTTGAGCCGGACAAAGGTGCGCCAGGGAGTTTCGCATGAATGATAGAACTTTTTGCGGCACCAGTATCCAACAGAAACGGTTCGACTACACCTGATGTTGCTACTGCGACATAAGGCCCACTCTGATCCACTGGAACTGATACTACTCCCTCTCTCTGTCCATGGCTGTCCTAGTACCCATTTTGCTGAAAACCCTCATCTGCTTCATTATAGTCCTCAACAAGATACTGTTGAGATCTATTTTGCTGAGCAGATTGTCCATTTCGTTGATCAAAGTGATTGGAGGGACGATCATTCGTTTGTGGAGGCATAGCACCTCGTCCTCGTCCTCTAGAATTCTGCACAAAACCACCACGACCTCTCTGAGCTGCTGCTGCATTATTTTGCGCTAAGATCGGACATTCATTTTTATAGTGACCCTCTTTCTTACAGTACGCACACTGATTCCACTGGTATTGAGGTCTTGATGAACCATAATCTGTCCTTTGGTACGAACCTTGCTGCGTATTAGTCTGATTCGTGCGAGGCGGATACGCCTGCTGCAAAAGAACTTTAGTTTTTAAATCTTTCGTTTTCTTCTCTGATTTTTCCTTTTCCTCTTTATCCCTATTTTCGTAGTACTGTGCAGTCGCAAGTATTTGCGCAGTCGTAGATACAGCCCACGCACTTTCTGAATCCTTTAATTTATTGCATAATTCAGGTAACAAATTATGCACAAATTTATCTACAAACAGTCTTTGCCCTCCTTCTGTACTCATGTCCTGACCACTATGATCTACAAAAGTCTCTTCAAACCTCGTGAAGAAGTCGGAGACACTTTCGTCTTTCTTCTGCCTGCATGCTGACAGCTTGTCCCAATTTACACGCAATGCTGGCATCAGAGTCTTCATTAGATCAATTATTCTACCTGGAAGATTAGCGATTAGAGGTTCGGGTTTTGCACCACCTATTTGCTGACCATCTGCTGCAGTGATAGCTGCCCAATCACCACCTAAGGCAGCTTGATGATCCTCTCTACGAATTTTAGCCCACACTGGTTGCGGAACTACGTTACCAAACAACATATCGATGTCGGCTAGGTTCATTATACAAGCCTCAACTGTCTGTGTTAATTCCTTGTAATATCCAGCTGGATTCTCACGTGGATCTGGCAAGGCCTGTTTCACCGCTAACACTTCAGCTCGCTTCCATGGAATGTGTATCCACACTCGTTGAAACTGTGCTGGAGCAGCTGCAATTCCTGCATTATCGTCACGTTGTATTGCTTCGCGCCAGATTGGAGGAACCTCCCTCATAGGATATTGGCGACTTAGTTTCATTTTACCTTTTTCTAAATCTCTCGGCGAACGAAGAGATGGATCATTCCTAAAACTTAGAATAAGTTCCATCGCTTCCTTTATATTCTCACCCACTATCATTCCAGCAGCGAACTCTTTCTGAACTCTAATTAAATCTTCCAAATCTGATTCGACATCATCTTCTTCTATTTCCTCACGTAACAACGAGCACATCTCATCAAAGACGTACCGTTGCGTTGGTTCCCCCCACTGCATAAATGTGTCTAGCACATCTCTCGTACTATATCTTCTACTCTTCGAAATCCATCTGAGAGCCGTGGAATCTAAAATTCCTCGTTCCTCAGTACTTGGAAGCTGACTACGCCTCTGAACTGAGTCAGGAGTAGGAGTCTTAATTAGAGTTTTATATAAAGGAGACAGCATATTAGTAACAGAATCAGTGATTCTTCGACGAACAGAAAGTGGAGTTAGCACACTCGCAGACGTAGAGAACGCAGTAGAGGTAGGAATAGATAACGGAACAGTAGGAGTATCGAGGAAAATAGTTTCTGGAGCAGTAGGTACAGAGGTAGGTATGGAAGCTGGCAGTGCAGGAAGAGGAGGAGCTGTAGGAACATTCACATTCATCACAGGAGGTACGGGAACTTGATTCTGAGGGACAGGAGCAGGAACACCAGGTTGTCCAGCAACCGGCAATTGAACATTCGGGGCAAGTGGAGCCGTAGCACCTTGTGCATACGGTGGAGGTGACCGTAACAGATAAGATAGCAGAGGATCGTTTTCAGAATCTTCCAGTATCTTAGCCATTTTCGATGGCAAGGCAGGATAGCACTTGTCAATCGCTAGATTATGCTCTCTAATGGCTACATCTATGGCCTTCTCACACTCATTAGCCTGCAACTGTTTAGCCGCTTGCTCTAGAGTTAACTCTTCTTGTTCTTTCTGTTCTTTCTTCAACCTTTTCATTTCTCTCTGTTTGGATTCTTTTCGCCAGTGACGGAAAGAATCAAACATTGCCGGCCGGGCTTTCTTCTTGAACAATTTCGCTTCTAAGTTGTCGAGAATCTCTGGTTCAAAACTACCATGCAGTGGCCAACTAAGGACACCATCCTTCTTACAATAACGGACCCATACCTCATTATAAGATATAGGACCCACGCCATGTTTACAATATAAATCATATAGGGGAGTCCCAATCGGAGGAACCAGACAAGAGTCCTCCAATCGTGAGTCACGGTTGCAACCAAAACAAGACAACATTTTCCGACTTACCATTTTCAGTCCGGAACACAAAACAAACGAACACGAAACAAATATGTGCACTCGAACCAAGAACTTAGGCCTACCAAAACGAACTGATGTATCGATACCCAAACTAAACCAAATAGATTATCGTAACTAGAACAACCAGCGATAATCTGACAAAACCAAACCAAACCAAGAACCGATCAAGGATTTTAACAATCCTCACAAAGTAACCAGCTAGCTATCACTAAATACTTAACTGAGTCACTGAAGACGTCACCAAGGAGAAACCCGTCACGTTTCGCCGTACTAAGGACTGCACCTCGGGTCCAAGACAGGGCGACGGTCAAGGCAACGGCCCACTGCAGCCGTCTTGAACGGGAAACCCTCGTGGAAGAGAACTTTGGGCCACTTTTGCGATATGCCGGGATCGATGAAGTGGGGCGCCTCCCTCAGGAATCTTCACACGAAGCTTCTCGAACTCTTCAGGCTTTTGGACCGGTACCGAATGACGTCGCCCCACGTTGGGCACCAATTGGAGTTCTGGACTTTTTGGTTCCGTCCAGAGGTGTCAGGGAACAACACCCAAAGACCCCGGAGTTCCACCTGCCTTGGTGCACAAATGAACAGAAACACGGGCTTCTCGATGGTGGCGTCAAAGACCAAAGGTTTATTACTGCAGGGACACAGAAGTCACAGATACTACACACGGGCAGTAACTAGGAGCCTGTTCAATTTGTACAAAGCGGGTTGCTCCTTATATACTAAATTTTAAGCTGGGGGCGAATTCTTTACATGTAATACATTCCCAAAACCTTTGTGTCTAAAACAATAAATATTTGGCGTTACACAGGAACCGTCGATAATATCTGAGGCCAAACATTGCGAAGAGAGGGGTTCCCACTAGTTTGTCACAATTCCCTGTCAATATTGCATTCAGGACCCGGACCGCCTCATCGTAAAGTTCGTTACCTCCCCCTAATAAAGATTCAGAAAGAAAGAAACAGGGCCAGGTGTGGAAGATAGAAAAGTGGGATAAGGGATGTTTGTGGGTTGTAAATGGGCAAGGCTACCGGCTTCGGCCGCCTAATCATGATCAGGACAATGGACACGAAGACCAGTTTGGCAGGACTGGCCTCGGGCAGAGGAGGTAGCCTTTGTCGAGTCATGCAGCTACAGCGTGATCTGGTTTAAGGTGCACGTGTTCAAGAAAGAGGTGAATCTCCGGCTAAGGTTACGTGTCCTTAATCGAAATGAAGTGATCAGAGGCTATTGCATATGTGAGGGCAAGAAACACAAAATGGCGGCCATGATCTAAGATGGATGCCGTGGGTAGATCAGAAATGTGTTTATAAAAGAAGTGCTCTTGCTCGTAGCGTAGCGAAAACACCAGGATATACTAAATGGATCATTTGCGGTTCGCTGATACCAATATTATGTATTTCCGACAAACTTGAAAACACGGGTTCAAATCGTCACGGAACCTCATTGGTTGCATGTTTTCTTTTTGGTAAATCGTTGTGATTTCAGAAGAAGAATGCTGGAACTTCTATCACCACACAAGAGCACAAATCTCTGGTCCAGATATGTTGGGGGTCTTGTTTTGAAGGGCTTTGTGAGTAATGCCACTGTGCTTTTTAGTTGAATGTGTGCTTCAAATGGGAGCCAACTGAGAGCTGTAAGGTCAGGGGAAACGCAGTAGTTTCTTTTAGAACCCATGATGAACCTGGTAGCCCAATTGAGTGAGCCTCTTAGAGGTTTCGTTTTAGACCTGGGAAGTCTGCAAAGAGTTGCACTCCCATAATCTAGTCATAAAGTCACACACTTGTAGCTTGGCAATATGAGCATCGTGAGGGCATGTGGATGTTGGCTTAAGAATAGTCCATCTATAATAATCTCTATACACCTATTGTCATGATACTTTTTTTCTCAATATTTTGGTAGGGCTATATTTTGTTATGGCTAAACTAACAATGGATGTTGGCTGGCCTGCGGGTGCCTTGCTGCTATGGCAGTCATGAAGCAACAGAGCGAATTATAGCTGCGGTAGGAGTTGTTTCTTTGGAAGATGGTATTCAGTCAGTGTGTACATACAGTGTGTTCGAGGAATTTGGGAATATAACATCATGCCATTAAGCAAAGGGGTGTGTTTGTGTGGCAGAATTTGTAGACTGGAGTGTATGTATGTGAACAATATGTGTTTTACGTGCGAAATGTGCAACGCGTACAATACAAGCTGGGATGCAATAGTTAGTACGAATGCATTTGGGTTTCTATGTGTTGACTGTGCATCGGTCTAGTCAGGCTCTGACTTTGAGAAATTGCACAGTGTTCACATTGTGCTGACATGCACATCCCTAAACAGCTTTTACTTTCATAACCAGCAGTACCAAAGGGAATTGAAAAAAAACAATGAGCGAGTTGGTATTTTTAGGAAAACTTGAATCTCAGCAGAGCTTGTCCCAAAATAAATCCCTTCATCGCTGTTTCTTGAATCACGAAGGGCCTGCAGGGTCTCCTATGACAAATGATCGGCTATTCAGTCCCTTAAGAACTGAATTGTTACATGAAAGGAACCTTGACAGTTTGCAAAGCAGAGATTATTCTTGAAAGCCTTAAGCACTTCCTGCCAATCACATGATCAAAAATCACTCGCCCATGAATAACTATGGTGCTAGAAAAGACTTTATGCTGCAGATTCAAAAGTATCTATGTACACTTCTTTTACAGCACTGGAAATAATTAGGAGTTTTATCATACATATTCCGATGCCTGTTCAAATTAAGGAAACAGACGTTTTTTCAGCAGAGAGTAAGACAATTATATTTGAGTCATAATTTGTATCAGGCATTGCATAAATTATTGAACATTGGCACTTGGTTTCACGTTTAGAAATATAATTTTCTGACTTTTTTTAATATATGAAATGAGGTACAATAAAAAAAATGATTGACAAAGCCAAGATATCTAATTTTCTCATAGAGAAATGGTATTATTAATTTAGTTTGACAATGTGTACAATGTTCCTAAAACGATAAAATATAATGTACTCCCTTTCTCGAAGTGTCTGAGTGCAATAGATCATGCAGTTTATATGATAATTAGATGTGCATGCGTTTTATGCGGTGATAAGAATGGTGTACATGCATGCACACCTGGGCTTTCTAAAACTGTTCTGATTAAAATCCCACTTCCAGTTACGGCTATATCATTATGTGAATATCCCTCGTATCCACATCACACAGTGCTCTCTTCTTCCTCTGAGGTACTCTTCATTGTACCTGCTCAACGTACGTTTAATAAATAATGCTAGCACAGTACCACTAATGCTTACCCCTGTTTGCTAGAATTACAAATAAATACATCTGTAGCCACTCTCACAAGTTCTGCTCACCTGCGCAGGTATGTCCTATCTATTCCAACATTACTCAAGTGTGTATGTGTATTAATGTATGCTGGTATGTATATAACCTGTTTTATAAATTGTGTGCCTTGCTTGTTCCCAATGTGTGCCTGTCCTGGATGTATACTTTTTAAAGGAACAATGGTTCAAAAGTGGCCTAATTAAGGTTCTGAAAGAGGTGAAGCGAAATAATTAATTAACGCTAGGGAGCTAGAGAGGTAGGTTCTTATAGAATCTTTTTTTTACTTTCTTTTTTCTTTTTTCTTTACAATTATTATAGTACTGTTCAGGTGCTCAAGTGAGTGACAAGGTGCAGAACGTGACATAAGTGAACAAAGTGAAAAACGAAAATGTCACACAACAACAATGCTCCTGGATGTATATCCTCTGTGCACTACAACCTTTTTAGTGCAATCTATATGCGCTTTTAGGACTGCGTAATCAAGCAAGCCTGCATGTGGTCCACATGTATGTCAATATATGCTCACTGTGGGAAATAGGTGCATATATATATGCGTGAGTATACCCTGTCCATATGTTGCCATATGTTGCCTATGTGCAAAGTTAAATTCCTATATACTTTGTCTGCATTTAAATTTCTGGATTTTGTATGTGCTCAAGTGTTTATGTGTATACTTTTTCTCTTGCCCACATATATGCTGTTGCCAATTGTAAAGAGCACTTTAGCCATTTATTCGGCACTGTATTACTTTTAGATTCTGTTCACCCTTCCCATTAGGTTCTGGCATTTTCAGTGAGCCGTAGTTAGTGAATATCGGTATGTTATCATTTAATACTGTTTCTTAATGGTGAATGTGAAAAATACATTTGTTTTGTATCAGGATTTTTGATAGTGCATCATGTGCGTGGATGTGTGGCGAGACATGCTGCTGTGTTTTTTCATTGGGCTTTATGGTTTTCCATTGCTGGGACTAAGCAGTTTGTCTGAAAAGTAGCATTACGAGCTATTCACATGATGTGACAGGACAGGAATGCACTGTATTAATGGAATATGGTGCATTCCTGTCCTTTCCCCCTGCGCAGGCACACAATTTTCTGCTTAACGCCAACGCATGCACGCGGGCAAAATATCTGCATTACATGCAGTATTGTTTTTTGGCAAGAAGGGACATCTTCCTATTCCAAAACAATTCCAAGAGGCATTTTCCTCTTTCCATGTGTGCAGCAGAATGCAGCACACATGGAAAGAGAAAAAAGCGAGCAGAATTCAAAATATTTCTCCTCATTGCTCCTGCTCTGGGGAGGTTTAAGGTTGTGGTACTGACCCAGGTTTGTGTGATTAAGTACATTTGGGCAGCATCAAAATCCATTGGTGTTGCATGGGAAAACCCACCTCACGCCCATGGAATGCCTCCCTGGCACCGAGGAAGGCAACACAGCGTTATGCGTTGCTTTGTTTGACTCCATATCAATGAAACTATGAGAAGTCACGCAAAGTGGCTTTGCGTGATCTCATAGATTTGGTTGAGAGGTTTGCGCCATCGGAGTGTCCGAAAATGTTATACTTCGGCTAAACAAGCCTCTCAAAAATAATCCCTGTAGTTTTGATGCTGTGTTTACTGCTTGATGGTGTGTTGGTATGATTAAGCACCAGAGGTATTTATAGACTTGTCTCGTTACGTGGCTAAACTTGAAATGCTTGTCCAGAAAAATATAGGACTGTTAGTGAAATGTATTGTGACTCTGCTTTTCTTGTTGCCTTCGGGAAGCTATTACAAATCTTTAAAAAGGTTTTCTCATTGGCACTATTAGTAAAGAGCTTTATTGTTACCTTGTGGACTAGGATTGGCCGGATAGGCCTCTACTGGAACAGGATTTGTTTCACAATTAAGACTGCTTTTTTCTTTCTGTCCCCTCCCCTCCCATGGAGTTTGGTCAAGTGGCCAGAGCTGAAGTCATTTTGTGTCCCATACACCTGAACTGTTTATGGAACAATTCTGTTTATTAAACCCATACAGAACATCACACAGCTGTTTACCTACAACCAAAGGCTGGCAGTGGTCGATAAAACATTAAGCGTAATTATCATATCTTGTTGCCTACACCCCTTGGGCTGGCAGAGCATGTGAGGCTATTTTAAGTAAATAAAGAATAACCAGTCAAACAACCCCCACTTCTCTGTAAATACAGCAGTTATGAGATCGGTAATGTTGCCTTCACAATATGGTGTGGTAGAAGAAGGGAAGACTGCAGTAGTCCAAGTGGTCCCTGTCTATCTGTGGGGGTGTCATAGGGGATCAAGTAGAGCAGTCGTAGATAGGCCAGGCACCTCAGTTCTAGGACATCAGAAGAAAGAATTTGAATGAAGGGTGCCCACAAGTCAGAACAGAAGGTACAGCCTGGATTCACCAACAAGGACAGTATTTCTATCCCCCTGATAAACAAAAGTTTGTGTAGCCAGTAAGTGCGGTCGGGAGTCAGATCAATGCCCCAGAGTGATAGAATAGGCTGATAAACCGCCTGCAAAGCTAGGGTCATTTGCTTCCCCCGGTTAGAACAGAGTTAGAACAGAGCGACCTGGTCAAGTTGTTAGGTAGTTCAAGGATAGTTTAGGTTGGGAATCTTGGGATTTGAGAGTTAAGGGGGGAGTCGATATCAGTAAATATTTTCCCCAGTAACAGGTAAGTTTCAGTGCAATAGAAGGTGGAGTGGTGTCCCCATTCCCCAAATCCCCACCAGCATTCTTTCAATATCTATGTTTTCCATTTGTGAAGACTCCTTGGGGGTCGTGTGCCAATAAGAGACAATTTTATAGGCAGTCTCAGTTCTTGCCATATGATGTGCTGTGTGATTCAACCTGTCAAAGATATCCTCCTACTCTTCGGAAGTAAGAGGTCTTCCCAGCACTGCCTCCCATCTCGACTGCCCTTTTGGTTTAGGACCCGGAATGCTCTTTGCCTAGCATGGCATACTGGCATGAAGTGCTTGTCGTCAGTTTTAACAAGTATATATATTTATTGAAAGGGGTCATTGGTCACCCAGTCCTCTGCCTATTCTCTGGATTTTCCACCCAATGTCACAATTGTAAATATTATATGCAGTCGGAGTCTGCTAAGGAAGAATCAGCTTTGATTTAATGAAAGGGAATGTTCCATTGTGTATCAAAGAGACATCCTATTAGTTTACAAACCCCTTTGTACCATTGCTGAAACGTTTCTGGTTCTATCCCCGGGGTGACATATGGATTAGCAGTAATTGGGGTCATGGGGAAAGGGAAAGTTGTGAGACCTGCCCTGAGCTCTACAAAGTCCCATACTTTGATTGTGGAGCTCGTCATCGGCTCAAGTTCTATGTTTATGTGGCAGTCAGACTTCTTTCCATATAATGGAACCAGCGACTGCTTGATACATGAAGAACTAATATTTTTCAGATAGTGGAAGGTTCCATTCCACCAGGAATCTTAGTTGCGTAGCTTTATTAGTTGTAGCGAATTAGCAGAGGAACTGCCAGACCAACATCTCACTTTAAGCTCTAAAGTAAGTGTTTCGGGAGGCAGGGTTTTTTGTTGTCCCCCAGGAATTTGTTGATGTCCAATTGGAGGGTGTGAAGGTCATTTCATTGTGGGGTGGGGTCAACTTTGATCCTGCAACAGATAAAGTATGCTATCCTACCCACCCAGGAGAGGTGGAGTAGGCTCCGGTAGGAAAGGTCTCCGTTTATTTTCATGCATTTTAGAGGTAAGGGTGGTATAGTTGGAAGCCAAGGTCTTAGGGAGAGTCTGGCAAGTTTAATACCAAAGTAGGGTATGGAATTTGTCGCCCACTCAAAGGAAAACATAGAGCATAGGATAGTCTTGTGGGGGGGAGTGACTGAGAAGTTCGGAATCTGGGATTTAAACAAGTTTACTTTTGAATCCTGAGATCTCACAAAGGTGTGGACCTCTGTTATCAGTGCTGGAAGCGAGGACATCAGATCACTGATTGATGAGAGGGTAATCACCTTCACAGGTAATCCCCACAATGGATGGATTGTTCTGCAGCTGTTGTACCAAAGGCTCCACGTATAAAGCAAAAGGAAGAAGGAACACTCTTGACGTGTGCCCCATTGTATGGGTAAAGGAGAGGACAATAAACCATTGACCCTCACTGAAGCTCAGGGGGCACTATGGACACTTCTGACACATCATCTCAAAAAAGTAGGACAAGTGAACATGATTGAATGCCTTCTCGTTGTTGATGGCGAGTAGTAGTATTTCTGTGACCTATGGATGTGCTAGGAGGTGTAGAAGGTGATTGATGTTATTAAAACACTGATGTACACCCCACCTGGTCAGGCTCATTCAGGCCCAGCACTAGTGGGTTCAGGCGGTGTGCTAATATACTTGTGACCAACTTTGCATCTATGTTCAACAGAGAGATAGATCTGTATAACCCATAAAGGACCGGGGCTTTGCCGAAATGGCGGCCTCCAACATGGAACCAGTGAGAGAGCATTGGTTGGCAAAGGAGTTGTAGAGATGGGTAAGCAGGGGGATTAGCTCATGGTAAAATACTTTGTAAAATTGTGTGCTAAAGCAATCGGGCCATTGCAACTTCAAAGGTTTAATGAGTGATGGCCAAAATCACCTCTTCTATCTGTATGAGTTGTTCCAGTGCCCTAGCCTCTTTGTCAGAAAGGGGAGTACGGGAAACATTGTGGTGATAACTCAAGGGATCTCTGCGGGGGCAAACAGAGGTACAATACATGAAACCGTACAAGGCCTGGAAGGCCAAAGCTAACTCCATGTCAAAGCAGACCGCTGGGGATTGTGCAGTGTGAAGCGCCTTCACAGATCCAGAGTGGATTTTGTTGCGGATGCTATGTGCCAGCATGCACCCACATTGGTTGCGCCTGAGGTAAAATGTATGTTTAACCCCTTCCGTGCGGATGACAAAGCCAGCTCGTGATGGGCGTTACCTGCGCTACGCGCATGACAAGTTGGCTTTGTCACGTAACCCGCGATTTTTGAAAATCCAGCGCACAGCGGGAGAACGCGGTAGCGCGGAAGCGGTTAAAATGCTGTATGGCATACTCTGCTCTATCAAGATATAAATGTTTAAAAAGGAACCATGCTTTTACAAGTTCCCTCCATACTCTCGGGGCCCATTCACTTGTGGATTGACTCGAGCTTCGAGACCAATCTCTCTAAACTTTGTCATTTGTCTCAGAGTTGGAGGTCCTCCGCTGTGAAGACATCACTAAGTTTCCCACTGCACTACCAGTTTCAAAGCTTCCCAAATAGATGCCAGTGATGACATCCCAGTATCAATAGATGGGAGACAGTCTGTAATCACTTTCTTGAGAGAATCAACCATAACAAGGGAATGAAGTTGGACATCTCTAAAGCACCAGCGTGAAGTTCTAGGTTGGATAATATTCAGTCTAAGAGAGAAGGAGAGCGTGGCATGGTCAGAGAGCAAACGGGGGCAATATTCACTTCTGATGTAAGAGCTATGTAACATTTCCTATACAGAGCTTTTCACACATATGATTAATGGTCTCTGTGGAATTTGTGTGTTGTAAGGTGCTCTGACACCCTATACTGGTATTGGTGGTTCTGTAAACCAAATTAAATTCATTTGAGCGAGATAGTGGTTATAAAGATTTGAGGAGCAGTGTTAAAGGGTGGTAGTAATGGAATCAGTGGTGGATGGAGTCATTGGGGGGACCCAACGGACATTGTTGCACAGGGTTCCACCAGCACTAAGGATGGCCCTGCTCTTGAGGCCAGGCCGGGTCACCTATTGGTCCCTCCGTTGGCCTTGTTTCAGCAGTAGTAGCTGTAACTCCTCAGGGGCCGGCAATGCAGGATTTTTAAGCACAGAAAACTAAGTTCACAAATTTCATGATCTCTCTGCTTCATGCACAAGCTCTTTCATGATGTGCTGCCTGCTTTGGGGCCACGGGAATTATGCAACAATGGAGGACACTATTATGCTGCATTGTTGACTAGATTATGCAGCAAAGAAAAAGGCTGCTGCATAAGGCTGTATATTTTCTGATATTTTATTATTTTTACATTTTTACTCATGTTAACAATCTCTGGAAAGATGTTGCCTTATTAGTACCAGTGTAACATCCAATTCCAGCAGTGAGAAAGCTGATAAGTCAACTTTTGCAAAGGGCCATCCAATTCGCAGAAACACAAGTCACATTTTTTAGTAACTTTTTATCCATTTGAGCATAAACAATTTATTAGCTAAAATCGTTAAATTATGCAGCATATGATGCATTATGCGGCAAATATTGCAGAACCGGGATTATATAGAAAACATTTGCAAACCAGGATCTTTTGCCATTCCTGCATGAATTGCTCTTGTGGAAAAAGGGAGGAGAAGAGCTGATGACAGAAGCTGCATGGCTCGGAGACAAATGGTTTGTGCTTCCACTTTAAGTGTATTTCACCTGAAAGCACATGCAATGTTAGTAGGCTTGCTTAATTTCTTCTCATAATAGAGCGCAGCTGCGGGGTGATTGTGTGCCTTTGGTAATGTTTTCATGTTAATAGCGGCGCCCGTCATGAACTGCAATTAACATGAAAACTTTAAAAAAGGCACACAATCACACTGCAGCACAGCTCTATTAAGAGTAGAAATGTAGCAATTCTACAAAAACAGAGTGAGCTTTCAGGTGATTCTGAAAGCACACACTGTGTTTGGAGCTGCATTTCTTTTGTTTTCTAGAGTGTGGCTGCGGTGTTGTGATGCTTGTTTAAAGAATTCATGTTAATCGCAGCCCTTGATGGGCACTGCAATTAACATGATACTTAAACAAAAGTACACAATGAACTCTCTAGAAAACAAAAGAAATTTAGCAAGTGTTCCCTCCTTGATCCCACAGGCTGCCTCTTCCTCTGTATCCTGGGAAGGCCTGTTTTTAGCACCGCTCTCCTTTTAAAAGCGGCAGCGTGAATGCTCTTGGGGATATGTGTGTGCGCCACACACACACAGCACTGTGCGCTTGGGGAACCGAGGTGTGTGTGCGTACAAGCCCGCACCTTAAAGGGAACACTGTTTGCTGGAGTAACCTGGCAACCAGAATTGCTGGAGCAGTCCTTGGACCAACATCATCACTCAGCAGACTTTGGTGAAAGTTATTTGGCCTTAGTCCCGGGCTCCAATTTCTAAAGTCTGTCCTCCATTCCAGATAGCTCCAAAATAGCAATGGGGGCATGCCCACTTGTTAGAAGACTCTAGCCACAAGCCAGGAAGAGCAGGTACAAATGTGCTGAAAGAAAGCAGGACGTGGTCTGCAAGAGATGGGGGTGTATGGAAGAGTCGGCATCCTTAGTGTCCACCACAGCTCCTGGCTAGAAAAAAACACTGAGGGGCATATTAGCAAGAACCTCGTTAGAATTATCGCTGTTTTAGCAGCAGGAAATTGCTGCTAAAACAGTGATAATGGCTTGCTAATATGCGTTATAGAATTCCAATAGAAGCCCAGGTTAGAGGTCTTGCACATGCCTGGGCTCGTATTGAAATTTTATAACGCATATTAGCAAGCACTTTATCGCCGTTTTCACGGCAGTTTCCTGTCGCTAAAACTGTGATGATTTTAATGAGGTTCTTGCTAATATGCCCCTGAATGTGCTCATCCCCATGTCAGGCCTAGCAAAGCTTCACATGCACCATCTGGAAGAAGCAGTAGGCCTGACCTCAGGCACCGCAAGATAGCATAATCAGATTTAAATGGGGGCCATGGAAAACATTTCCAACCCCCCTCTGCCTCGTGATAAATGAGGCAGCAGATCGCTCAAGACCTAGAGAATCACCCAAAAACCAACCCAAAGTTAGCCAAAAGAAGTCCCTAGAGAAAAGGTGGAGCCAAGACAGTGGGTGCCATCATGAAAGATCATGTTGCACTCCGCATATTGGGAACTGAGATACACACACAATTGATATCAGGGCATGTTGCAACCACTAACAATACTTAACAGTGACATGCCCCATTATTGCACAGACCCGCATGAGCTTAGGTTGAGCGATGCAGCTCACACTGATGAAGCCTCCATGAACACACCAGGAGAGACATGTTCGTCGAAACTAGGGGCCAGATGTAGGTGGCCTAATACCGGTCGGTAACGGCCGAAAATCTGTATTTTCGGCCGTTACCGACCGGTATTTAGACTTTGAGATGTAGCTCGCCCAAAATGTACAGATCCGGAAATAATACCGAATCGGTAGATTACCGGCTCGGTAAATATACCGAATCGTTAATATTTCCGAATTGTTAAAATTACCGAATCGGAAAATATACCGAGTCGATAAATGTTCCGAATCGGTCAAATTACCGAATCAGAAATTAAGAAATGGAAAAAACAACACCATTGAGATGTAGGTGAGCCTTAAATTACCGAATTTCACCAAAATTTGGTATTTATGAATCGGTATTTAACATGGATTGTAAGCAGGTGGTAATCTGGTGCACTGATACATAAACAAGGAGAATCCTACTACCAGTGTGAAAAGAAAAAGGGGAAAGGGGGGAACACTCAGTGTTGTGTAAAATACCCCTCACACACCAACAGGCCCCTTGGTGTCATGCTTCATCATCGGGGTCTTCGCACCCCGCTAAGGGGATGCGGCACGCTGCGACCTGCGACTACGCGGGAGCGTTGACAGATCAGACTATGTGTGGTGTGTGTTGAGTGCAAGTGAAGGGGTTTAGATGTGAGTGGGAGGTGTAGTGAAAAAAATTAAAAAGTACCTGGCTAGTGGGTAAGAAGAAAAACTTTATTTCGTACCCCTGGCTGGTGCTGTTAAAAAATGTGCAAAAGAGCGAGGTTTTCTGTCTTAATTAGGGACAGAACCTCTGGTGTGCGTCGACATGTTTCGGAAAAATGGCGTTGCTCCCATGTTGTGCCATTCCTGAAGGTTAGGTTTTTGCTTTTCTGGGTTTGATGGCAGCAACTGCAATCCCCACATGGGAAAGGACCCTGTACGCCAGTTACATTGAGTCTCTCCGTCCGGTTTGCCCGTGGTCTAGTGTGGACCACGATGTCCTTTATGTTTTTGCCCCTCCGATGCGCATGCATCGGTTTCTCAAAGCTTTGGTCTCCACAATTCAGTATGCCCCAGTGCTTATTGATGACCTTTGACACCTGGTTTGATATAGTGGAGTAGGTCGTTACACAGATCGGCCTCTTATTTGTTTCTTTTTCTTGGAGATTTTCTTCTATGAGTGCCTCCCTGTGATTATTTTTCGCGCGTTTCATCGCTTTCTCGTTGATGACTAGCGCCAACAAATAGTACATCAACGCGCATGCGCGGTCGACATCCGGCCTCTGCGCATGCGCCTAAGAATACCGGAGAACCGGCAGTGCACATGCGCGAACGGGAGACAACCACGCGGCAGCTGCATCGCTTGGGTTCTCGATCAGCGAGAGCAAAAGAAACAGCAAGTGAGTGGCTGACAAGCGGAAAATCCATATTTGGTCATACCAAACCCGGTAATAAACGAATAACAGAGGGTTCCATGTTACATGTGACTAGACCACATGCGTGGAGGGGGCGGCAACACAGGTATCGTCCTTACATGGTCCTTTGCCATTTCCGCTAATTAACCAATGGAAACACATCCTATCCTCCTTTAAATACCGCCGAGCTCATCCGTACTTCATTCACGGCGGAGCGGCACAGGGTGGTAGAAGGAGGCCAATACAGGCGGATTTCGTGAGTATTTGTCCAACAAAGTACGACCTCTGTAGGTGTAGGACGGAGTTAAAAAGTGAGTAGAAACAACAATACTGAATCCACTCCTCTACCCTTATAGATTGTGGATCCACCTACCTACCTTGATGCTCAGGACTTGCTCATGAGGCAATATTCAACCTGGACCATAAGTATGTCTAAAAAACACCAAATCCTAAATGTGTCTTACATGTGTTTGTGTGTGTTATGTGTTTTGTATGTCTATTTTTCCTTTACAGGTTAAATCAACTGTTTGGGGCTCCAGGTGACTGCACCTGTCTGAGCCAACCCTATATGGTAACCAAACCTAATGTTTTTTTCTTTTTTTCAGGACATGTAATTACATGTTCCAGAGAACCGCTGTAGGCACATTGTAGCCACCTTTAATGAGTGAAATCACTTTTTAGAAAAATTAGAATAAAATCCAATTTCTTTAGAAAAACGTGAGTAGGGTTGGGAGTTGTGCCCCGTCCTGAAGAAGGTACACCTGTACCGAAACATGTCGACGCACACCAGAGGTTCTGTCCCTAATTAAGACAGAAAACCTCGCTCTTTTGCACATTTTTTAACAGCACCAGCCAGGGGTACGAAATAAAGTTTTTCTTTTTACCCACTAGCCAGGTACTTTTTAATTTTTTTCACTACACCTCCCACTCACATCTAAACCCCTTCACTTGCACTCAACACACACCACACATAGTCTGATCTGTCAACGCTCCCGCGTAGTCGCAGGTCGCAGCGTGCCGCATCCCCTTAGCGGGGTGCGAAGACCCCGATGATGAAGCATGACACCAAGGGGCCTGTTGGTGTGTGAGGGGTATTTTACACAACACTGAGTGTTCCCCCCTTTCCCCTTTTTCTTTTCACACTGGTAGTAGGATTCTCCTTGTTTATGTATCAGTGCCCGTGGAGTAGGAATCCTACTTTATACTCTACCTCCCTTCTTTGTTAAGTATGGTAATCTGGTGCAGCCTATAAAAAAGGGCCCCAAAATGCAACACTGGAACCAGAATGGCGGCTTTTTACGTCATAGCAATACGGCTAAGGCTACAGGCAGCAGGTGAGAGGGTATGGAGAAGGGAGGAGCAGGTCTATAGGCAAAGGATTACACTCTTCCAATTGACAGAGCCAGAGATACTGCAGAGATACAGACTGCACCCCGAAACCATCATGGACCTGATCAGGGACCTGCACCCACTCCTGGACCACCCAAGACCAAGGGCCCACGCCATCCCACCCCATGTCCCGGTGCTCTGTAGCATACACCTCCTAGCATCTGGGAGCTACCAGAGTGTTGTGGCAGCGGTAGATGGGGTGTCCCAGAGCTGCCTGTCGCCTTTTTTCAGAAAGTTCCTGGATGCCATGATGCAGAGAATGCATCATTACATCCACTTCCCAGACACTGATGGGGACTTGCTCAGGACCAAGACTGACTTTTACCTCATGGCAAATTTCCCACACGTGATTGGCTGCATTGATGGGACCCACATCCCCATTTACCCCCCAGCTGCCACTGAGCACATATACAGGAACAAGAAGTCATCACACACAATTAATGTACAAGCAATCTGTGATGGCAAGTACATTATCACAGATATAGTGGCCAGATACCCAGGAAGCACCCACGATTCATATATATTCCAAAACAGTGGGATCTATACCCGCCTGGCAGTGGGTGAATTTAGGGAAGGATACCTGCTAGGTAAAGAAATGGGTGACACTTCCTTGATAGATGAAGCAGACGTATGTCAATGTGTGCATCTGAGTAATATATCTTTTTTCTTCCACATTAGGGGATAGTGCATATGCACTCCGTTCCTTCGTCCTGACACCCTACCTCAACCCCACAACCCCCAGCCAGAGACATTACAATGTGGCACATAAATCCACCCGGAACATCATTGAGCGCACCTTTGTGCTCCCGAAGAGCCGGTTCCGCTGCCTCCACAAAAGTGGGTGAGCAAAGCAGTACTCACCTGTTACATGCTTTAAGATAATTGCAACCTGTGCAATGTTGCACAACCTTGCAACTAAGAGGGGCACAGAGGTGGAATTGGAGGACTATGAAGACCATGACGATGAGCAGGCACTACCAGCAGCCAACACAGTAGGAGTACCAACACCCACAGACGGAAGACAGAGACGGGCAGAAATAACACACAACTACTTCTGAGTAAGTATAGAGACAAAGCACATGTTGTACGTCAATGCACGTAGTTTATTTTGCACTACGTTGAAATGACATGAGCCACAAATGACACATACTAGTGTGCCTAGCACTACTGTTTGGACGGGGGTTACCTCACCCTCACATGTCCAACTGAATATGGCAGACTCACTGCTTGCGCCCATGAACAGCCCCGCGTGATGCCTGAGGTTAGCTCAGTTCCAAGTCTGCTGTGCCAGCGCCGGCACTCTGGCGTCTGCTACTCCTCCTTACTTCAGGGACAGGGGTGCTGCCCCTGCTACTAGCGGAATCTGTGTCCCCGACACCTTCTGCTCCTGTGGTGGCTGACTGGTTTGTCAGCAGCACTTCCATTGCTGTAGTGACTCTCCCCATCCCCCGTGTGAGATCAGTACAGCAGTGCACCAGCCCCTCCGGCATTGCAACTGAACGGCGACAAATCAGTGAAGTCGCAGTTGCAAGTTGGCGCATGCCGCTTGTCTGCTGGTGCGTTCAATGGCTCTCCCTGCGCTTTTGTGCACGGTCCTAATTAAACTTAATACATAAAATAGATATGAAGGTCCCCCGTTTAATATTGGCAAAGACTGTCCTTTAATAACTTGGAAAACCTAACTATGACATGACAACTATGACATGTCTTCCACAGTTCTGAGACCCGATAGTTGTCCACAATTTGGAAATTTGTTATTCAGAAGATAATTGTGAAGAAAGAAAGAATTTGAGTCATCCATGCTCCTATCTCCTATCTTAAACACATCGTTCTCGTCTGTGAGTATATAGATAGAACTTTTTCTTTCCACCCCGTCCAGAAGCCCAGAGAATTATCACTTTTCTTTTCCTTCCCATCCTTATTTACTCCCTCTATTGTCTCTATTTTGAGATATACAAGGAATTGAAATAAATGTTGCAATTGGTTTATTACTGAACTTGTTTCTAAAGATAAGAGGTCTACACGAAGCTACCTGGCGATATATATATTTTTAAGATTGTATTAGTCTCTTAATAACTGTATGTATTTTTTCTTATCTTTGTATTCTTTATAAATTTATTCATAGAAAACACGTGGCTCCTCCAGAAGAAGGCGCTGGCCGCTGAAACGCGCGTCGAGAATTATTGTGCCACTTTTTATATATGATTTTTTTATGATAAGTCAAAAATTGGGTTGTTGTATTCATTTGTTTTTAATGTACGGTGATTAATTGATCTGTTCATGATTTCTCTATGTAAATGGAATTGATGTTTCTTTTAATATAAATGTTAATAAATATCAGAATCTGAATTTACTGGTAGCTCTCTTTCCTTTAATATTTCCTTTTTTTTAAAAAGTTCAAATTATGATTGCCTAGGTTGTTTTACGTTGATTGTTTATTAATCCCTGACCTAGGAATCACAAACTATGTATTCAGGGGGTCCTTGATAATTATACGTCACTTATTCCTTTTGCCTGCAGGCGCTGCACCTTGACCATTGTGGTCTCAAGGCCTTGGAACACATCCTCATCACGGCCACTGGCGCCTGACTCTCGGACCCTACGACGTCTTGTTCCACCGCATCGCCTGACAGGAGTGGATGTATGACCTGGTGCATTTCCTGCCATAGACTGCATTGACTCCTCACACTCCCCTTCCTCATCGGAGGATGTTTGTAGGATCCTATGCGGGGGACCCTCATGCCTCATGGGCCTGCAGATTTCTGACACCTCTGTGTCTTCTGGTGTGTCTGGTTGCTGTGACTCATGTTGTGGTGAGTCAAGGAGCACTGGAGATGCTTCAAGTAGCATGGTGTCGTCTGCCTCTGGTATGTCAGCTGCTTGTGTGAAGGGTGCTGTAGGTCTTGCACTGCTGGGCCCAGCATCCCTGCCTTCTTGCTCACTCCTATCCCTTTGGGGATGTGTCTTCTCCCTCACCTGCTGTGACTTGCGGATGTCTCCCCTGTGGACAGATATGAACAGTGTCTTAGTGGTGCTTTCACCGTGTACATCAGTATTAAATTACATTTTTATATCACTATTTCCTGCTCCCCCCATGTCTCTGATTGTATTGTGTGGCATGCCTGACAACATTTCATGTTTACTGCTCATATGGGTATTCTTATGACTACCAATCCCATAATGCATTGCAGGTGAATACTGAAGTCAGAACTGGATTTCCTCAATACATAGCAACATTGGGGGAGGAACACAGGCAGGTGGTGTGGGATGATGGACATGTCCCTTACCTTTCTTAGCTGCAGCTCGGGCTGAGCTGTCTGCATCACCAATCCCCACAACGCACTCTGGCTCCAGTGTGGACTCCACAAGCTCTTCCAGGTCCATGAGAGCAGGTGCCTTGTTCTTCCCTCCACCTGTAGCATTGGCCTCCTTGCTTCTTGCTGCTAGTTTTTTCTTAGTGATGATCCTTTGATCGTACCATCGCTTCTTGAGGTCGTCCACTTCCCTGTTGGTCACTCCTATGGCGTTTATTTTGGTCTGGATCCCCAGCCAAGTGTTCCTCTTGACAGCGTCTGGTACCTGCAGGGACTGCTTTCCAAAGATTTCCTCCACCAGCACCTGAAGTTCACCAGTGCTGAACTTCATCTTCCTCTTCCTCTCTGCATCTTCCCTCTGAGAGTCGTGGGGGTCCATTTCTTTGTCCTGCAGGGCTCTGCTTCACAACAGCTTGTCTCTGTGTAACGGCTCTCCTGTGTGATCAAGTACACTGCACCTGCATGGGTGTGGCCACTTCCTGGTTGTGAGGTGGGGTCGATGCACAGGATTGGTCTATTGAATATGGCACATAAGTAATTTTTACTAAAAAATCAAATGAACTGAGTTCTTATCCACAGGTCTACAACAGAATTTTCAAGTGAAACACCTCTCAGCTGTCACACCACACCGCATCACGGATCCAAAGTGTATGAATTAAGATTACAAATTTACAACACAGAACCCCAGTCACCAGAGGACCACAGACACCTCCCCTAGATCCATACCAAGACCTGCAATGTTCAATAATAAGTTATGTATTATTGCACTTTTATGTGCCTTCTGGTTATTTTGGGTGCTGCTGCACCTATACATTGCTACAAAACTGCCTGGCCAATTGGAGTCCATTCAAAACCTGTTATAACGCTAGTGCAGGGATCTTTTCCATGTCACTAAACCAAACACTAGCAGCCCACATGCACTACACAGCACCCTCCTGCACAACATGTGGTATTAGCACATGACTGCAGGGGGATTCCAGACATCAGCCATGTCATGTCTTGTCTGTTCACTGAAACTGCATGCAGTAGGCACAGACAGATTTTACTTATTCCAGTAGGCAGCCCCCAAAAAAGAAAAATGTCTCTTTCACTTATAACTATGCAAAATTAGGGCCAAAATTCAACACAACAAAGAAGAACCCCACTGGGTAGTAGTGAATGTGACTCGATATGAAACTAACCCAAAGTCTCTAATCCTGTTCACCAATCCTAGCGATATCCAAACTGAGCTGGATAGGATGCGCAGAAAGGGCACAATTAGGGAGAACACTGTTTGGCCCTGAGACTTCCTGGAGAAGAGATGCTTGGATGTAGCAAGACCTCCAACTCAACACAAAAACACTTCCACGCCTACTTCCATTTGTGGTCCAAGGGTAGCCCTTAGCGTATCTGGGACTGCCATCTTTAGCAACAAGTGGACCCCCGACATGGAGTTCCAGTGTAGGGCTGTACAACTTGAGGATAAAAAGGGGAACGAGTCATATCGGGAAGGGTTGTCACCCTCAGCTCACCCTGGATGGTGCAGAATTCGCTCCCTATTAACCATACACAGCCAGACCCTGATCATTCTTGGAGAAGAACTGTCAGAGTTGTACCAGCACCCACTAAGAAAGAAGACAACTTTGCTGAATCAGGCTGATGAAAAAAAAACTGCACATTATTTTGGCTGGGCACAGGACAAGCAAATTCCAGAAAAATTCAGGAAGGGCCTTACTCTTGTTCACAGTACAAACAAAAGTGAATACCAGCTAGTTACACATCTCGAGGCAGGGGATGCTTAAAATGATGAACAGCGCTGAGCTCAGCCTTAATTCAATTAAGGGAGAACTGAGAGAAATCCACCTCATGGTGATGCAGCATCGATATGTGTTAGACTCAATGATTGTGTAGGAGAGAGGAGTGTGTGACAAGATTAGTACGTCCTGCTGCATGTTTGTCCCAGGGAACGACATGGTCAATGGAACAATGACTCTTGCCATTTAACTACTGCACCATTTACAAAGAGACGTGGTAGGAGGAAGATGCCACTGAGCAGCAGTGGTTCTCAGATCGGTTTTCCTGGCTCCCATGGTGGATCTCTGGTCTGTGCACATCATTGTTGCCAGTTCTCATTGTGTTTTTGTATGGATCCATATGATTGGGGAATTCCTGCTGTAAAAACGCAGTCCTCACACTGGGTAGAATGGGAGTAACAAACAAAGGTATTAATTTTCAAGACCGAGCTTAAAGAACAACAGGCAGCCAATAAAGTAACTGTCATGAAGTATGGGTTAGACAGAGTAGTAAATATTAAGAAAGTCAATGTAAATATGACAAATTATGCCTTTATGTATAGAAACAAAATTAGTTCTCGATTAATGAATTTGCCCATTGTGAATTTCATTTTAACCCTGATACAGAAATACATAGTTATGCATGCTCTGAGACCTAGGCCTGAGGTTACTGATTGACAGATCACCGGTGGGGTGGCACTTACGCACACACGCACACACAGGAAATCACAGGTCAATCTCATTGATGGGTGCAACGACACCACAGCGATCTACAGAGTTTGGCCTCAATAAAGTACACATGGCCTAAGACATACATGCTCTTCAAAGGCACAATAAAGTCTGGTGCCACATAAGTTAGGAACATATAGCCAATCAGGACACAGCACACGCAGTACACACAACGATCATGTGCTCCCAAAGCTGGACATCTGGACATGTTATTCCCTGGCCATTGTGTCCACGAAAGGTCGATTACGGGGAAACATACCTAAAGATCTCCTTCTTTTCATATTACTGGCAGTAGAGTTGCAACTGACCAAACATTTTTATATTTGGGTGTTTTAATTAATAGTTCAGCCTCTTGGACCAATATTGAAGTGAACAGATGTAATATGTTAGAAAAAAGTATTCTGACCACATTTTCTTTTATGAAAAAATGTGGTTCAAAGTCTTTGGATGCAATGCAAAGAGGCAATTTCAGTAACCACATATGGGGCAGGGATTTGGGGAATAGCAAGTTTTAATGCCTTACTAATCTTAGAAGATTCATTTTTTAGAATTTTTTTAGCTCTCCCTAATAGCTATTTTAATTTTAATTTGCCTAAAGAGCTGAATGCACCCTATATAACAGATTTACCCTGCCTTATCCCGGTATTACAATGGCATTCAATATGGAGACGGGAAACTTTGGCCGTAACACAAGACATTATTACGGATTGTCTAACCCTTGATCAGGTACAGAAGTTTGCCTGGATCCAGTATGTTAAAGGTACATTAACAGCTTTGGGACTGCAATCCCTGTATAGGGTCCCAGTTAATTGTCAAAAGATTTTGAAGTTGAAATTAAAAGAAACACTTTCTAACAAAAAGGTGGTATGATAGGCATAAATGTAATCATAACAAACATCTGGCAATATTAGAATCAGGGGTTCCTCCCTTTCATTTTGATGCAAATTGCTAAAAGCGTTGTCACTAATATGCAACATCATTTTATATTGGTGAGATTCTGGTTAAATCTTATCCTGTGTATGACACTACGGGAACCAAGCGAATTGTCAATTTGTCTGTGTGATGGAACATCACCACCATCCAACTTACATTTTATTTTATTTTGAAAATTGTATTTGTCACATCGCAAAAAGTTACGTTTTCCTCTCTTGCGGAAATAAAAATTTACACAACGTTGCTCTCCTCTGTATTTTTTACAAATGTTGTCTGACCACCTTGTGCCCGAATGACCAAGTATGATCCGAAGATCATATACACGTTGACTTAATTGTTTCCAGGACCCGAACCTGTCTGTGCAACTCATTTGTAGCCGAATCATGCCGCACTATGGTGCTGAATTCTGACAGATAGAGTAAGATGCACGATTTGGATAGCCGCTTCGGCTGTTGGAATTGGACTTCGGGGCCCTCCGAATCTGTCACGGGGGTGTGCCCATGGGTCCCCCTGATCCAGGTGTGCACGGAGTGGCGGTCACTGTGGGGTGCCCGCCACAAGGAGTACACTTTTCCCCACCTACCCCTTTTTTGTATGCGTCTGTAACCAGGCTTGCATAGAGTTCAATGGAGTCCAAGTGAACCGAGTCCGTAAGCATATGGCTGCATCGTACCTCCTTGTTCGGACTCCCGGAGCACAATTTGCTTAGAAAGCCCTCTGGATCCGAGTCGTACAGAGTCGTACGGAGGGCTTACCTAGAGAGATCGGAATCGGGCCCTAAGAGATTGAAGGATTCTTAAAAATGTCCTGCATTAATTAATTGATCATATATTTTAACTGTTTTATGCTATTTTTTATGGAACCATGTATTTTATATTATGAATTGGGATAAATTTGGAGGTCTGTCATGGATGGTTTTAACTCTTAAACAGCTGCGTTTTCATTTTTTTATAGTTGTTATTTGTGCATAGAAAATGTTATGTAAATTCCTATTAGATATGTCTCTTGAATTATAATTAATTAATTATAATTAGATGCCTTGATATTTTGGGAGAATGCTCTTTATGATGTACTGACTTTTATGATCTGCTAAAGTTATGTTTTACCAGTTCTGCACATATTTATGGACTACAAATACAGAGCATGGATTATAGCACGCATAACCAGAAAAAAACATCTGCTTTGGAAATGAAAATGTCTGAAGAAAAAGTATATCAAGACAAAACATTCCTACAAACAGGAGACTTTCATCATTCCTTGGCATTTTTTGCAAAGCTACATCGCTCATCCTGCTTTCACTTAATCTGATTTATACCAGGTCTCTGTTATTTTCTTTTGATTCTGACTTGATTTCACCTCCTGCTCTCAGTATTAAATAACATTAAAAAGCCTTAAATTACATTTAAAATAAACTTACCTTATCGGCGGCGCATCCGTCTTCATCGTGCCTTCTTCTGGGAACTGCGCTTGCGTGGGAGCCCACACATGGGCAATTCTCGCCTGAAATGCGCATGCGCAGGCTTACGCTTTTTAATGTTTTTTAATACTGCGGGCGAGAGGCAGCCGGGAGGCGGGCGGGAGGTGGGAGGTGGGCGGTTATGCCCGAGTGTGCAGAGATTTGCCTTGTTTCTCCACCTACATTACGAAAGGCAGAATCTGCAAATATCCGCACATTCTGTGGGCTGACTGGAGATGTCCGCTCAACTCCTATACCTGACAGGAAGAAAAGAAAGAGTTAGAATGCCACTATTCACATCAGAGACCAAGAAACTGATCAGCAGATTCCCCTAAGGATCGTCCCACAGCCCCACCCTCTTCAGCGTCTACATGATTCTGCTACCCAATATCATCCAATCCTAAGGCATCTCAATAATCTCATACACTGGCAACATCCAACTCATCCTTGCCCTGATAAACAAGACTACCACATCCAGAGCCAACTACACCAACTGCATGACTTTGGCAGCAGGGTAGATAAGAACAAACGGCCTGAAGCTCAATTCTGACAAGAAGGAAGTTCTGATCTTTGGAAACAAGTTCTCCCCATTGGACACCATCTGGTGGCCATTAGAGCTAGGATCAACACCAGCACCAGCATCTGCAAGAAACCTGGGGATGATTCTGGATGACAAACTCACCATGAAGACAAGTCAATGCAGTGAGAGCCTCCTGCTTCCACGTTCTTATGAATGCTACAAAAAATCTACAGGTGGCTGCCCAGAACAACAGACGGACCGTCACCAAAGCACTCATCACTAGTAGACTCAACTATGGCAACGGACTTTATGCTGGCATCTCCAAGCAACTCCTACAAAGCCTCTAGACCATCCAGAATGCCACTGTAAGACTCATCCTGGACCTTGCCAGCCACACCCACAGAGCAGCACACCTCGAAGAGCTCCACTGGCTCCCCATTCACGAATAAAGCCAATTCAAACTCTCACTCATACAAAGCCCTACACAACATTGGACCAGCATACCTTAACAGCCTCATACACTGGCACCAGCTGACCAGACACCTACGATCTAGCTCTCTAATGCTTGCACACACCCCACATTTACAAAAACAGAGCAGGAGGTCTCTCATTCTCCTACATCACACCCAAAACATGGAACAACCTCCCTCAACACATCAGGTTTTCCTCCTCATTTCTTGAGTTACCCAAGAAGCTAAAGACGAATAACTCCAGGGGATCATATGCCCACTCACCTGATCAAGTGAATGGACATCATCAGGGGTGATTAGTGCACTCTACAGATCTACATAACGGCAAGATTTTGTGGGAAGGCTTAGAATGCTCTAGGTGTCAACTAACCTCCAGATAGAATCTGTGAACATACCATGATAGAAAATTACTGAGATTTCCTCGCTCTGGATTTTTGACACTACTAATGTGATGGAAAACCTGAGTTCAGGCAATCAACCTCCTTCTGGGAAACCTTAGTTTGGAAAATGGTAATCACCTGATTATTCTTCTCAAGAAGCACTGCAGAGGGAGCATGAGTTTGCACACCCGTCGACAGCTCAGAATTTCGCCACTGAACAGACACCTAACCGTCAGCCAGCAAATCATCCGGAAAAACACTGTCAAACAAAGTATTCAGATCTTCCTAAAGCCCCTTTGAAATACTCATATATCTGTCAACCTAAGTAAACCACAGCTAAAGGTTTCCTCCTAACTTGGTCAATTGATTTGCAAACATGAAAAGTTCCCCATGACTCCAAAGCACATGAGCATATGCACCCCAACGTACTTGTCTCAAGGGATGGGCTCCAATCTCTGAGTCTCATTTGCTAGCCTTACCCTCTGATCCTCTTGCATCAGTCGCCTTTCTCTTCTTTTTTACTTTGCTAGACTACCGCACTCTGATCTTTTGGGTGTCACTCCATTTCTGCATGTTTCCTAGCATTTCCCTCAAATGCAACTTCAGCCTGCTCATTCTCATATTTCCAATGGCGTACTCAGTTATGAATTTCTAAAGGTTTTCTGCAGGGTTTGATTTTAGAATAAATTAATTTTCTACTCTACTGCTATTCCTTCAAATGCTTCATAAGCCTCACTTGCACATTCAGCAGCCTCTCTACTTAGGAAAGGGAGTTTTCTTTATTATATTCATTTATAAATTCAAGCTTCAGTGTCCCCTTTAAGATTTCCACTAACTCGGGTTTTGTTTTTACTACATCAATTGCCCTTACTGGCAATGTGTGTCCTCTTCCTCTGGGATATCTGTGTTGTATAAAAATGACTCTGAGATAAGGTAGGGTCAACGTCTTTATTCTGTCATCCACTCTCCGTAACGGACAGGCTGTCCAACATTCCACAGTGAACTCTGGAGGAACGTTCCAAGAGGGAGGAGGGGCGGGGGAGAGGGGAAGGTACCAACAGGGAAAGAAAAGAAAATAACAGAGAGGAAGGTACCAGGGGAAAAAGGAAGAAGATTACAACACATCTCCCTACGGAGGGAAACGGGCAGGCACAGGAAGCAGACTGAAAAAAGGAATGAGCAAGAGGGCAAGAGGATCCTGTGGAGAGAAATAGCATAAACATATCAGTAACAGAGAAAACCCTTGGCCTGGAAGGCGGAGGGCACCCAACTGGCAAAGGAAGGACAATAACAATATGGTAACATTATGATGAAGACATTTTATGTGAAGGCTGTATGCATGGCAAATCAGGGGGTATAGATTTGGCAATCAGATCTCTTTCCCTGAGGGAAGCAAAAGGGGTAACTCCCATTATCAAGTCGGAAGAGGTGTGATATGCCCAAATGCTTTCTCTTAACATTTTATCTACATCCATGTTGTTGGTACAAGCTAGATGAGTGAGATTTTTGATCCAGAGCATTGACATCCAAATAGGGGCATTGTCTCCTTGGCAATATAAAGTAGGTTCCTCATGCTTGATGCCCAGCTCACAAAGGAATGTCTTCATTTCCCTAGATGAGAATTTGATGGCATTGTTAGTGACTAAGCAAGCTGACACACTTTCGCATGCGAATGAGTCTCTTAAGAAGTCGATGAGGGCTTTTTTCGAGAAACGTGAAACACACTTATATTTGATCCAGTAAGATGTGTAGTCCATGAGTACAATCAAAAATCTCTTTGGGACTTCTAATTGTCCCGTGGGACAGATTATCTCCAATGCCAACTTAGTCCATGGAGTTTTATGAACTACTTTGGGATTATCAGACAGGTCACAAATTTTCACTGCAGGCCAACTTTTAACAACATCAGTTCCTGATACAGCATGAACCATCTCTGGCATCCCCCCTTCTACAGGGCTTTTGGCATTTTGTTAAGAAATTGTGTTCACTCCAATGGGAGGTACCTCGCAGGCACTGCTATTTACATTTCGGCCATTCCAGTGAACAACTCAGAAAATCACTGCTGGTTTCCTCCACCCGCTCAGCTATGAGAACTTGATCTTTTTTGTTAGGGTCGAGTACAATCCCCAGCTCTCTTTGATGATGCCAACCCAACAGATTTGACCCTTTGCTTAACATGTACACTTTGCCCCATGTAGTTCCTCCTTTGAATTTAATACACACACTCATTATCCCTACTAATGGAATGTTCTCATCAGCATACCCTACAGCTGAAATGTCAGGTTCCAGCATTCTGAGACTGGAGGTATCCAAATTTCATTTATGATACCAACATTGAATAAGGTAACCGGGCTTATTATTCACAAAGATGGTACATTTAGGACATTGTATAGGCCTGTGGTCTCTGAATTGATCTTGAGAACTTGTAGAAGCTTGACAGCCCCTAGCTTTTACTTGGAAACAACACTTAGGGGCCAAGTCCCCTTCACTGTGCACTACTTTCACTTGGCAGTTTTCACTGTTTTTGCACACTCTACTCAGGTGCCCTTTCTTGTTAAATTTTACACACGTGACATTGCGGGCAGTACAACGCTCATCATTAACCAGGTGATTGCTGCTGCCACAGATATAGCATTTCAATCTTTCCCTTTCCCTAGCAGAATGGTTATCTTTGACTTCTCCAGGTCTAACCTTGAATACCTCATTGTAATTGGCCTGGGCATCACTGCTAATGCGAACTTTGGCAACAAGCTCATTTGGATGCTTCATCTCTTTGATACACTTAGCAGTGTGTTCTACAGAGACTGCTATACTAAACGCTTCTTTTAAGGTGGGGTTTCTTGCCAAGAGCTTTTCTTGAATGCGACTATTGTTTGTGCACTAAGCATGGGTGAAATTTGCGAATTATCGTTCCGCGAATTCGTGGATTTCCCCGTGAAATTGCAAAAAAAATCCGCACATTCGCAAATTTTCCTGCGAAATATGTTTTTGCGATTTGCCCTGGAGTACTTTCTACTGGCTAATCCAGTAAGTGCTCCCTCATTGGGTAAATGTATAGTGCTTTTACTACACTGCAGCTGCGTAAAGGGCCAGAAGACGTGTCTCCAGTGACCATGTGTGCCTGTAACACAGCACAGGCACACATGGTCACTGGAGACACATCTTCTGGCCCTTTAGGCAGCTACAGTATAGTAAAAGCACTATGGGCAGATTTACAAGCCGCTTGCGCTTCTTTTGCGCTGCAAAAGTGAAGCAGCGGCAGCACAAAAGATGCGCCATGGTGCTGGGTATTAACAACGTGACGCATCTGAGAGATGCGTCACATTGTAAAGCCCTGAGCCATCAGGAGGAGTTCCGGCGCAGGGGAGGGCGTTCCTACGCAGGAATGCCTCCTAAAAGTGCCTGAGTGAAATCTACAAGATTTAACTCAGTCACTTTTAGGCCAATGCTGCATCAAAACCCAGCGCCTGCTTGAAGCAGGCACAAGGCTTGACGCAGTATTGGGGAGATAGGGCCCCCCAGAGCATTGCTGGAGCAGCTCCAGCAATGCGCTGATTTTACGGCACAGATGCATGACGCATTAGTGCTGTTTTTGCCACGTGGCGCGCTGCATTGTAAATGCGGCGGACCAAGGGTGGCGGAGCTGCGGCGCACAAATTACTGGCGCATCCCTGGGGATGCGCCAGTTATTGTAAATCTGCCCCTATACATTTAGCCAACGAGGGAGCTCTTACTGATTAGACAGTAGAAAGTGCTCCAGTTGAGTAGAGGTATTGCACAAAACGGTGGCATCTTCGTGGACAAACGCGCAGGGCGGGATTCATTCTGCCCCCTGTTAGACTCGTTTTTTGTGCCCTTCTGCCCTCTGTTAGACTCGTTTTCCTTGTTTTTCTACCCTTCTGCCCCCTGTTAGACTCGTTTTTTTGTGCCCTTCTGCCCTCTGTTAGACTCATTTTTCCCTTGTTTTTCTGCCCTTCTGCCCTCTGTTAGACTCGTTTTTTGTGCCCTTCTGCCCTCGGTTATTCCCTTGTTTTTCTGCCCTTCTGCCCTCTGTTAGACTAGTTTTTTGTGCCCTTCTGCCCTCTGTTAGACTCGTTTTTGTGCCTTTCTGCCCCCTGTTAGACTCGGTTTTTGTGCCCTTCTGCCTTCTGTTAGACTCATTTTTCCCTTGTTTTTCTGCCCTTCTGTCCTCTGTTAGACTGTTTTTTTGTGCCTTTCTGCCTTCTGCATCACCACATCATCACTCAGCGCTACCCCAGCATCACTCAGCACCACCACATTATCACTCAGCACCACCACAGCACCACTCAGCACCACCACAGCATCACTCAGCACCACAACAGCATCACTCAGCACCACCACATTATCACTCAGCACCACCACAGCACCACTCAGCACCACCACAGCATCACTCAGCACCACCACAGCATCACTCAGCAGCACCAGAGCATCACTCAGCACCACCACAGCACCACTCAGCACCACTCAGCACCACCCCAGCACCACTCAGCGCCACCACAGCATCACTCAGCACCACCACAGCATCACTCAGCACCACCACATTATCACTCAGCACCACCACAGCACCACTCAGCACCACCAAAGCATCACTCAGCACCACCACAGCATCACTCAGCACCACCACAGCACCACTCAGCACCCCCCCAGCATCACTCAGCACCATCCCAGTATCACTCAGCACCACAAAAGCAACACTTAGCATAACCACAGCACTACTCAGCACCACCACAGCACCACTCAGCGCCACTCCAGCATCAATCTGCGCAACCATTCAACAACAACTGGTTCAAATATGTTCTCTCAATGTTTCAAGCTCTATTACAAATGTCACAAAAAGATGTTAATATTTCACTTCTGTTCTTGGATTTTGTCACAATAAAATACACTGAACATAATCTTCACAAAAGTTATTTACAAAAGTTTAAGCTATTGGAATTATAAATTAAAATCACTTTTATTTAAGTATTAATTATTAAAAAAAATTGAAAGCCATTGTAATTTGTAATATCAATACATCTAAGTCACGTAAATACAAAACATGTTGCATTACAAATGCTATAGGTGTCACATTTGTGAAAGTTATAACTATTGGCATTGTAAATGACAAAGCTATTAATTTAGCTATTTTCAAACAAACACATAAATAAAGAAAATTGTCATTTACAAGACCAATAGCTCAAACTTTCTTAATGAGAGACCTATTGCATTGCAAATGCTTGTTTTTATATCTGTCAGTGCTTCCTGTTGAGGTTTAATTTTCTTGACAGGTGCCTCATTGCCTACTTGTAGCTATTCTCTGACCCTGCTTCAAGGGTCAGAGCAAGGTCAGAGAATAGTTGCAAGTAGGCAACAAGGCTCCAGGAAGCACTTACAGGCTTACAGCAGCAGGTGCCCAAGTTGAAGTTAATTTGTTTGTAACCGTTTTGTAAATGGTTACAAAAAATTTGCTTCAACGTTTGCACCTGCTGCTGTAACCCTGTAAGTGCTTGGCTGAAAATGTGTCCCCGCTGATTCGCGGATTTTACAGCGATTTCGCGAGATTCGCGGATCGCGAAATTGCGGACAATCTGCAAATTTCGTGTGCGGAACGAATTTTCAGCCCATGCTTATTGTTCACCTGACAAGTTGGTCCCTGATGATTGAATCGGTGAGTTCACCAAAGTCACATAGTTGTGTCAGGCCTCTGAGTTCTGCTATGTAATTAATGACAGATTCCTGTTTACCTTGGATGCGGGTGAAGAACTTATGTCGCTCCAAAACTACGTTTACCATGTCACCAAAATGTGCCTCTAATTTTAACAGGGTAACTTTAAACTCATCTGTTTCCTCCTCATCCCCTTCTAGCTCTGGTTCAGGTAAGGTGTCAGAAATCTTCCTACCTTGTATGCCTAGGTTATGCAACAAAATGTGTTGTTTGCAAACTACTAAATACCTTTCGCCGCCTATGACAATGAGGTATGAGGCGAATAAATGTATCCTTTCCTTCCAGTGAATTTCCGGTTCTCCGATTTTATTTAGGAACGGAGGAGGTTGGTTCATGGCTGGTCCAGCCATGGTGGGGAGGGAAGCTGACTGGCTAGGCTGCAGCAGGTATTTAAATAGATAGAAAAGGGTCACACAATGCCACGCTGCAACTGGAAGATGGAGGTTGGAGACTAAATCATAGGAGGTGGGAGTCCCACTCAGGACAAATAAGTTTGAAGAAAACGTGAATGAAATATTTGCATTTGACGCAGCAATATCAGAATTATAACCCATAGGAATTTGCAAAAAACTAAAAAGGGGGTGAAATGAGTAGAATCAGGACTAGACATGCTTGTAACATAATACCACTGTCACTGAAGTAAATAGCAAAACTGCCCCACCCGTTCTATCATAGCAAAGTAAAGTTGAGTAGAATATAACCACACTGATTTGAGGCGTATTGTTATCATAGCAAAGTAAAGTTGAATAGAATACAACTACACAGATTTGAGGCATAATACTGATCTCACTGAAGTAAATAGCAAACTGCTCCCACAAGTAGTGTCATAGCGAATACATGAATTACGTAGGAGATTTTCTTCCGTATCAAAGGAGTGCGTATCACCGTAAGAAACGCACAAAGGAAGGAGCTCAATAAACAAGATGACAAGGTGTGTCGTCAACTTGGGGAAGATAGGAAAATACTAAAGAACTCTGTACTATCTTAAGACAATTGGTAGCAAAGATAAAGGCACCCCTGCATTTATTATCTCATGTTATTTATTGTGATACCCTAGATTATTGACCTTTTTGATGATGTTGTATTTCACTTTGTTCTTTGTAATGACAACTTTGTTTATTTCAATAAAATTTTCTTGAACTTAGAAGATACGTCTGACGAAATCAGTCTAATCACTCTGCTCACCACATAGACGTGTGCCCCTTGACTAATAAGGAACTGGTGTGAAACTCTGTTTAAAACTGTCAAGTGCACAGAGAAACAGTAGTTAATATTCCATATGTTAGTTTGTAAAAACTCTTACATGTAGTTTCAAAACTGTCCACTAGATTGCAGTCTAATGCGAACTGTGTATCTGAAGGGGAAAGTGTCTCCACACAGCTCCTGCCTCAGCGCAGCTATGCTAACAGAAAAGTCACAGGGCAGAGCTAAAACTGCGCAGGCTCCAGGAAGAAGAACACTCACAGCCCACGGAGGCAAAGACAGCCCCAGAGATATTGGAAAATAGTGATCTGCCACCTCGCGATTGAAGAAAAAGTACCTCTATGGCACAAATACCACCGCTGCCTCCTGCTGTCTCCTCTGAGGTGCGAGTAGGCAGCATTGCTTCACACGGAGATAAGGCATAGAAGGGTCATCCACTCTCCATTACTAGACGCAGCCCTTCGGACCCGTACAAACACCACCGAGCAGCTGCCGCACAAGGAAAGGCAAGCCGGAGGGGGGGCACCCTGCTGTGGACCGGCAAGAGCAAGCAGCGATGGCACACTGGGATGGTGAGGTGATCGGGCAATGAAGGCACTGGGGGTCCTTAAAACACTGAAGACTCGTGAGAAAGGGTGATGGGGGACACAACAAGGCATCAGACGAACAAGCTGAATGAGTCTCAGAACTCACAATGATTCTCCGGAGGTAAGGACACTTCTCAAACAGCACCTCACAGCAGGGACATGCAGGCTGGGTAGAAGCTCCCCACGCAGTATCATGTACAGTGTACGCACTGCCAGAGCTATTTCCTCGCTCCTGCGAATGAACAGAAGTACTGTGAGGAAACAGACGTCTCAAGAGCGAGAAGTGTTGCTACAACCAGTCACTGACAGCACCTGCGCCGGAACAGACAATCACCCACAGAGACACAGCACAGCGCTTGAGAAGGAAAAGGGAAAGAAGAGGACACACCAGAGTACCTGGCACAGAGCTCAGTGGATAAGCGAAGTTCCAGAACCACAGCAGTGAACTCCGGCGAACTTCCCTAAGGAGCAGGGACGTGCACAAATACCTCTTCTTCACAGGCACAGCATCAACAGGCAGAAACCGCGGGGCAGGCACTGGAGTCTTCTTTACAACTCCAGAGTTACGCCTCACTGGTATCACCTTGCAGAAATGCAATAATCATCAATCAGAAGTGCAGGAAGGGGAGAGCGCTGAAAGAGGAGATGACAGGGTTGGCCCCCTTTGCCAAATCGTCGCCAGTGTTGTATAAAAATGACTCTGAGGTAAGGTAAGCTCAACGTCTTTATTCTGTCATCCACTCTCCGTAACTGGCAGGCTGTTCTAAGAGGGAGGAGGGGACAGGGGGAGAGGGGAAGGTAACAACAGGGAAAGAAAAGAAGAAAACAACAGAGAGGAAGGTACCGGGGGAAACAGGAGGAAGATTACAACAATCTGACTCAGAGTCTTCTTCTACCCCAAAAACAGACACACTCACTAATGGGGTTGTGGTTGTTTGGGTCTTGCTCTTGGATTTACAGTGGCACTTTTACTAAGGACAAGGTGAACAGTTACAACTAGAGCAACAGCTGGGGGTGGAATGACAACAACTGTATCTGCAAGCATTATTGAAAGACCTGATACTACCACTGGGGTCCTAGTAGCAATGAGTAGTCATTGCACAGGGAAACCGTATTGAAGGGGTGCATTTACACTTGAATCGACAACGGATGAGGATCCTTCTAGAGTCCAATTCAAATCAACCAAGTTAATTTTCTTCTCCAGGCTGAACAACGTCATACGGAGCAGATTGAGAAGCCAACATATCATCCAAAAATCCATCACTAGAGTCACTAATGCTCCCTTCATCACTCCTCACTTCAATCACAATCTCCTCTCATGTTTCTTTCTATGTGTCCTTCCACTAGTTAAAACAGAATGCCTCTTTACTCTATCAATCATATCTTTCCTCCATGCTTGCTGTTCCCCATGCCACTTCGTTCCACCCAAACCAAGCTGTTTTTTGTCTTTATTCTAATAATTTTCCTTCTCTTTCACATTTGCTACCCACTCCCAAACATTCAAGGTTCCATATTAGGCTGTTTTAGGTGGAGTGCTTCATTTAATATAGCGCCCGTCTAAGATTCTCAATTATTTTTAGGCTGAAAGTTCCAGAGGGAAAAAACTGCAGAGCCCCTCCATTTGCAGTGATATTATTCCATTAAGTCAAATACATATGAGTTAACCAGCATTGGTTATCATATAACAAGCAGGTATTCCCTCGGGAGGGGCCTCCACAACTTAACAGACCAGTATTCTCAAGTTATCACTAAATAAAGTCCTTCATTACTGAGAAATTTCATTTTCACTCGGTAAGTAACACAGCACAATTCAATGAATGTGAATCTAAATAACCAGTAGTTTTGAATAAATCACACAAGCAAATTCAACAACACTACACTGAATCTCAACGCAAAACCAGAAAACTATACACACACAGCACATTATTCTCTGACTTAATGCCAGTCCCAGTATGGTACACACGCATTGGCCCACCAATACCAGAGCAACACCTTATAAAGCAACTCGCAACACCTTGCTGCAGTTCTCAGTCCACAGCAATCAATTTTGCACAACCAATAATTAGTAAATGAAAATGTGTGTCTGTTTCACTAAAAGAAAGATGAAAGTATATAATGACTCCCCTTTGTTCACACACAAAGTGAAATCTCAACCAGTGGCAAACCACCCTGATAAGTGTATTCGGCTCCTCTATACAGGAGGATTAACCAAACACCAATCACAATTAGTACACAAGAAGTTACAACTATTATACTCAATGTTTTATCCAGTGTTATAGACTTTGGCAAGTCCGGTAACAACTTCAACTCTTACAACAAGCATGTTTCTCTTTATAAGTGTAAACAAAATACATAAGGCAGCATCCATCACAAAGCTCACAATAATACGGAGATCTCCTGGACTCAAAATGGAAGTCATGCAATCCATTGCCTCAATAAAGCCAAAAAACACCGGAACTCTCTTTCACACAATCAAACTAGGACAATGCAATTGCTATTGCTCAGGAAGGCTGGAACACAGCCAGTTCCCATAAACTGGATCACAGTAACCTCTGGGACAAAGACAAATCTGGGGCAGATTCGGACAGATTTGGGGCAAATTATAACTACCTACGCCTCAGTGGAAACCATGCTCTGCTGCCATTTTGATTATATGTAAAATAAGGATGGTGTTTGCACCATGTAAACTTGATGCAAACTCGATTCTTCGATATGTTCAGCGGGATGGAACTTTACCTAGAACTGGGACTAAAAGCATGAGATCAGCAACATATCAATGACAGTGAAGCTGAATTTTCTCCTCAATAGCAATGGAGAAGAGGAAGTTTGCAAACCCAGAAGGTTTATTAACACATTTTTAAAGATAAAGTCAAAACAAATCAGTCAGGCATAAATCTCTAGTCACGTGAATCCAGGCAATTCAATTTGGCAAATGCAAGTACATGTTATGAAAAACAGCATATGCAAATTGAGATAAAATGTTGTTCCTATAAAAGAAACTCCCTAATGCTAAGCTAAGGTTGTGGGTAAGTAGAACTAATCATGTGGTTTAGTAAATGTTTTTTGATGACTCTCACTGACCAAGCACCCCTATGCACTAGATGGGAATGTTCTTTGGGCAGTGAGTTCAGGGGAAAATAATGACATCAGATCCTAGGGCAAGCACACAGGACATCTAGAAATACTAGATTTAAGCACACACAATTTATTAACCTCCACACAACATACCCCCCCCCACAGAATCAATGTCATTAAGCAAGTGGATAATATGTAGTGCCCCCAAAGCTCTCTGTTGGAGCAGCCCAATACTGGGACCATTTTGGGATAAGGTAATACAGGATTTGCAACTTACACTTTACAAGAGAGACTTACTGGCTGTAAATGTATGCTTGTTGGCAATGTGTCCAAGCAGGCCGGAAAAGTAGATTAAGAAATAGGGGGCAAATTACCAAGCAATAGCGATAATTATCTCTATTGCTTGGTTAGAGACAAAAATTTATCACTGACCTGCAGCGCGAATATCTCCAAAAGTTGGTAATAGGAGATAGCGATGTTAGCGACTGTTTCCAGTCGCTAACATCTTGGCACGCCCACTTTGCATGTCATTAGTGATAAATTACTCTGACATGCAAAGTGGGGCCCAAGATGGTCGCTATCTCCTACTAGCTGTCGCTAACTGGTGTTAGTGACAGCTAAGTAATAGGGAGATAATTTTATCTCCGCTTTCTTGGCTTTTAAAACCAAAAAAGCGGAGATAAACCCCCTTGATAATATGCCCCTAGGTTCATTAATTGCATCAAACATGACCTTCACATAACACGCTAAAAAGAAAATACTTTTCATTGAGAACACTGTGCCTCTGGTGACTTAAACAGAAGGAAGGTTATGCACTCCAAACAAAAATACAAAGATTACTTTAGAATGGAGTCAGGCACCTAGGCTTACACATGTCAAAGTTAACATGCATACATCACTACCATGGCCAAGGCTAAATCAAAAACATACAAATCGCTTGGTTCCCTAAATCTAAGTGTAAAATAACTTGTGCATTCATAAAAGTAATGCTTAAGCATGTTGCTAGTTAACATTTTATTAAGGGTACATAAATGATGATGTTGTGTCACCACTGTGGCACTGGAAAATTGCTTCATCCATTGGTGAAGTTATCTGTGTACACTTATGCTTCTAGCAATTCCACCAAGATGTGTATTCAGCAAAGGTGTACTTTACTGTAGAGATGGGATAAAAGCACTTTCTGAGCGGGAAATCAGTGATTTTGATGTTTACTTGACACATGTTGGTCCACAATCTCTCTAATCACAAGACATGTGTGTTGAAAATGGCCCTTTCTACAGGGTCACCCCCAAGCTGTTTGCCTTCCTCCTCCCCTTTTGCTGAATTAGTTTCTGTTGGTTGTAGGACTCTGAGCACTTTACAACTGCTAGCCAGTGCTAAAGGGCATGTGCTCCCTTCCTAAAAATATGATTTCTACCTGTTAGGCATATTTAATTCACTTATAAGTCCCTATTAAGGTGCACTACATGTGCACAGGGCCTGTACATTAAATGCAACTAGCAGGCCTGCAGCACTGATTATGCCACCCACTTGGGTAGTCCTTTAAACATGTCCCAGGCCTACCATTGCAGAGCCAGTGTGTGAAGTTTAAACTGCCATGTCTACCTAGCAAGTTAACCCTGTTGGCCCAAACATTACTTTTTTACACACATGTAATTCACCCCTACAGTAGGCTCCAGACAGCCCCAAAGGCAGGGTGCAATGTATTTAAAAAGTTGGACATGTACTTTTAAGTTTTACATGTTTAAGTAGTCAAAAACTTTCAAATTCGTTTTTCACTACTGCAATGCCTATCTTGCCTGCAGGGTAACATTGGGTTTGTCTTATTTCATCGTACAAGTGTAATTATCAAGCGGGACAGGATAGATATTTCGAGTTTGGTGTCTCTGTACTCACAATTTAAAATCACAACTCATGGTAAAGTCGGATTTTAATTTCTAAGTCTGAAAATGTCACCTTTAGCAAGTTGGAATTTTCTTACTTTAACCATTATGTGCCTTTGCCTGTCTCTGCTTACAAGTCTGGGTTGGGTGACAGTTGGGCTTTGTGCTTTCTCTCTAGGCAGTTACACACAAAAGGAAGTGAGGTGCGCCCGATGGGCTATTCACATCCTGATGGGCCATTAACATCCTGATGAGAGTTTCTAAGCTAGATGAGAGGGAGGAGCTGACAGTTGCACTTCAATAGGGCTGTGCAAAGGGCTGCATACCCCATGTAGTGAATCTGGTGCCAGGGCAGGGAGGTCAGAAATCTTGTGTACTTCAAAGGTCTCAATTTGAAGTCTCCCACACTTCAAAGCCACAACTGGGTATAAGTACTGGACCCCTGACACCACCAACTCCGTACACTCTGAACCTGAGGTAACTCTGCCAGGAAGAAGGACTGCTGCACTACTAAAAGGATGGACACTCTGCTGGACTCTTGCCCTGCTGTGCGTGCTCTGCTGCCCCTTGACTGGTGGTAAAAAGGACTGGACCGGAATCTCTAAATCCCTGGAACCAGGTTACTTCAAGGGCCAGCTGACTGGTCTCCTGTTTCGCTGAAGTTTCAGGGACACAAAATACTTCCCACAAACCTGCTCCCGCACCTCGACAGTGCAAGCTGTGAGTCTAGCCTGCCAAGTGTTGCCACCACAGGATCCCAGGGATCAACATAAAGTGACACAAAGGCCCACAAAGCCTCGCCACACAGCAACTCTAAACCAATGCTCGATGACGCGAAGCCTCGCAAAGCAACGCTGCGCAAATCAGGGCCGTAGCCACAGGGGGCTGAGTGGGGCCAGCTCTTATTGTGCTCTTGTCCCTTAACTGAAAGTACTGGGCCTTTGAGTTTCATGTATTTAAATATCTAATTAACTATGACATCTGAAAGAGTGAATGTGATCTGCTGCCTGGGCCCTGCTTAATTACTATTTGTGAAACAGAAAGATCCTTCGATTGTCTCCAGAGTGAGAGAAGAGAACGAGGCAGGGAGAGAGCCAGAGGAAAGGGGCTGAGCTGAGCTGAAGATGCTGTGCACATGTGGGAGCACTAAATAATACTAATATTAATCTAAAGTACCTGGGGTCTGAATCGATAGCTACAAGCTGGAGCCTCACTACCATCACTATTGGCAGTGCAGCACGATGACATGAAGCGTGAACACACTGCTCTGGGCTTTCCTCAAGGTTATCTGCGCAGGACAGAAGTACTGACTGCAAAGGCACGGGTGATAAGTGAATAAGAGACATTATAAGGCATGGGCAAAATGGGTCATTGCCCAGTGCCCACACCTACCCAGGATATTTGAGTCCCACAGCACCCGTTTACCAGCTGCGTTTTAAAAAAAAGCAAAAAAATTGCTTTCAAAACAAAATATATAAAACAAAATACTGCCACTGATAGTTGCAGCCTGGGCCTTGCTTTGTAGCAAGAGCGTTGTAAAGGTTAACAGGTTGGGCTATACATCTGCACTATGATTCTATTAGTATACTTTTGACTAAGCTAGCACAAAATAGTGAGGCTGGGAATAGTGAGGTCAGCAGTAGGGGCCCAGTCAGGCTGGTGGGTAGGGGCCCAGGCATCTCACAGCTTATTATAGTGTGCCAGTTTGACTAAGAGCTGCACCTGACATCTATAAATTCTACCTCATCTCGCATGGAGCCTCTGTAAACATTTGACGCAGAATCTGTCTGTAGGTCATCAGTTAAAGAATGGTATGAAGAAAGAATATGCCACTCTGTGAGTCGGCCTTCTTTCTTAATCTCTCAGTGTTCGCAACATATACTCATTGACGTCTATGTTGCCTTTCATGAAGCTTCCTCCACAGCATTTTTTTCAGTCTGCGGCCCCCTGTCCCAGGAAAACTTCAGGCCTTGTTGAAATCATGAGAAGTGAGTGTACCATGAACAAAGCGTTTCCAGTTATGATTTTTACATGTGTTAGAAAGGAGAGCCAAGAAGAATACACCAGCTGCAAAAGTTTCTACCCATAATGAAAATAGTATCACAAAGTCACGAGACCCAGCTTGTACAATATATTCACATAGTAAAACACAGCATATGGGAACCCATACATATATGCAGTCCGCAAACCTGCATACATACAATTACATCTCTATAGACACAAGTTAATACAGCACTCACACACACACACACACACACAAAAACAGACATATGGGCAACCATCCACACAGGCATACAGGCACCCTTCCAGACAGAACAGTACACATAAAGGCATCCATGAATTTAGCTCAACATGCAGTATACATAGTCACCATTAACAACCATTAACAACCATGCAGACTGGCCCCCAGGTACACCTCATTCCAATGTTTTCAATGTTTTCAATGTGTGCCTGTGTGGCTCCATGCGTGTGCCTCTGTTAGTAAACCCTATACAAAGTCACTTCTTTCTGGAGCTTGAGGTGGTATTATCAAACCTTTACTTGTCATTGTTTTAAAAGAATTGCCTACTGGTATAGGGAAGTGTCAGTTTACAGTTAGAGGTCGCTCTGCCGAGCTAACAAACACCTAGAGGTAAATTCTCTTCTCTGTTAAAATCTAACAAATGTTATGGATGGGAGGTGCAGTCTTTGCTGTCAATAAGAGGAGTTTATTATGCTTGATGTTGATCAACACACATACAAACAGTCCAAAACACAGGCAAACAGACGCACAGTCCTGCCCAACTTTAACCCACATGCTCTGAGGCATTTCATAGCAATCAAATTAAAATAATTAACTTTCTGTCTCTTTCAATCATCACCTCACCTATTCTGGCTCATCACTTTCTCTTTACCTCTCTACCAATCTCTACAACGTTATGTATGTATCACAGTTCTCACTCTAATTTAACTCTCCCCATCACCTCGATTTACCCAACCTTACTATCAATACACCTGTCTCCCCCATGTCTGTCTACCTCTCTCTCATGACCTCACTTCTATCTCTCCACCAATCACTTACCCTACCTCTACATCTCTACCTCCTTACCCCTTTGTCTTACTCAACTGAGTATCTCAACTAGCTCTCTGTACATACTGTTCTGTTTCCATCTCACATCCTGTGTCTCTCTTGCAAGTCTCTCTGAACTGTCTCATTCTATTTACCTCACCTCTGTCGCTCTCTTAGGGCCAGATGTAGGAAGCCTAATACCGGTCGGTAATGGCTGAAATTACAGATTTTCGGAGGATTATTGGTGGACACC